>NC_056732.1:760529656-760877156 GCF_019279795.1 Protopterus annectens | reverse complement strand
TCAGTTTCCAGCCATGTGGCCTAATGCATATTATGGGTCACTCAGTACTGGACAGGGTACTTGTTGTCCCAAGTAGCTGTTAGCTCTCTGCAAGCAGCCCAGTAGCTCACACTATTCCCTTGAATACATGCAACAGGTCAGTACATAAGCTACCATAGTCTAGTACCCCATACATTTGTTGTATAGGAGAGTGACTTACCTTGTAAATGCAGTGGGTGAGAGACCTGTGTTTCAGGGCTGGCTCTGTCTGATGCACGCAGTACACAGCCAATACATAGTTAGGTACAGTTTATGTGATATGGCTGGCATCCTTTTTACTATGTATGTTAGTCAGAATAAGGTGTCAGTCCCTAGGACCCTAGGTTGTCAGTGCATGTGCTATGCATTGCCTCTTGGCCAAGGCCAAGGAATACTTGGCATACCTTCCTCTTCAGAGTCCCCCTCTGGGTGTGGGTGTGGGGACCTAGGCACTTGTGGGGGGCTGTGTGTCCCTTCCCTGTGATGATGCTGCCACAGCTGTTTCTGCAGGATCATGTTGTATAGCATGGCACATACTGTGAACATTTGTGCACATGTGGCTGGAGAGTACTGAAAGGCTTCACCAGATATATTGAGGCAATGGAATTGTGACTTGAGCAGCCCAATCACATGCTCTATGATGTTCCTAGTTTATGTGTGCCTCATTATGGTCTTCATTGGTAGGTGTGTGTCCATTTCTGATGGGTGTCATCATCCACAGTTCCAGTGCATAGCCAGCATCCCCCAATAGATGAACATACTGGATGTACCCCTGGCAAACATCTGATACAGCTGTGACGTGTGCCAGATATGGGAGACATGATAACTTCCAGGGCTGGAAGCATACACATTCATGATATTGCCCTGGGTATTGCATATGACCTGGCAGTTCATGGAGTAGTACCCCTTGTGATTGACATGCCCTCTACCCTCCTCAGAGGGAGGTGCTTTGATGTGGACATGAATGCAGTCTATTTCACCCAGTACCTCAGGGTAGTGTGCTACACAGTAGAAGAGATCCATATTGCTGGTCCTCTCCTCAGGGGTGCGGGGTAAATAAATGTGCATGCTGGCATGTGTTTGCATAGCATCCAGGAACTGATGGAGGATTTTCGATGCTGATGCCTATGAGACCCCATCATGTCTCCAGTTTGTATTTGAAAAGTACCTGTAGCTAGTATCCAAAGAGATGCACACAACTTAGTTTCCACTGGAATGGGCTACCCTCTGCTGGCTCTGGGTCTGAGCTGAGGGTGGCAGAGCTCTGTGAGTTCTTATAGTATGTCCCTGTCCACCCTGTAGCACTCTACAATCTTCAGCTCATGTAGCACCGGAAGGTTACCCTTGGCCTGAGCATTCTCCTCCTTATTAGTCTAGGCGTATTGTCAGCAGCAGCAGCAGCAGCAGCAGTGATCTCAGCATCTAGCACACACAGATGTAGTGGAGCTGCAGCAGCCCCTAGCATTCTCTCAGTTAAAATTCCCAAGTCTGTATTCCAATCGTGCAGAGTATGGGGGGAATCAGATTGTAGAGTGTATGCATACTTTATAGTGCTCTGCCCGTAGATGCAGCCTGTGTGATTGGCTAACTATGATGAATTCCACCTGCCAAGTACATCACTGAGGGGTTGGAATGGCCCAGTTTAGGTGGAACAGGGGAAATCAGTAATTTTATATATGATTGGCTTTCTCAGACAATTTCTTTTTTTTTTTCTTTTTTTGACAGCCATCCTTGCTAAGCACTGAGGCATGGCGCACAAATCCGCACCACAGGTTTAAACAATGCTCAGCAGTCAATAGTCACACCCCCATGAATGGGCATGCTCAGCACAGTGGCCCACTACACAAACATACTCAAATCAGCTTAAACACACACCCCAAAGCTAAACAAAGCTTCGCAGCATTGGACACACCCCCTGCTCAGCTAAGCGGCATAACATGCAAACGGGCAGAGCTGTACTCCAATGTGCTTAAAGAAATAGAGACACACCCTTTTTGATGTTAGCTATTTCTGTGAACACCGACATGGTTTGGGGCTATATGGGTTTGATCTGCAGGCACGGATACACATTTTTGCTATTCAGTAACCCCAGCTCATTTGCATACAGGTCTGTGCACACAACCTGGAAACTACACTATTCCAGGACCTGCTTCCTTAGCAGCCACAGACATCTACCATTGTACATACTCCATGGAAAGCCTTATAATGCATTATTGTTACATATTTTATTTTTTTTATTTTTATACTTTTAAATATTTTTGCGTAACAACATGTTTGCACACTGTTTCATGCCATGCAAATATAATATGGGTGTTAAAAAAATATTTCAAATATTTCCATTACTTTTTGGACACACAGGGCATATTATTGCATATATCTGGGTCTACTTTGCTATTTCTGACCTTCTAACTAGGCTTTTACAGCCCCTGTTCACTTTTTAATTTCATGTACATGGAATTTTTCCATGTACACTTCGGATACCAACATGGGATCTGCACGACTGTTTATCTGCTTGCTGGATCACTCTACAACCTCATTTGAATGTACTTCACCTGCTTATGAGGTGATTTGCATGCCACATAAACTTCCGTGTCAGCATGCTCATGCACGCCCTTCAGGTCTGTTTACTGGATCGCACAGCTGCTTACTTCCATGTAAGCTCCTTGCCACTATGCCTACTCAGAAAATTACTCTGTGTAGCCTTTATTGAATTCCACCTTCACTGCAGAAATTTCACAGTCTCAACATACAAATCCACTGCACTTACAATCAGACTTTTCTTTGTTACAGTGATCAGTTAAAGCCAACACACAAATCAGTCACACTAACAATCAGACTATTTTTTGTGTTATGATGATGAGTTAAGATGGGTGTTATTTTGTTACTTGAACTGCTAATAGCTTTATTTGCCTCTGCTACTTACAAAACATGCTTTCAATTTTTCTCTTATAATGGAGTAGTTGAAAAAAATATTAACATGACAAAATTTACAACATTCTCTGTTGAAATCATTAAATAGTTCTCAGCTGTTACAATAACAACAGATCAAAAATCATACACAGTGACTCACCATTCATTTTTAAGTGAGCCATTCGAATCATGCATTCCTGAAGCTTTTTAGTTGCCATATTGCTAGTCACTTTTTCAAAATATGCCTTGACTTTACTTCAGCATTTTGTCTAGATTGCCAACAGAGTTTTCTTTTATTTTAATATGACACACATCTGAATCTTCCACATGTGCGTTTCTCTGAACACTGCTTTAATGGACTGCACTCTGCTGCTACACAAATGTCAGCACCATTTAAATGTTAAAGCTACTTCTGACATTTGTTTACTTCTCTCTCTATGCCTGTAATACTACACACATAATTATATCTCTTAACCCCGAATCATGCAAATCACCAAGCTCATAGTACACTCACAGTTTTTTGCTATGTGCCTCTTATCAGTAGCATCTACATCTATGGGATCCTGTGAATTATGATTAATAATAAAGTGACAGATATACATCAAGTTTTTTGGGGGATCACAGCAGTGTTAAAACTTAATAACAATGCAGTCTAAATCAGACTGGCACTCTACTTCCTCGTTTGCTACTCCTCCACTTTATATCTCTCCCTATTATTTCAAATTACTTCCAAAGAAATTGAAAACCTTCTCTGAAAAAAAAAATGCCTATTTACCCTTTTCTAGAACAAATACTTTAGCTTCATAGTTCCTATTCCAGTGCATCTAACTCATAAACTGAGCATACAAGGCGTTATAAGAGATCTGGGAACACAGGTTGACTGCAACCTCTGTTCTGACCACCACATCGCTACTGTGGTCATAAAGTCCTTCTATATGCCATATCTCATTACTAAGGGTTTTGCATCCAGAAGAGAGAGGTTATTGTCTTCCTCTACTCTTCCCTCATTAGGCCAATCATTGAGTACAATGCTTCATTAGGCATGTACCTCACTAAACACCAACAACTGGAGAGACTGCAAAAGTACCTCACAAAGAGGATCCTAGGCCTTAAACATGTGTCTTATATGGACAGACTAAAAAACTCCCATTATTCTCTGTCTTATATTGCCTACTTAGAGGCAATCTCTGCTTGACTAACAAAGCCATGTCTGACCCAGCTCTGTAAATGTTACATCTAATTAAATTCCAATCCCGCCACACCACGTGCTCCAGAGACCTCAGCCTCTATACCACAATCAACAGAACATGCTGGAGGGACAGGTTCATAACACACAGACTGCCCATGCTATGGAATAGACTTCCCATACATACCAAGCAAAGCACCTCATTGGCCCTCTTCAAGAGAAATCTTGATGAGTGGATGGGAAATAGAAAACTCACCTCAGGGATCACTTCAGTGGCTTTACTCGACAGAGGCACTGGAAACTAAAGACGGGTGGTACAATGCCAGGGTAATTCTGTGGGCTAGGCTTGTAAAGGCCCCAGGGCCATTAGCCTAGTACACACTTATGAACCTATAGTCAGTCTTTTGCATCACATCTACTACCATACCTTACATCAAACATTATGCCTAATTTATGGAAATCAGCACTAGTCAATCAAATCCTAGTAAAATCTGCCACCTTTGCCCAATCTCACTTTTGCCATCTTTAGGAAAAACAAAGTCTTAGACCAAATAATAAGCTCTAAATTAACCGGTAATATATCAAGTCCTTTCGCAGATACAGATACTGTAGGTCTGTGGGCTGTGAGAAGCAGATTGACTGTGTTTTGGATGCACGCTAATCCTATTAACTTGAAAAAACTCACTGCGGCTCCATTTATTGGTGTTACTCAAGCATCGCTCTGGTTGGCAATTCTTTTTACTCACTGATCTGATTTATATAGGTGTCAGGCACAAACTACTGAAGGTTTCAAAGACTTCATCTGCATGAGATTCTTTAAATTAACATCAGTTCAGTTCCATTCTAAGCAGGTATTCAACAAGGTTCCATTCTAGTAGCACTTCTTTTTTATAAAAAAATATCTGTGATCTTCACATCCTTCCCTAAGTATTACATGCAGATGACATGGACATATCTAGATCCAAGTTCACAGACAACCATCTAGAAAATAAATTTTAACCCTCAGCACCTGACTCACTATTAATAAGCTGCTTTTCTAATCAAATGAAAACACAATTCTGGCATTAACTCTCTTTTATCTTAAAAGATTTTCCAAATATGCCCATATACACCAAAGTCTGAATAGAATTTAAAAGATACCTGATTAAACTGAGTAAGTGCAAATGCCCCAACAAAGTCCATATAACCAAAACAATCCTCTTTTCTCATGTATCTGTTCACATCTCCGTCCATTCTCACTTTCAATAATTTATCAAGCTCTGTATACATGTCTGCAGCTTCCTGAGCAACTATTTTCCTTCTACCAATGCTCCCTTGTTTACTTACTTTCAACATGTTTGTTAATGCGTGTAATCTCTGTCTACCATGTTTTTTTTCCTCATGCATAAATGAATCACTCTACAACCCATGCTAGACCTGACATTGATAATTGTTGATTTCTGCCCTACCCTAGCAAACAAAAATAAATCAATACATCAATACTTTTGCCAATAGATACTCTTCTTTACCCTTTACTTCATGCATGGAAAAAAGAAAAGGATGTCTCTTCTCTTTTATGATGATTTTCGTAGATGTTAAAAGAATTCCATCTTATCTGTGATGACTCTGCCTTCAAAACAGCATTCTTCTATGCCTGACCTCTTCAGTAATACCTAATTAGTTTGATGGTGCTTGTGTGTTGCGAGTGACTTTTCTGATAAATATTCTTCCCTTGTTTACATCAGCACATACCATGCCCTTTGGCATATAAAACTTGAATGTTATTCATAGTAAATCACTGATGTACCAAATTAATGAACAGACATTGCAGCACAGTGCAATTTTCTCTTTCCTGATATAAATGTGAGACTTGCCTTAATTTAATTGTTATGCTAGATAATAATCCTGTTAGCTTAAGTTCAGTATTGAAATCTCCTCCTGTAGTTATCAGCCTGATGATAGCAATGGTTATAGTACATGGATACAGTTGTTTAAAAAGTTATTTTCTACTTCACTTCCCACAGATACTGCTTTTCTTCTTTCTAGATGAGACTCCAAAATGAATGTTCACTTTCTTTGACATAGTAAAGAGCGTACATTTGGAAGAACCAACGTCCGTGTCCTAATAGAGAAAGAAAGGATGGCTGTGGAAAGCATGATGTAGTATTACACAAAGGCACTTGTCCTCTGAATGCAACAAAAAATGTTTATCTCAATGAAGCCGGCCTGCTTCTTGATGGATCAGAAAGCCGACAATGGTGTATGTCAGCAGGGGCTGTATAGGCCATAGGTACTGCAAGTGGAATTACTTTTGCAGGCCTTCTAGTTCCAATATTTCATAATCAAGTTGTCATTTAAGAGTAGATCATTTGCATTACTGTAATTAATCCTCAACCACTGAGAATCTAGATATATTTTTTCCAGTAATATTGCTGTTTTCATTCATGTTCTAAGAGAGCATCACCTCAGAAGGGAATATATTCCTCTTCAAGGGCAATGTGATTCTAAATACCTGTTTTTGAACACTCAAATGATGACTTCTTTTGGAAAATGAACCAAAGACCTGGATTTGTTTTCAGCAGAAAAATGAAGCAGAGAATGTTATCAGAAATTCTGAAAATTATAAGAAAGCAGTGTACAGTAACAGATAGATCTAATGGCAAAAATGTAGAAAGTGGGTTTGTACTGCTTATTGATATACATCTTTGTTTCAAGTACATTCAGTAACGTAAAAGCAAGCCTAACAAGATGCATTTTTGAAATGAATCTAGTCAAGATGAAATGATTCCCACACATATTGAGTGGCTACATTAGGGCCACGTCAACACTATTTACTTTCCTGGAGTGAAAGCAGCATAATCACATATACATACCGCCAAGGCAAATAGCATGCTAAAGATCTTCTCCTTTAGTGCACAGAACAGCTCATAGCAGCATCATGCAAGCAGCCTCATAGATAATTTAACCACATGATGTAAACAAATGAGTGTCCATGAGAAACTGTATTATCCAAAGCAAGTGCGCGCACACACACACACACACACACACACACACACACACACACACACACACACACACACACACACACACACACACACACACACACACACATGCACACACACGCACACACACGCACACACATGCACACACACTCAACATCAGCAGATAAATAAAGAAATATATGAGTAATGGAATGCCAGGCAGCACAAACACTGAAGGCTGGGGTGGAGTTCATAGAAAAGGTGAATATTATGGTGCAAACTGATTTGTGTAACAAAACATTAAATGGAAAGGAACAGCAAACAATGTATAATACGGGTTCTATCAGAAGAGGGAATGCGTAAATTAGTGAACGCTCTTATATTGAACTTTGAAATGTGAAATCTGAAAATGATGAAGGCACGGAACATCAATTTTTTTCCCATGGAAAAAATCGATGGGCCATTCTCCAGACTTTGCTGTTTTCTCCAGTATGGTGTGATCTTGGAGTTGGTATATTTAAGTTGGGGATGCGTGGGGGACACAGCCTCCCACATCGGGGGTTGTAGGGGGTGAAGCCCCACCCACTTTATTCTGCCTGTACATTATTTTTTGGATCAGTGAATTTTTTCCCTGGGAAATAATTTGCTGATATGTTCCTTTGACATTTTAAGGTTTCGAGTTTTTAAGTTCAATAGAAAAGCGTTCACTATTTTTAGCATTCAATCTTCAGATATAGATGCTGTAATACAATGTGGCCATTTAAGACACACTGGGTAATACATGCTCCTACCTCTCACCCTCTTAACCCATGAATTCTGGACACAGTGCCAAATAAAGGGGGAGAAAGGCCAAAAACAGGGACAGTTAGTAAATTTTGCTCCAATACATTTAAAAGGTTTTGCATTATCATGATTTTCTGAAGGATATGAAGTTTGAAACACAAATGTATGTCATTATTTTGAGAGTATCAGTCCTCAAGGATTTGCCAGAAAGCCACCAATTTTATGATGAACTGGCCAAAACTATGAGGAAGAAAGCTGGACAAGCAGTGAAATTCTGGACATTTGAGAAGTATAAATACAAGTGTTGTGGGATATGGAAGTAATACAGTAAACTGATGGAACAACATGTACCATTATTAACAACAATGGGGAGTGCTAACTATGTGCCCATACTATACCATGGCAGTAACTTAAAACTGAAAGATGTGTGCTCTGACGTGAGTCAGAGCATCACTGCAGTCCACACCCCATATATCAATGTTGTAATATTAAGGTGAGACACTGCAGACATTATAGTGCAAGAGATCATAAAAACATGCACTTGTAAAATGTATCATGTGTTGGCAGATTGCAATAAAAAGAAAAAGATAACAGACCTCAAGGCAAGCAGATCCAAAACTCCCACACTACAGTGTCATAGCAATGCCTTCATAAGGGTAGTCTGTGAAACATTCATGTTGTAAGTCAAATACATCTCATTATGTATCAGTGGAGAAATATATAAATCAAGTAAGTATCCATTAAAAACATATATCCCCCAACTGGCCATGTTAACTCAGGCATAAGAATCCAAGTAAATAAATTATGCTAAGACAATAGCAGGATCTATATTAGATAGTCACCTGCTTAGGTTGTCGAATGCCTAAACATTGACACCTAAACGTCGACAACTTAAAATCATGAACAGCCGTTTCCACGCAGGGAAACAAGTCATTTTGGACATTATGTGGATTTTTCCCTGTTTACAATGTAGAGTGATCATGCAGTTGGTATATTTAGTTGGGCGGGGTCACTTTGGCCAACAGCATTGTTTCCCTGTGTGGAAACGTCCATTTGCAATTTTAAGTTGTCAATGTTTAGGTGTTGACGTTTAGGCATTCGACAACCTAAGTGGTTGGTGATGTAATATAGACCCACAATATCACATACCCCTCATAATATACACAGTTATGACATCATAGGTTCATTTAGGGGAAATGTAACAGATGAGAGCTGTAAAATCGAAAGCCCAGGAATGAGACTGAACCCCCTGCCAATGTCATTGATATGTTGTAGACCACTGTAGCAGCAGGACATGGTACAGTAAGAACAAAGGTAATTGGAATAATACATTTCTAGGGTGTTGAACAGTTGATAAGAAGATGAACAAAATGCACACACCTGTGTTTGATCTGTTAAGGAATATTGAAAAATTTAAATGCAGATGTACTTGCTACTGCTGCTTGCTGAAACCAAAGTCTGATTAATGCACTGAACTTTGCAGACTATTAACCTTTTCAGCACTATATATTAACTTTGCACAGTTACTAATAAGATAACGTGTCTATGTAACAGATGATATATATGATAATGTCACAGTTTACAGGTTTTAATGTACCAGGTTTAACTTTTCAGGCAGCACAGATGATGTTCTCCAGTGAACCAGATCTAACAAAAAATCAGATCTAACATCATAAACTTTTAATGTCCGTTATATATTTTTATACTATTCTGATTTTGTCCATGAAACAGTCTGTTGTTGTTAATACCTTTGAAATTCTTCTGATATCATGCAACCTGTTGTTAAGCTACTTTGTGTTCTCTTTCAAGGTGAATAAACTTTTAGGGAGTCTTTTCTATTGTGAATGTTTCTGTATAAAAGCCGTCTTTCCATACTCCCTGCACCTGTTCTCTTATATTTGTGTACAAAGTACCACACATTCTGTAATACATTCACTTGGGTGCTATTCAGCTAAGAAAAGTTTAACCCTTTAATGTATACATGCTAGCAAACAGAAATGTACATGCATCCAAGTGACTATATTTTCCTACATATAGTCTAGCAAACAAAAGTGTGCATGCACTATTATATGTTCCTACATATATATATATATATATATATATATGGTTCTACCTGACATAAATGAAACCCCAAAACACCGACAACGCAATCACCGAAACCACATAACCGACAGTGCAAAAACACGGAACCCCACATGCCCGACAACGAAATAACCTACGGTACACAAACACAAAACCTCACACACTGCACACACCACAATCACAACAATCAACAAACAAAACACATTCCCTGTCCAAAAACCACACACACAACACAAGCACACCAAAATCCCTACAAACCCACACTAAACCTCACATACACAACTACCTACAACCCTAACCCAAACCCTAACCCTAAGGTCCGTCACTACCGCATACTCAGCTAACCCGCGCCCTAACCCTAACTCACTTAAACCGCCCCTAATCCAAACACTATCACTACCGCACACTTATCTGACCCACTCCCTAACCCTAACTCACTTAACCCGCCCCTAACCCAAACACAATCACTACCGCACACTTAGCCGACCCGCTCCCTAACCATAACTCACTTAACCCGCCCCTAACCCAAACACAATCACTACTGCACACTTACCTGACCCGCTCCCTAACCCTAACTCACCTAACCCACCCCTATTCCCACAGACCATCAATATCCACACTTACCTTACTCGCACCCTAACGTCCGTCACTACCGCATACATACACAGCCTTTTCCCATGTCGGCATCCTCGGCGTCGGTGTTTTCATCCGTCGCGTCAATCTTCTGAATTGTCGATCTTCTGAGGCTCGCGATTCGCTTGTCGATGTTCCGGCGTGTAGACTAACACAGGTAGAACCATATATAGATATATATATATATATATTTTCTAATAAACAAAAGTGTATATGCACTGTTATATCTTACTAAACACACACACACACACACACACACACACACACATATATATATATATATATATATATATATATATATATATATATATATATATATATATATATATATATATATATATATATATATATATATATATTAATTTTAACAGGCATGTGTACACTTTTATATCCACTATATATATATATCTATATATATATATATATATATATATATATATATATATATATATATATATATATATATATATATATATATATATATATATATTATTTTATATATATATATATATATATATATATATATATATATATACACATATATATATATCTAACAAATATAGTCACCAGAATATTTTATTAACAAGGCTTGCCTATAAAGTACTCATAAAATAAATGGCTGCAAAGTACATTTCAGGAAATCTGACGAGCTGAAAACAAACAGGAAATAGCTTGGTATGAAGTCCTGTGTCTGTTCAAGGACATACTCACCAATATGAGATATTTGCAAGGCATGTCAACAGCATGCTTATCACACAGGTGTCTGTAAAATATGTTTCCAGAGAAATGGATATGTGATACCAGGCAAACATTGATAATGCAAATTTATGGACATGACTAAAATATTACACAAAATGAGGTGTTTTGAAGAGGTGTGAATATACATAGACATGCAAATTTAAAAAATAATGCTGCAGAAAGTAAAATGAACACAGACAAATGACATAACACATTGGAGAGTGATTTTAGTGAGGCATGAAGTCTGTCAGATGAACACAGCATGTTACCACATGTTACACTTACATGGTATTAGAGCACTACAGATGCGATGTTTGCTCTGAGAGTGTTGATGGAAAAGTACAGAGAATGTCAGAATGAGTTGCATTGTGTTTTTGTAGACTTAGAGAAAACATATGACAGGGTGCCTAGAGAGGGGTTGTGGTACTGTATGAGGAAGTCAGGAGTGTCAGAAAAGTATGTAAGAGTGGTACAGGATATGTACGAGGGTAGTGTGACAGTGGTGAGGTCTGCGGTGGGAGTGACAGATGCATTTAAGGTGGAGGTGGGGTTACATCAAGGATCAGCTCTGAGCCCTTTCTTATTTGCAATGGTGATGGACAGGTTGACAGACGAGATCAGACAGGAGTCCCCGTGGACTATGATGTTGGCAGATAACATTGTGATCTGTAGTGAGAGTAGGGAACAGGTTTAGAAGACCCTGGGCAGATGGAGATATGCTCTAGAGAGAAGAGGAATGAAGGTCAGCAGGAATAAGACAGAATATATGTGTGTGAATGAGAGGGAGGATAGAGGAATGGTGAGAATGCAAGGAGTAGAGGTGGCGAAGGTGGATGAGTTTAAATACTTGGGGTCAATAGTTCGACGTAACGGTGAGTGTGGAAGAGAGGTGAAGAAGAGAGTACAGGTGGGATGGAGTGGGTGGAGAAGAGTATCAGGAGTGATTTGTGACAGACGAGTACCTGTAAGAGTGAAAGGGAAGGTCTACAAGAGGGTAGTGAGACCAGCTATGTTATATGGGTTGGAGACAGTGGCATTGATAAAAAGGCAGGAGTTTGAGCTGGATGTGGCAGAATTAAGATGTTAAGATTTGCACTGGGTGTGACTAGGGTGGACAGGATTAGGAATGAGTATATTAGAGGGTCAGTCCAGGTTGGAAGGTTTGGAGACAAAGCCAGAGAGGCACAATTACATTGGTTTGGACATGTGCTGAGGAGGGATGCTGAGTATATTGGGAAAAAGATGCTAAGGATGAAGCTACCAGGTAACAGGAAAAGAGTAAGGCCTAAGATAAAGTTTATGGATGTGGTGAGAGAGGGCATGCAGGTGGTTGGTGTGACAGAGCAAGATGCAGAGGACAGGAAGAAATGGAAACAGGTGATCTGCTGTGGCGAACCCTAACGGGAACAGCCGAAAGAAGATGATGATGATGTTGAATGCCAGTTTTCACTTTTCCACATGTTAGATCATCATAGATTTGAACACCTGTCTTTCTAATTTACAGTCCTTTGTGTTTTGCTCTTTGTACTTACTCTAAAGAACAAATTATATAACAGTTGCCAGAAAGCACACATTTAAAAAGGAGTGTGACGACAGTACAGAGGACTGAGGAATTTGCATTGTGAAACAGACACCCATAATCAGTAGGTGACAAGCATCAACATACCTTATTAACAATTTGAATCTCAAATCAGGAGTATATTGATCTTTAGAAGCTGTTACAGTTGCAAACATAATGCTACCTATACATGTATCAATACTGCTGTCCTTTATGCATCAAGGCTATGCTCCAAAGAGGAACAACAGTTAGCATATCTATGTGGCAGGAACCAAATATTCATAAGCTTTTGCTACAGGATGATAAGTGATACTTAATATTTCCCAACCTTGAATAGCAATGCTAGTCTTTGCTGTCATGCAACAAAATATACGAAAATGTAAAGTTTGAAACTGAGCATGCTTACAAGGGAGTACGGCACTTAGCAGATCACACCCCTCTACCTATCAAATACCAGTAAACTTTTTCATATCACATCAATCTAGGAAGCCATTCTTTCATGTCATCAATTGATTTTGGCACACTGAGACAATGTACACTACACTTGATTCAAACTGTTGCCTACTTAACTCACAGTCTCTTGACTTATGCACTAATGAATGATGCCACAGAAGAACATATACAACAATTGTCAAAAAACACACTCTTGAGGAGATATCATTAGTGATATGTGTGTGTGAATGTCTATGGCTTTCCTTAAAAGGGAGTGCAGCACATGGAGGATCCAAACCCTCAAACTATAAAAGTGTCACGACCAGGTGGAATTGCTCACATCCCTTCTGCTCACTAAGTGATTATTTCATGTCACCAATTACTTTTTGCAGACTGATACAGCATGCACTTCTCTAGATTCATGCCCCCCCTATCTGTCTAACTCAAATTATCTTGGCTTGTCACTAGCTACAGATGACACAGAAATGGTCATGCATCAGTTGACAGACAGTATACATTTGATAGATTACCATCACCAGTGAGTAGGAATGAATATGGCTATGGTTAACAGGGAGCATAACACACTGGGTATCAATGTCCTCTACCTGTGAAAGTCTGACAACCAAGTAGAATTTCATTCATTATATTTGATCATGAAGCTGTTACTACATGTCATCAATTGCTTTTTACAGAATGATGCAAGATATACTTCCCTGGATATACAGTCATGCCTGCCTAACTCTTGACTTGTGTACTAGCGACTGATGTCACAGAAGAAGTCATGCAGCAGTTGTCAGACAGCAAACATTATCAATGACATATCAGGTGACGACACAGAGGAACTAGTAGTGTCATGTGTTAGACAAGTCAGAGATGAAGGAAGTGTTCAAAAGGTAATAATGATATTATCCTACTGCTTGACTTACATCTCATCTACTTGTAACCACACTCTCTCTCTCTCTCTCTCTCTCTCTCTGTCTCTCTCTCTCTCTCTTCATAGATTGCACCAAGAAACAATTGTATCTACCCGTGAAAGCAACTCGGTCCTGTCCATGATCAGCTGCCACTCCAGCTACATATCATCTCTGATATTTACCTTATGTATGTGTTCTTACCTGTGTTTTATTACCAATAACATCTAAATCTGTGCAGCCCCTGGTCATCTAATGTACATTATCACCTAGCCCCAGCACCCAGTGCCTTCTCCCAAACTACCTCACCCCTGTATAGCTGTTATCCACTGCCTATTCCCTATCCTGCTTGCTGCTCTCTTGAGCAGTATCTTGTGCTTAAAATTGTCTTTACTGACTTATCTTTACCTTGTATATACTTACATGACTTATAGACCTGTCACTATTTGTCGATACTTAGTGGCATTAACTATTTTCACTACTCTAAATGTACTTACTTTTTTCATGGTCTCTTCAATTCCTGACTTGGCCCAACCCGCTCCATTCACCCTCACTACATTCGGGCTCACTCCGGTCCCTTACCCTAAGTCATTTCCACCCACTCCCACTTTCCTTACACTTATAGTCACTATACCACACCTCTTCAATCACTCCAAACAATCAGCTTTCCCCAGCAATTAATCAATTCTCCTTCATCATTTCCACTCTCGCCTCACTTTCCTCTCTCCACCTCACTCTCCACTCCCGCCTCACTCTCCTCCCTCATATTCTCATAAAATTAATCCTTACCCTCTCTAAACTCTCAACTACATCTCCAAATTTCAGTCACAATCTTCATGGCTTCCACCAACTCATCTCCTCCCCTACTCGGACTAACAAAAACTCCATCTCTGGACCCACCCTTGACTGGATCCATACCTCAGATCCTAACCTTTATGATAACCCTAGGACACTTCCTTACTCTTTAAGCAACCATTCTCCTACTTATATCCACATATTCTCCCAACACCCACATAAAGACAACCTCTATAAAGACTGTGGCAAACTCGCCCATTTAATTGTGATACTGTTAACTCTAAATGGTCTATCATAAACGGATCCTTCCTACATCACCTTCCTCTCAACAAGACTGTAAAATATTTTAATAAGATCTTAATAGACATACTTAATTCACTGGTACCTACTAGAAAACTCAGAATAAAATCTAACTTTGCCCCTTGGCTCACAAAACGTACCCACTCAATCATGTATAAAAGGGACAGTACCTGGAAAGCCTTTGTCAAAAATAAATCCCCTCCCCTACTTCAAGCATACAAAGAGCTTATAAACCTGTCAAAAACCTAGTCAACAATGATAAGAAAATATTTCTGGTCCACCCAATCTAACCCATAAAAAAATAAAAAAAAAATTCTGGGCAACCATTAATAATCTTCTTTATCCTGGCAACCCTACCAGTCCCAACCCCTTCCCACACAATTCAGCTACTGAAACAGCCACCCGCCTAAACAACTATTTCATAGAAACTATCTAAAAATGTACCCAAAATAGCATTACCTCTTCTAACCCTCCTCTATCCTCCAGCATGACACCTTCCTATTCCTTCTCATTTAAACCAGTTCCCACCTCCTTCATCAAATCTCTGCTATCCAAACTCAGACCTTGCTCCCCCTCCGCTGAAAAATTACCTTACTACATTATTAAAACTGCTGCAGAATCCATTGTCTACCCTGCCTCTGTGCTCATAAATCAATCCATTACTGAAGCCTGTATCCCTGATATATGGAAAGATCCCACTACACAAGGGGAGCTACTCTACTTACCCTTCCAACTATAGGCCCATAGCTATCCTGTCCCCTATCTTCAAAATTCTGGAAAAGTGCATTCATACCCATTTACACAAACACCTTCTCAAAAATAACCTGCTAACTTCCAGCCAACATGGTTTTTGGCCCCACCACAGCACTTCCACTCCGCTACTTTCCTTTACCCAAACAGTAACTGAAGCACGTGACAACAACATGCTAATCTCCTGCTTATTCCTTAATCTCTCTAAGGCCTTTGATACAATCTGTTGCTCTAAACTCCCATCTAAAATCTCTGACCTCCATCTCTCTAACTCCTCTATAAATTGGTTTTCCAGTTACCTCTCCAATAGGCAACAATTAATTCACTGGCAAACTGTCTTCTCCCCTTCCATTCAGTCAACACTGGGGTTCTTCAAGGGGCTACCCTGAATTACCTATTATTCAATATCTTCACTAACAAACCACATTCTGGTTTTAAGCTCTCAGCACTGCTACAATATGCCAATGATTCCACACTTATCACCACTGCCCAAAACATTCCTGATCTCTTAGCAACACATTCAGGAAACTTTCTCATCTGTTGAAACATGGATGTCTGACAACCAAACTAGTACTAAACCCTAAAAAAACTAAACTCCTTCTGTTCCTTCCTAGAACATTGACCCAAAACAAATCATCCTTTACCATCACCTCCCACAACAATACCATCATTAAACCTGAACCTCATGCCAAACTACTAGGTACCATTATCAACGATGAACTAAAATTTGACATACACATCCAACAATATGTAAAAAAAAAAAAAAAAAAAAAAAAAACACCAGAAACTTGGTCTACTTTATAGAAATCGAAAATTCCTTCCACCTTCTTCCAAACTTTCTCTAGCTCCTTCACTCCTCTTACCCTGACTACTTTATGCTGCCCCTATCCTCATTAATATTTAAACTGCTTTAGTGCCCAAATTAGAAGAAATATACAATAAAACAGCAAGATTTGCCACTAATCTTCCTTACAATTCCCATCACTGTCTCACCCTTAACACACTTCAATTGCCTGAATTCTCTCACCAGCTACTACTTCCTCAATTACATATCACTCACTCCATTCTATATAATCCCTCCTCCTGTCCCTCTCTCTCCAACCTAGTATCTTACTGACAAACACCTCCTTGATATTTGCAAACCAAAAAAGAACATTGGAAAGTCCCTTTATAGGTACTCTGTAGCACATACCTGGAACACTCTCCCTGTCAATATAAGAAATATTTCACAAAAACACTTGTTTTAATGAGAACTAAAACACTATCTACTAAAAACTTTGTCCTGTCCATGCCAAACCCCCACATGATAACTATATCACTAGCTCATCCTCTACACTATTTTGATATATTACCTCTTGTTAGTTTTTTTTTCTCTCTGTCATGTAATTTCATCTCTTTACCCTTCAATACTACAAACACAAATGTTAATCTAATGCTGTGTCTCTTATGTTTAAATACCAAGTGTACCTCTGATCTAGTGTATACTTCTGTAATGGTATTTTCAGAGTACTATAGAATTCTATGCTGTGAATTGTATCTTGTATCCTTATGTTAAGTACTTATATAGTAGACCACTATGTATTTTTTATCTCTGCTTCACTGTAAATTGTTTTGAGCTTTTCTCCTCTGGTCTCCACTGAAAATGAGCCTTTGGCTCAGTTGGGCTAACCTGGTTAACACATGTCAAATAAATAATAAATAAATAAATTACAATGGAAAAACAGTGGGAGACAAATCAAATGGCACTATTCCTGATGGCTAACAATGCACCTGTCCCTAAGGCAGAGCTACCTGTTTCAGGTAGGGCAGGTAGTAGTGTGTAGTGGAAATGCTGACATGTTAAGACCCTGAAGTACTGGGTGTCTCTACTGTTGGTGGTGACACTGACAATGCCATCTGTGAAAGGATGGAAGTCTGAGCCACTGTGGGGAGTGTAACTCCCTGTGCTGGTGACCATGATTGAGCAGTAGTGGATGTTACAATCAAAATTTCAAAGGGAAAAACATGTAGAAAGGATAGTGAGAAAGAAGGTTTGGGGAGGGACTCAACCGGAAAAGCATTATAAATATGCTATTAATGTTAAGATCATGGTCAGCACACATTCCAGATAAACTTTTAGGATTATTTACATTCAGATTTAAATGTATGTGGTCATTAATTACTGCTATACTTACTGTTATAATACAACTGTTTCTCACATGGCACAATCATGTTACAAGGTCTGTGCATGTTAGAAAGCCATTGTATAGACACACTTGAGTTTACATTGTAATTGGCCTAAGGACATAATATTGTAATTTATGTATAAAGATATTCAATATATGCAATGTAAAATTCATATTAGAAGAATTTGGCTCTAGGATGGAATGGAACACACTGCCATCAGACCTTATCTAGTTCAAAAAATGAGCATTAGCCAAATATGCTGCTGAAGGTGTTTGAATACATGTATGAAACTCTGTGATTTATTTTACATGTTCCACTATACGTTTCCTCAGGGGCTGTTTTTTTCTTAAACGTACTTTGTACATTAGAACACGCGCACACAGATTTTTTTAAAGCTATCAGGTGGGCACTATGACACACATTTTGGTAAGATTATTGTGTTTACTATCCACAGAAATGAATTGCAGGTATAACATTAAATAATGAGTGAACTGATATACATCAATGTCTGTGAACACAACACTTTCTTCATCATCAATACACATGTGGCAATATTCAGAAATCTACAGAATGTGGTGTTCATACAGTAATTATTGCTTATAGATAAAATATGTTTGTTATGGGGTACATAGGGCAGGTTTTAGCTGAAGCCTTTGTAAGCCAAGAGAAAACTCTTGATGTGTGTATCTTCTTGAAACACCACAGATGACCTTATGTTGCAGCTACCATTAAGCATTTATGCAAAATGATGGCAGGTTGACTGTGCTAGAATGCAGATGCAAAGATGTAAAAAGCAATTCAGCAATAGGGTGATCCAAAACAACAAAATGATAAAAATGAGCCATGGAAAGTCTTACAGATGAGGTAGGAGTATCATATTTTCTTGAAGACATTGCTTTGCACTAGAATAAAGAAATTATTATGAATTGAGTAGATGTATAATGGCCAATGAAACATTAGTAGTATTTCAATGGTGAATTCTCATCCTACATGTATTGTGCTTAATACATCATTAACATGCTGAACCATTAAGGAATACAGGACAAACTAATATTTACTTTTGTCTATGTCTGTTTTGCTAACTGGCATGCACCAATGCCAAGCTTGTTTGCAAGAATGATGACTAAGCCTTTGCACATGCACAGGAATTATCTCAGTTTTTACCATGGAATAAAAACCATCATTTCCTAAGGATACAGTGATGACCGGTGATGATGCATAATACCAACTGTCATGCAGTGTTTGAACACAAACACAATTTTTTTCCAAAACTCATTTGGGGTGACATGTAATTTACTTCTGTAACATTTGCTAATGGATAAAGGTTAAGACTGTTAATACATAGAATGTCAGTACTCTCTTATGTAGAATGCTAGTATTATACTCATTATGGATTATAAGTAACTTGATTTATATTAATTTTAGGTTATTTCAAATGTATATATATATTTATATTTTTAGTATTTTGTCTTATGTGATTTTTACACAAAGTGAGTTGAATTTTATGCACAGAGAACATGCCTATTGCAAGGTGATTTTAATGTACGAGTGTAGGTTTCAAAGGAATAGTATGGATATGGATTCACAGGTCATTTTAAAAGTTAAATAGATATTTAATTAATGGTATGGGGATAGTATAAAAGGCATTGCTGTAGATAATATGGCTGTTCTGATGAAGTCCCATTACTAAATGTGGAGTGACGAAAGCACTTGACAGTCTTTATTTGTGGACATTCATTGATGTGAATAAACATCATTTATTGGATTGTATTGAATTCCGCTGCTTTTCTGATGCTTGAAGTGCAGTTTAGATATCAGCACTGATGCTAACAGGTCAATATAGAAGTTTTTTTTTTGTGTTTATTTTGGTATCATTTTACCTCTTATGTGGCTGGTATAGTGTTTTCTTTGATGCACAGGGTAACCAGGCTATGCACGGGTAAGCATGATCTGTTTTTTTTTCCCAATCATTTTACTGTCTGTATTTGCTGAGTTTTTATATTACTTATGTAGTAAGAGTATGTGCAATTTGCTATCTCTTAACTAGTGTCATGTCATATTATGCCCCCCTCTGTCTTATCTGGTGGTCTACAAAAAACTCAATAAAACAAAATAAAATGAAAAACTGAAGAATGAACTAGATGGACTATTCTAAAAGACCATGAGTCTCTGTGCCAAATGTTTATTAAAACAATGAAACCCACAAGTCCTCATAAAGTGCTTTTCATCTGGTCTTATAGCCAAACTTCCTTAGATAAAAATACACACATTGCCACATCGTTTAAATCTCAATTTGACCCCATCACATGACCCGTTTTTTAATCAAACATAATTAAAATATTTACAATACTGTTCCAACCTTGAAACGTTCACTAAACTTGTTTCCTTCAAGTATAAGCACATTTCAGCATCAGCTCAACATTACAATGAAAGTAATAAGAACCAAGTGCATTAACATTGTTCACACCTTTTTTAAAAACACTTTTTTTAAAACACTTTTTTAACCATTTTTTAACAAACCCTCACAGCTTAAGTGTCACATGAAACCATTGTTAGTATTGTCCAGTTTTAAATTTAAAATTTTTAAATGTATATATGTTACTCTTAAATGTACATATATATATATATATATATATATATATATATATATATATATATATATAAATATATATATATATATATATATATATATATATATATATAAAAAAATATATATATATATGTATATATATATATATATATATATATATATATATATATATATATATATATATATATATATATATATATATATAAACAATAGGGCAGGATTCATGAAGCCTCCGTGTAAGAGTTACAAGGCTTACACGGAGGCTGCAGTTAAATGGTGTGACGTCAGCATGTCATGCATGTGCATGAGGGCATGCTGAATCACACCTAAGGCTAACACTGTCCATGGAAGACAGTAGGGGGCGTGTCCATAGGGCGAGCCCTGCAAACAGACACGCCCCCAGAAGAGTAAAAGTCCCGAAAGTAAACCCCTATGACAGAGTCCGTGTAAATGTGAATAAATGCGACACAATACATGCCCCCACAGACTATGAACATAAAATGTATAAATGAACATCTTATATATTTTTTTAAGTTGTAAAGATGTTTGCCCGTGAGTGCGCTCGTTTGCGCGGGCGTGCCAGTCGCTTAGCCACAGTTAGCAGTCAGTGGAAAAGCATATAAGAACTAAATATGCAAAGTAAGCCAAGAAGCAATAGCGTAGCGGTAGAGACGTTGGCTGAAGAGGAGGCAGTCATGGTTTGAGCCCCCACAACATCAATTTTTATTTTTAGTGAAATAAGCACGAAACAAGTCCCTGACATATATGTACATATATAAAATTATATTTTATGTAAAATGTAATGAAATGGGCCATGTATTTTGAAGAAATGTGAGATAAAAAAATTAAAAAAAAATGTGAGATGTGCCCATAGCTGAGCTACAGTCTAACAAGTTGAGGATATCTGCCTGTAGGTGAGTAGTGTTTTAACAGTTGTAAAATGAGTGCTCGTAGGTGAGCAGTGTTTTAACAGGTGTAGAATGAGTGCCCGTAGGTGAGCAGTGGTTTAATAGGTGTAGAATGAGTGCCCGGGGTTGAGCAGCATTTTAACTCACTGAAACTGTGTGCCCATAGCTGAGCAGAGCGTAATATGCGTGCTGACAGCCAAACCATGCGTAAACCGGCGTAACCCATTTGCGCGGAGCTGCGTACCGCACCAACAAGTTAACCGACGGGCAACGTTGAGCAAGCTGTATCAAAACTGCCTTTACACAGACACACCTCCTAGCCTGTGTAGACAGTCATAAAATATAAAAAGCAATAGCCAGGTTTGAACCCAGGATACCATGCACCATAGTCAAAGTACTGAACCACTAAGCCATGACACTATTGCACTTAGAAATGCAGTAATAGCATATATATAGGAATGAATAGAAAGAGGAGCATGACAAAGCAGGTTTTGTGAATCTGATACAATTCCAAAATGGCCAATCACAGATAAGTGTGGGAAAAACAGCATATATAAGCCCCATAGGCGGGAATACACAGCATAACCGATTGTAGAACCGACTTGCAGCCAGGATGTCAGGTGTAGGTGAGGGTAGTTGCTTCCGGGCACAGAGGTGGGGCATTGAGGAGTCTAAATATATGGTTTGGCTCCTCGTCCATAATCATGAGGCCCAACTCATGCAGGGCCAGGTCCTGTGGGGAGCATATAAGGCTGAGGCATGGGACCGGTTGGCTCATGATCTCACCAATGCCACAGGAATACCAAGGACTGGTGAGCAGGTCCGTCACCACCATGCGGACCTGAAGAGATGGAAGCAGGGCCAACTGAACCGTTATTTCCAGGAGGCCTGGAAAATGCCCAACGCCCCACTACTGAGTAAGTTACATGTAATTATTTATGTAAGAAATTAACCTAGCTGATATTATGGAGATGTGTATTGCAATATTACTTTATTTATATTACAGCTGCAGGTGTCCGTTCTGCGAACCGTTGAGCCTATGGCGATAGGCTGGTGCGGTTGCACCACCAGGCAGGTCAGTAATTCTCTCCCTGTAACTGTAAATAAATATATAAGTATGACAGTTAGCAAAAGAGTGCAGTGTAGTCACTAATTAATAAAATGTGCAAGTAACAGTGTAAGAGGGTTTGCAAGTATTGCTTGATTACAAAAGTGTGATGCAGCCTGTAATCCAAATATAAAAATGAAACAAGTCTGAAATAAAGATGTCCCACCTGTAATATAATAGTACATAACCTGCAGCAGGCTGAAAAGTACAACTGCAGAAGCTGAGTAAAACACGTGTGAAATATATCCCTGTTGAAATACAGAAACATGACAGAAGTGAAACTGTTGGAAAGGATTGTTATAACTACAGGTAAAACATGTCAATAAAGCCTATAATTAAGTACCATCCTGAATTGTAAAAATAAAACAAGTGAGAGAGTGTGAGAAAGAGGTATGAATCCACCAATAAAGTAGTAATAACTCCTGAATAAAGTATACTGCAGTCAGTACAGAATTAAATGAATGTGACAGGCAGAACCAAACAGTAACATGTGTTGAAAATGGTACTACAGCTGGAATGTGGATATGTTGCTCTCAGTCTGCAATATGCAGATAGTATGGTTGTCTGAAATACCAAACATCCACAATTGTCTATAGCTATATAAAGCAAATGTAGCAGGATGATGTAGCTGTACAGAGCCGATATGAATCCGTATGAATAAAAATGAAATGTATATTGATGTAGCAGTAACATTCCTATCACCAACCTGAAGTAGTTATCACATAGGAAACTGTAGGCAGAACTGTAGTGTGTATATATCTGCAGCTAGTAGAAATGTACAGCATATGTATTGGTATTTGAAGTTGTTAATTAAATTTTCTTCACCCTACCCTATAACCACGTATAATCCATTCCAAGTGAAATTGGTATGTGCAATCACAATTAACACCCCTGGACATTTGTCCTGTTGGTTCATACATATTTGCATGTATGTTGATGCATCTGCCCTGTTCATACATCCAAACCTGATGGCCTGTTGCCATCAATCAACCCTGCTGTTGTTGGATTGTGTATTGCTGTTCAAATTATGCATGTGTTATGCTTGCTGTTCAATGGCTTGAATATATGGGTGATTGGTTAATGGGAATACTAATGCATGCTGTCACAACTAATTGTGAATGGTATTGTACGTTACTAACCCAAACTGTCATAACATAATGCAAAACATAGGACGACAGGGAAGGTGGGTTCCAGTGGACCCACCTTTCCCTCCTCAGCTGGCGAGTGCACCTGGCAGTAGTGCCCATGCCGGACCCTCCTCCGGTGGCCCTGTGCCACCTGCAGGTGGAAGCGCTGCAGGGGATGGGGCTCATCCCCCCTCTGCAAATGTGGCTGGAGGAGAACATCCACTCACCCTCAGTAGTGTCCAGACTGTGGTGCATAGGGAGATCCGGCACACTGTGCTTGGGCCTCTACGCCAGCTTGAGGCATGGGTGGCACAACTCATGGGCATGCCTGCTGCCCGGCCTACACAGCCACCAGCACAGCCCCATCCTGGGCAGTGAAGGCACAATGGCAACTGCCCATGGGCGGGGATCTCAGTTCCACTGTTGCCATCTGTGGGATCATGGGCTTGAGATATCCAAACATCCGTCCCCGTCAATCGTGCAATCCCCCCACATGTGTCATACACCGCCCCTGTATGCATCTTGTTTGTCTTGTCTGTTAACCTACCCAACCTACCTCCCCAGCTATACTGACTTCCTGTACCTGACATACCACTCTCACCTGAAAAATAAAAAAAAAGGGCACTCTGTACCCCCAAAAAAATTACGCCCCATACATAGCTGCCCATTTTGCACACATGTCTGCTGGACATGGAAACTGTCATTTACAATTGGCTGTATAACAAGTATTATTGTTGTCCTTACACCTCTCTCAGGGATGGAAGGTTTCAAATGTCACACCAAATTACAAACATATGCACAGCTGTTGCTGATGAAGAAATGGGCAGATATGGGCCTTACCTACATTCCTCCTGCAAAACCCAAGCTTGTTTCCCTACTGTCCTACCCTCTTTGTGACCCCTTTTTCACCACTTTCCTGTCTCCCCATTTTCATTTCTTTCAAAGAAATTATCGCGGGTGTGTGCAAGAGTAAGCACTTTTAAGCAGTTGCAAGCGGGTATGCGTGTGTGTGCGCGGAGCTAAACGCCAGTGTGCATGCATGAGCTCCGTGCACACCAGCGCTAACCCACTTACAACTGCTTAAAAGTGCCTTAGTCACTCTGAATTACAAGGCCTGTAGTCTGCTCAAAAGCAAAATAATATCCTACTGTCAGTCCCTAACCCACAACCTTGGAAATAGTAGTCTGCATGACTTACCACTAAGCCATGACTGCTATATAAGAACACTGTGCTACAATAAATACATCATGCAATAGTAGGAATTAATGTAAAGGGAATATAGGATGTATAGTACACAAAGCATGCCATGTATATTTATTGTCAAATGTAGTGGATTTCTATAATAGTAGTGTGTGAACAGAAACAGCCATGCTAGTTGGTAGCTAGTAGGTAATAATGTCACTGTAGCACCTTGCAAGCCACACGCATACTCACAGCAGGATAATCACTGCCCATACCCCACAACCTCTTACAGCAAGACATCTGGACTAAGTAATAAAAAATGTGGAGCAAAGGCCCAAAAACCGGGACACATTTCAAATATTGCTCCGACAAACTTAGACAGTTGAGAGAGTAACAGGTTTTGCATTATTTTGGATTTTTGGAAGGGTACGAAGTCTGAAACTGAAATGTTTGTCACTATAATCTGACTTGAGCCCTGAGTGATTTGCCAGAAAAAGCTGTTTTATGAGATATGGACCAAAATATGAGGCAGAAATGTGGACATCCTGCAAATATCTGTACACTTGAGAGGTATGACACTGCCATATTTGAATAGTTAAGAGCCTAGACATAGCAACACTGACTGAGTTACAGGGATGCCCCACAGACTCCCTGTGAAATGTACAAACAGTAGGCAGAAAGGTGTTACAACACATGCAATGGTAACTAGGAAGTACTGAAAGTATGCACCACTTGCACGGCAGAAATAGTGTAGTAATACGTATACTCATGCTAACCCACAGTCACAACTGCAAAATACCAGACAATTTAATGGGTGTACCCCACTGATATGTACCATTCCATGAGGCAGATAAAAGATGCACCTGAGAGTCTCTGGGGCCTGCTCAGCAGCATACTCAAATACCCTAATAGATGTCAAGGCCCACACCATGGCCAGACCACACTGCATGCTGTAACACCCTATCAGATATAACAAGCATTCCAAGGTGTGAATGTACATGGAAGATAGGAAAGCCACAGCAACACACTACAGTCAAGACACCTAGCAAGCCTACACGTAGTGAATGTAAAGGGCAAATAATGAAGCCACAGCAACAAAGTGCAAGAGCCACTGCTATATACCAGTTACACCACATGTCCCACAGGAAAGCACACACACCCACATTAACAGTAGTAGTAGTCTTAGGTGTCAGTGTATATACACACTTAGTACAGGAAACTGGAGAAATGAATGGAGAAATGTTAATCTACAACACAGCTGGAAATATGAGAGAGATACTAACCTTTACACTCACAGAACAGTGTCCACAGCATACCAGCATGGTCCCTGCCTTTAAAATCTGAAAGGGCTACGCCTATCTCACATACCTTTTTATAGCACTGTCCTGAAGTCACAGTGAGAACTGCAATCAGTACACAACTGGCTGCATGCAATTAGCAAATGCTGGCTAACAATTGGTGCAGAGGCCATCACATGGACATATGCAGATACCTACAAAAGCATGCTGTACTCCCAGTCCACACATGCAATACTTTCATTGCACCCTCTGGAGGTAGGGAGAGAGAGAGAGAGAGAGAGAGAGAGAGAGAAAACACAAACAAAAACACTTATTAACAAAACCTACTAGAAAGCTGTCATCTGTCAATTCGAGCAGCAGCAGGACACCGATCCAAAAGGCAATGCAAGCAGCTGCGACAAACACAGGTAAAGTAAAGTAATACTTTAAAAGTCTGCATACTGTGAACCCTCCATATGTGCCATTGGTCTGTATCTATATGTATATGAAGATGTGCATAGGGCAGGGGACATACAGCAACTATCAGTGAAGGCTGTACATACATATGTATGTGAGGGCATCTATGTGCACATATCAATGTAGGTTGAATGTAGGTTGTAGTGCAATGTACAATGTAGGTTTCACAGTTATGTATGTTTAGCAGTATGTTAGTGTGTGTATACAGTTTTGTAAACAAACATGTTGATATACCTATCTATCATATGGATACGTATGTATGTCAATATATGTATGTATGTATATATATATATATATATATATATATATATATATATATATATAATATGCATATATGTATACATAGATAGAGAGGGATGTAGGAATACATAGAAAGATGTAGATAGAATATGTACAAACATATATATGTAATACACACATACAGATATAGATATATGTAGATACATATACATAGACAGACAGATCTGACTATCTACAGATATGACTGTATATGACTATCTCACACTCCCCCTGTCCCACCCCCTCTATCACTCTCATCCCCTCTCTGTCACACTCCCCCCCCTCTCCATATCTATAGCAATATATGTACATATATATATATATATACGTGTATATGTATACAGACATATATATACACATATATATATATATATATATATATATATATATATATATATATATATATATATATATACATATATATATATATATATATAGAGAGAGAGAGAGAGATATTCTGAGTGAGGCACATGTGTACAGATGTATTGCAACAGGTGCCTGGTGACAAAGGCATAGAGTGAACACCAGTGTCGAAACTGGAGTACCATATCCCATTTCAAATCACATACACCAGTAACCACCAGATATGTGATTGGCTGCCCACCACTGCATGTGTCAGGGGGTGAACAGGGTCATAAACGTGTACAATAGGCCCCCCAATGATAGTCCCAGTGGCACACTATTCCTGGAATACCTGTACATGGTATGTGTCAGCAGACATGGTGTGTCAGCTATGGACATGTAGGTCAATGTACCCCTCCACACCACACAATGTCTGCCATGGTATGTACCTCACATGACAGCTACAGATATGGAGAAGGATACAGTGACATGTACGATACTGTGACAATGCACTCAAACACATTACCAATGCACAGTGCTGACAACACCACAGAATGCACACATACTACCCACATAGAGGTTACCACTCCTGGATTTACATACTTAAGTCACACCCATGACAGATGTCCAACAACCATAGTAACACGTCACACCATCCACAACCTAAATGACCGCTGTGTGTCATCCTTGACACCGCAGTAGAGAGCACATGGCAGAGGTACAGGTTCCTACCCACAGATAAGACATACCCTGCAATAACCCACACAGCATTAAGAAGCAAGACTCCCCATGAGTACATGTCACACATACCCCTGCTGAATGTTAGTCAGATAGGTAATATGCCATATGAGTCACCCTGTGTAACTGTTTGACAGGAGCAGGTACCATCACATCACATGTGTCACAAGGGCCAGGGTAGCAGAACAGTATGCTGCTGTAGTCCCAGGGGCAATAGCATATTGTATTGTATTGTATTGTAATGTATTGTGTTGTATTGTATTGGTATGTAGAGGTGCCTCCTTTGTGGAGTGGAATCACTGCTGCTGTACGCCAGTGTACAGGTACATATCCTGTAGTCAGGCTAGTGTTACATAGCACTTCTATATGCTGGTTTAGCTCCTCTTGGAGTTCATGTAGCATGCAACAGGGATACCATCAGGTCCCATTGATGCTGTGTTTTTTGCTTTTCTGAGGGCGGCTCTCACCTGGACATCTGTGAGGACAGGGAGGTTACATTCAGCTGGGATAAGTATGTCTTCATTTGGGGAAGAGGGAGGGGGGGAAATTGCACTGAACCTGTCTGCCACAATGTTGCCAATATCTCTGGGTTCAGTGAATTATTTGTTGTTGTGTACTAACTATGAGCATATTGGAAGGTTTCTGACCAGGTTTCTAACATAACTGAAGAAGGCCTTGTGGTTATCTATAGTGTCCCTGGTGATTTCCCTCTCAAAGTTGCCCATGGATGTTTGTATGAGAGAACATAGCTCTTTACTAGTGCTGATCAGACATGCCTTCCCTTTATGGAATTATGCTCTGTCTTGCAGTAGCTTCCATCTTTTGTTATACAATCTGTTTATGGCTGGGGTCCACCAGACAGTATGCTTTCCCTTTGTGGAGAGTGTCTTGGTCTTATATGGGATTGCATGATCCATGCATTCCCAGAGATGTCCGTAGAAATCATTTGTGAAGGAGTCAGCATTGTGGGTTGTGGCTTCCACTGGCCCAGTGGGCTTAAAGGATACCATCTCAGTCTTAAGAAGTGTAAAGTTTGCGTTTGGAATGTTATTCACTGTAGTCGTTTGTGCTGATGGTGGAGGTGGGATATGTATATCCAGGGCGATTAGTTTGTGGTCAGATCACAGTAGTTAATGATGTTCCCCATACAGTACCTCGATACAAACCCCCAGAGTGAGGAGGTGCTTTGTACCTGAATCAGTGTGTTGACTGCTGGGGTTTGGTAATATGTCATATGGAGTGTGCCAGATACTGTTGCACAGTTGTTGGCTGAGCACTGATACCTGGCCATTTACATGTGTATCCACCAATAGACAGACATATAGATATGGGAGATATGTTGTATCACAACAGTCGAGTAGCATGTGTAGTATGTGTGCCAGATTCTGCTGACATATTTTGCTGATATCATTTTATTTTCTTTTTCATGACCATGGTTCACCAGCGCAATCCGGCATACTCTGCAGCCGAGGATGAGGAAATACACCAGAGCCTGGTGCGGGATTTTGCAATACTCTTTTCCCGCACCAGCCAGAATCAGCTGGAGAGGGCTGCACTGTGGCAAGACCTGGTCCGTCGGGTAAATGACATAGGCACGCATAATAGGACATATGAGCAGGTATGACATCACTGCAGTGATTTAATCAGAAATGTCCATCAGCGTGTGTCGGATATCCACAGGCAACAGGTTGCCACAGGTGGTGGGGTGGCTACACATCCCCCACTCACCAGACTGGAGGGACTACTCCTAAGTGTTGTGACTCCAGCCCACCAACAACAACAACAGCAGCAGACCTGCATTATGATGGAGGCTGGAGCCACACAGCACCATGACTACGAGCGTGCAGGTAATATGCCATATGTATAGTTGACTGTTGTGTACACTGGTAGTTAATGCATGTGTGAGGTGTGTCCTTGGTTTGTAGCTGCCATCATAGTATTTAATGTGCAAGTGGGATATTCTCAATATCAGCAGCTGACCTGTGAAAGGCAACTGTTGTACTACTGACCTGTATCATACTCAGTAACAATGGCACAGTTGTGCCCACTGACATTCATTTCCTCACTTCTGCAAGTCCCTCCAGTGTAACAGCAATGCAGCCTATCCATGCTGGTGAGTGTGTATTAACAATACCTTTAATAGTCTTGATAGTAATAGTAATATTAGGCTCAATCAGTAGTGCTCTGTGTATGCATGCAGGTGTGTCTGTGTCTGTGTGTTGATATCTCACATACTGAGTAGTGTGCAAGTGTGCAAGTGGGCAAGTGTGCATCTGTGTGCATTTGTGCATCTGTGTGCATGTGTGCACCTGTGTGCATGTGTGCATGTGTGCATGTGTGCATCACTGGTAACATTGTGTAGACATTGTAAACTGTGTTTCCTGTTTCCCTCCCACAGGTTCTGGTGCTGCTCTGGTGTCATGCAGCAGGGAACCTGAATCAGGTGCCACGGGTAGTGATAATGATGATATCTGTGTAATGGCACAGGAAGGTGTGCCAGGGTCCGTCATTGGTCAGCCAATTGACAGTACACAGCTGTCAACCCCATCAATGCGCACAGTCATCCTACCAATACATCCTTTGTCACCAATGTCCCTAGGTGATGGACAGGATACAGTGGGCATTGACCAGGGTAATGTGGTATCTGTGGCACATGCTTCCCCACACAGCAGCCATGGGCATGGCCCTGAGATGGTACCACACAGACAGATGTCCAGGGTTCTCATGGGAGCATCCATGGGCGTACTGCCCCTGTCAGACGTGCCCACAGAGGTCTTACAACCTCAGCTATGTTTCGGGCTGTCATGCAGGCACAGTCACGTATGGAACAGTACACCAGCAGGGTCTGAGGGAGCTGACAACATGTCACACAGCCATGAGTGACAGTATGTGTGACATTGCGGCTGCCATCCGTAATTTCGCCGATGTCATAGACAGACGTTGTGGGGACATAGTAGATCAGTTCCACAACTACATGTCCATGAGCCAGGGCAATGGTGGACGGTTGAGGCATCAACATGGGCGTATGCCAGCAACAGCAGCAGCTGGCAGTCGTCGCAGATGACAACAGGGCCGCGGCCACCCCCATAGTGTCAGCAGCAGCCCCAGCAATGCTGGGTCTGTGCTGTCATCAGACCGCCCCAGGAGACCACATGCACGTGGCTCTGGACAGGCCCAACAGGGATCTGTGTCCAGTCAACGAACACCTGCTTCTGATGACAGTACCCAGTCTGGATTAGTACCGGATATGGTCTGTAGCACCCCTGCAAGGCAAAGGTACCGTGTCCGTGGTCAGAGACACTGATCTGTATGACCTGGCAGGTACAGTCTGTGGCTGTCCACAAACACTGGTATATGGCAGCCATGAGGTGGAACTGTGTGCATCCATACACACATGTGAATTGATAACAGCTAGGGCTACCGCATACACGCACACACTGCATCAACATTGCCCCACCTTGTACTGCTGTCCCTCACTAACACACATACACATACATGTCAATTGGTGGTATCAGTGGCAGACTCAGGCATACCAAGTTCACACCCTGTGCATATGATGAAAATGTGCCACCTCCTGCAATCTGTAACATCAGTGCAGGTACAGGTTAACATGTTGCTGATGCACAGGGTGACTACATAGACATGTAGTAATAGTATCATGTTGTTAACAGTACAGTGTGCTGATATAATTGCGGGTATATCCCAGCATGCCTGATGGAGTAAGGGTAGGATTGTCTTGTACTGTTTTCTACACCCATGGTAAGTACCATAGTGTATCGTCTGCACATGTTTGCATACTGGTGGTAAGGATGTCAACAGAAGGCCACATACATAGGTAGCACAGGGGATAAGGTAATGAAAGTATTGATATGCAATGATGGACATGTAAATTGAAAGTGGCATGTTGCCCACACTGGACTCTGCAATGCGGATGTTTGAGGATGTTGATATGTGTGCAGTACTACACAACTGGTACAGGGCATACAGGAGCACCCTAGCACTGCAAGCTCACACCTCATATCATACTAGAGAGCCCCCAACACACAAAACTAACTTTCACAGGAGGGAGAGTCCCCATAAATGTCAGGGATACTGTGGTGACAGGACAGGTAGCATACATCCTACTAAGTATGGAACCACTGAGGGAAGGCTCAGGGTCTGTTATTTGACATGTGTATTAGTGCAGGTATGAGCACCTGGGTTTCCATCCAGTTATTGTACATCCTGATGGTACATGGTCTGTACACTTGTGTGCACTGAGACTGGACCCTGGCCATCTGACCTGTGTATTTCCATGTACATGTGTATAGTGCCTGCATATTTGCACTGTTACCTACTGGAAGTGGTATAGCTTGCTTGTTGTACAATGGACTACATGCAGCCCTGCTTGCTGTAGCTTTGTTTGCATGCATGTTAGCTTGCAGTTACCCTGGAACACTGATTCCACCTGCAATGCAGATTTGCAGAGCTTCTGTGGATTCCTAGTGACATCTGCATAGCTTACTATATGTATGTCCATGTCTCACTTGACAGAACGTCACTGTTTGTCCTGTTCGCATGTACGTTGCCTGTGACACATTGCATATGACTTACCTGGCATTTGACCACATGAGCAGTCATATATGCCAGCGCTAACTAATCACAGGCACTACACCCTCACATACTCACCTTCTGTACCTTGTTCCCCATTGGCCGTTTGTGCTGTTAATCACCATGGCAATCACAATACTATGGTAGCATGTGCAAAGGCCACTTGTCAGTCACCTCTATGGTACAGTTGTGGAATATGTGAGTCATGTGGCAATGTCACAGCTGCCACATGTAGACAGTCAACCCTCTCCCCTACCCATGAACGTACAACACATGTGTGAGATGCAACCACATAGCCAAACTGGGGACTAAGCACTCTGAACCCAGTACTGGCATAACCTGTCAGGTGGCATGAAATACTACAGTGACTACAATACCAGTCTGATGTAGACCTACACTGACAGCAATCCCAACACATGGACACACTGGGGCATTCTTGGAGCCTCAGAATAGCATCCTGCCTGAGCAGCAGACACCTCTGCAGCTGGCGCACAGGCATACGTTAAGCCAGAACACAGCACGTGCAACACATAGCACACAAATCCTGTGTGCCAAATAGTCACAGCCTGTACGGCTAGACAACACACCTGCTACAGTTGTGTTGGGTACCTTTATTGTCCGGTAGAGTGAGGTCCCGCTCACCAGGCTGGACAAGGTGAAGGTCACAGAGATATGCCCGTGGGGCACTATGGTCCACCACATAACACAAGCATACAGGTCAGTCAGAGGCATGGACACATATGACTCAGTCATTGTCCGTTCCACTATGGCTGACCTGTGATGTACCTCCCTGGACTACATAATAGGGAACATAGAAGGGCTCTCTGAGCATGTAGAACAGGCTGGTATGACCCTGACCTTGGTTGGCATCATACCCTCACCAAGAATGCTGAAGTATTACTGAATGCTGATGAATTACTGTAGCTACAACACCCTAGCTGAAAGGTTCCTAGCATGTAGTCACTGCATTGCTATGGAACAACTTGTTACCACTCCCACAACAAGTGAAAACAATCAGCACCTTTTCATCAACAACATGTAGACTATATGCCCCAGACCAGATGTGTATCCCTCACTGCTAGGATGATACCATATACAACTCACACTGTATATACACATATCACATGCAGGACCCACACAGAAAACCACAGTCATAATGTTATCCAGTGCAAATACCATGTATTCACATGTGGCAGGCATCAGACATGGGAACTATTGAAGGTCACAGGTATATATGTGTAGTTGGCACACACATACATCATATGCGTGCATTGCCATTACTGGTTTAATTGATGTCATGCATTATTGTGAACAACAACCCACACACATGGGCATTCTGTGTGACAAAAACACACGTGACATTTGTGGAATTCAAAGCCATAACTAACTGTGCTATGACAGTAGTCAGAGATGCAGTAGCAGAGCATGTTATTTGCATTACTGGGAGATTTGCCCTCTTCTGCTGTACTTGTAGGGTGCTGACATCATCTCTGTTTAGAGATTGGAATATGCAGCAGCTGGTGTGTTGTACTGGTTGCCAAAAGGGTCACACATGTAATTGTACACACCCTACTTCTACCCCCCCCCACACACACTTGCAGGATTCAAACCCCTACCAACTTATGTTATGACACTAGTATGAGACGCAGTAGCCGAGGGCGCTATTTGCATTACTGGGAGGTTTCTCTTCTCTGGCTGTACTTATAGGGTGCTGACATCATCAACACTAACCCCCCTCCACACACAATGAGCATTTGCAAGATTCAAATCCCTACTTAACTATGTTATGGCACTCGAGATGGACGCATTAGCAGAGCACGCTATTTGCATTACTGGGAGGTTTTCCTTCTCCTGCTTTACTTATAGGGTGCTGACATCATCAGTGTTTAGAAAGGGGAATGTGCATCCTGTAGTGTGTTCTCCTAGTTGCCAAAAGGGACATTTCTCTCACACAAAATTGCACACACACTAACCCCCTCACCCAAATACACACACTGAGCATTTGCAGGATTCAAACCCCTACCTAACTATGTTATGACACTCGAGACGGATGCATTAGCACAGCATGCTATTTGCATTACTGAAAGGTTTTCTTTCTCCGGCTGTACTTATAGGGTGCTGACATCATCAGTGTTTAAAAAGGGGAATGTGCATCCTGTAGTGTGTTCTCCTAGTTGCCAAAAGGGACATTTCTCTCACACACACACTAACCGCCCTTACCCAAACACTGAGCATTTGCAGGATTCAAACACCTACTTAACTATGATATGACACTCGAGACAGACGCATTAGCGGAGCACGCTATTCACATTACCGGGAGGTTTCCTTTCTCCGGCTGTACTTATAGGGTGCTGACATCGTCAGTGTTTAGAAAGGAGAATGTGCATCCTGTAGTGTGTTCTCCTAGTTGCCAAAAGGGACATTTCTCTGACACAGAATTGCACACACACCAACCCCGCTCACACACACACACACACACACACACACACACACACTGAGCATTTGCAGGATTTAAACCCCTGCCTAACTATATTATGACACTTGAAGGAGACGCATTAGTGGAGCGTACTATCCGAATTACTGGGCATCTGTTCTGCACCTGCAGTATTTATAGGGTGCTGACATCATTATTTATACAGAGGTATGTACATCTATTACTACCTCTCAGGTGGGGGATAGCATATATATGCATTTGCAGCCACCTACTTCAGGGTCAGATATGCACATCAGCACTGGCAGGTTATGTTTTATACCATGCTTCATGACCACAGGACCTGTAACACACAACACAACCAGTTCAGACCACACCTCCCACATCCAGGACACACACTTTGCTTCCCTGGGAACAGTGCCAAGATATGAAGGTGTTCACATACACCATTCCAGTTGTTAACGTCAGGTACAGGTATATTGTGTGTGGGAACTACTCAGGCCTCTACAACATTACCCTATAGCCACTACAATTTGTGTGTCCATGTGCTATGGCAGGACCACTAACCACAGCCACAAGGGGGAATACATATTGCACATGACCATCTGCAACATGGGTACTCACTGTTCCACACCAGAGGTACACCACCATTGTTGATATCTGACCATACCCACCTTTCCCTGGACATCCATATCCCATCCCCACCTTCACTGTGTCCCTGATTGACGAAGGCACAGCACACTAGCCTCAAACGGTGCTTTATATGACCTACTTTACAGTGGCACAGTAGCCTACTGTACTGGGGAGGCAGACGCCAAGCACACTCTGGCTAAGCTTTCATTCCCTAGGGCAAACAGCCTAGTATTGACCTCTACACCCATATGTTTAATTGTCAGATGCACAATATTTGTTGCTGATAGACTGTTTTCAGGTCTTTATTGCCATAGCATTCCCTGTTTCTATGAACAACTTGTGCATCTGTAGAAGATGTTTGAATATGAGAGGGATCCACTATATCACTTATGTCTCTGTAGTCATTTAACTGTGTGCACTGGGAAGATCGCTGTAATGTGGTTGGTTCCTAGAATAACACGTACAAATACCAGATATGTGTGGCCAACTGCTAAACTGAGATATGGCCTAAGTGTGTGAGCATGCCCAGTTCAGGCTTTCCATGGCATGTTGTCTGACATATGTCTCATTTATCAAAGTGTGCAAGCATGCCCAGTGTGAGCTTTGCATATGTTGAAATCTGCAGTCCACCACATTTGCGGATGAGTGTGAACTTCAACAATATCTAAAGTTTATGGTTGTGTGTTGGGTGTCATGGTGTGTACTTACTGGCCAACTGCTTTGTGTCTGAACACAACAGGGATTATACTGTGCCTGCAGGGTTTGCATGGGATACTTTGCATACAGTTGTCAACATCCTTTCATACTGACCAGACACTGTAGTACCGTATAGTGCACTGGTTCAGTACTTTCACTGTGGTGGACAGTATCCTGGGCTTTAGTCCTATCACTGCTTTAAATGTTCATAGTGAGCACAACAGACTGGTTAGGGGCCAGTTGTGCACATATGACCATGTTGCATTATGTTCAGATATGGACTACTTAAACCAGGCTTGTCCAACATTGGTAGTGTATTCCACAACATAGGTGGACATTGGCAAACACTAGCGATGTGCCCTAGGCCATTTCTAATGCTAGTCAGAGAGTGTGTTTGTCCTTTGACACATTGTAACTGGAGTTTGCCATGACATATGTCATGGTTAGTATACTGTGCCTCCATCTACCCGTGACATAACAGTGATACCCAGGGTAAACCTACCATCTCCCATCCACTCATCAAGATTCCTCTTGAGGAGAGTCAATGAGTGACTCTCTTGCTAACCTGTACTGGGAGTTTACTCAAGAGTGGGGGTGGCTTCTGTGTTATGGATCAATCAGTACAGCATGTCCTATGTATGTCAGTGCTGGGGTTCAGGTCTCTCATGTGCGTAGCTCACTGCCATTCAGATTGTACAAGGTGCAGCATGTTCATTGATTCCAACTTGGACATGGCTTTATACATCAGGAACAGCTTGCCTCTGGGCGGGCAGTATGGCACTGTGTGGAGCTGCAGTTTGTTTAATCAGGCAACACATGGCATCTGTTCAAGCTCTTTGATACTCCTGGTGAGGTATTTTTGGGGTCTTTCTGGTTGATGGAGGTGTCTGCTGAGGTACATCCCACAGGGGCCATTGTACTAAATTGTGAGGCTGATGAAGGATGACTGCAGAGCCACAATGATCTCCCCTGATCTATATCTGACTACCTTCATGATTAGGTGGGTATATGGTATATTTCTGTAACCACTACAGTCACATGCTTGTCCAATGCAAGATATCTATCAACTTGTGTCCCCAGGTCTCTTATTACATCTTAAGTACTTAATGGGTTAACATCTATGTGGTAATTGGTGGGCACTTACTGTATATCCACAGGGGTTGACTATACACTTTTCTGCTATTAGCTTGCTGACATGGCTATGGCACCAGTTGTCTGTTTCTATGTGGCCCTTTTGTGTGATGCTTGTGTCAGCTGGAGGGTCAGATATGGTGGCCAGTTTGTAGTCCTCTGCAAACTTGTTCAGACACAGTCCTTCCATGTTGTCCTGTACCTATGGGACATATATACCAAAGAAGGGAGGTCCCAGGACCGAGCCTTGTGGGATGCCAGTTGTATCTGGTTTGTAGTCTGACATAGTTGCAGCATTTCTGACCATGTCAGTTCTGTCCTTGGTCTGGTTTGCAACCCCTCTACTGACATAGGGGTTTATATTTAAGCTGGTGAGCTTATCTGTAATGAACATGTGGGGTATTGTATGGAAGCCTTTTGCAAGGTCCAGCTAGGCTGTGTGGACCACATTCCCCTCATCAATGACCTTAATGACTGTTTCAAATGAGTCAGACATGTTTAAGGGGGAAGATCTGCACTTAAGAAAGCCACACTGGGTAGGGTCCAGTGTCAGTAGGTCCCCAATATCTTTATGTCTGAGGTATGTGTTGATCCTTTCCATAGCTTTGCAGACCAAGCTTGTCAGGATTCTGGGGTGGTAGTTTGCAGTATCCATTCAGGCAACACCTTTGTGGAGAAGGACCACTGTTGCTGTACACTGCTCTTTGGGTACATATCCTGTGGTAAGGCTGACATTGAGCAGTAGTGTTATTTGGCGTTCCATTCTTCTTGGAGTCCATGTTGGACTCAGGCCAGGACACCATCTCGTACCATTGATGCTGTGTGTTTTGCTTTGTAGATGCTGGCTGTTACCTCAGCATCTGCAATATCAGGGGGCCAATACTCTGCTGGGATAGATATTTGGCATTTTTTTTTTTGGGGGGGGGTTGCACTGCACCTGTCAGGTTGGATGTTGGCAATGTGTGTGTGTTTGGCATATTGTTTGTAATATTTGAGTGATTCAGAGCATATCTGTGAATTCCCAACAAGGTTCCCACCATCAGTTAAGAAAGCCTTGTGATTATCCTTAGTGTCCTGTACAATTTATATCTTCATAGGTTCATAGGTTCATATTAGGCTATCCGCCCTAGGGCATTTATAAGCCTAGCCAGAGTGTGTGTGGCTTTCTCCACCCCTTGCTATGTGAATATTATGGCCATTTAGGATTTACTTTACTGTGCCTCTGTCTGGACGTGACACAGTGAAGACCCCCAGTGTACATCTACGATCACCCATCCACTTGGCGAGATTCCTGTTGAAGAGAGTCAGTGAGGGGCTCTGCCTAACATGGAGTGGGATTCCGTTCCAGGGTGTAGGGAGCCTCTGGGTTATGTATCTGTCCCTCCAGCACATCCTATTTCATTATGTGTTGAGGTTGACATCTCTCGCTCTCACGGCTCTGATGGATTTGGGTTTTCTGGGGTGGAGCATGTCCATTAATCCTGTGTTGGACATGGCCTTGTACAACAGGCATACAACACCTCTGTGTAGGCAGCATGTGACTGCATACAGCTAGGGTGTCTACAGCCAGGCAGCATATGACATATATTTGAGACCCTTTATCCTCTTGGTGAGGTACCTTTGTGGTCTTTCTAACTGCTACAGGTGTCGGTTTAGGTACATCCCAAATGACGCATTGTACTAAATTATGGGCCTGATAAGAGAACAGTATAGGGGCACAATGACCTCTGTTGACGAAGATGTGAATCCTTTCATGATAAGGTGGCCAATATAGAAGGCCTTCCTAGCCACGTTGGCAATGTGAGTGTCACATGAAAGGTTACTGTCCACTTGTGTCCCTAGTTCCCTGATTACTCCTTCCATACGTAATGGATTGCCACCTATGTGGTAATTTGTGAGTACCTTGTTTGGTATTTGGTGAGACATTCATACTGTCTAGTGTCTTCAGGAAGGCTGAGTGGGGTTCCTGTGTGTGAGAGTGTGGTCTGTAGTATGCTACGGACTGTACAGCAGTTTTGCCTATGGTTAGTTGCACATGGGTGGTCTCCGATGCTTCATGCATTGTCAGTTACCTGGACGTGTGGGTATCTTTGCTGAATATGGATACTCCCCCTCCTTTTATGGTTTGGTCCAGGTTTTGGGGCCATAACACATGATATGAGGTATAACCTGGTAGTGCTGGTGTGGTCTCAGGAGCCTTGCTGCAGGTTTCTGTCACTGCACGGACATCGATGTTCCCCATATGGGGGAGGGCCTTGGGAGCATGCATGTTGAGGTTTAGACATCTGGCATTGGGCAGCATTACCCTTATGTTTCTTTCCACTTATTTTTTCTAGGGAGGTGGGTTAGTCTTTTCAGCCTTGCCTACAAAAGGTTCTATGGAGGTGGCAAGAGCCTTAGCCAATATCCAGATGCCCAGGGGTAACAGGTGCAAGCCATCCCTGGCAAAGCAGCGTGGCTTGTCAAGCATGACATCCAAAGCAGACAGACATTGGATCCCCTTGGAATGACACCAGTAATTGTGCCACTTGTTAAAGCTGATCATTCTGTATTTGTACTGTGGCATCATTCTTGGTGAGGGTAGGATGCTGCACAAGGTCAGTGTCATACCAGCCTGGACTACATAATCGGAGAGCTCATCTATGTCTCTTTTCATGTAGTCCAGGTACGTCTCAGGTCATTCACACCAGCATGGACAATGACTGCATCATATTTGTACTTGCTTTGGGGTGACCTGCGTACTTGTGTTATGTGGCGTATTGTAGCAGCCTACAGGCAGCTTACTCTACCCTTTCCCTTGTTCAGTCTGGTGAGCGGGACAGCAGTGTGTCTGACTATGGAGTCACCTATTACAACTGTATCAGGCATGTTGTTTCTCCTTCTGGCCTGTGACTGTTTGGCACACCAGCTTTGTGTACTATGTGTTGCATGTGCTATGTTTGGAGGTAGTGGTTGCTTGGGTGTCTGCTTTGGAGGCCTCTGTTGATGTGGTGTGCTTGTAATTAGAGCCTCCGGGAATGTTTTTCTGTGTTTATGTCTTTGGTTTGCAGTTGTGATAGGTCTATGTGAGACTGGGTTTGTGGTGTGTGTGGTTACCTTCTCCTCCTGACTAGTTTTGACAGTACTGAGTTGAGAGAGCTCAGCCTCCGGTTTGGATAAATGGTTGCATCTCTCACATATATTTGAAATTTTTGGGGGGAGGAGAGGGTTGTCTGTGTACATGGGGCAGGTGTAACATTGCCTCAAGATTCACAGATTCAACTTGTTGTAGTTGGCCTTTGTGGATTGTATGAGTGGACATATTTTATTGCCATAATACTGATCGGAGATTACTTCCCTTTTTAGGTTTGCTCTATCATGTAGTAGCTTCCTCATTCTCTTGCATGGTTTGGTAATGGCTGGGGTCCACAATGCCAGATGCCTGCGTGTATGGCATTGTGTCTTGGTTTTATTTGGGATTGCATAAACCATGCATTCCTGGCAGTGTTCATGGAATGCCTGTATAACGGGTTTTGAGGTGTGGCCCATATTTTGCACATGCACAGGGCCTTTAATGGATTCCACATCAGTTTGGAGAAGAGCAACATTTGCTTTACACATGTTTTTCACTGTGATTTTCTGGCCAGGGACTGTGGTAAGGATGTGTATGTCCGGTGTGATTACTCTATGGTCTGATCTTACCAGTGAGGGATACACTTCTCATCTTACCATCCAGTACCCATGTTGCTGATTATCACATCCAGTATGCTTACCCCTCTTGTGGGAGTGGTACGTTGTTCCTGAGCATTTTGGTTTATGGATTCTAGCAACCTTTGTCCTAGGGTGTTGGAGCTAGAATAATGCTCCCAGTCTATGTTTGGGTATTTTCAGTCACCCAATATAATGTGGTTTGGAGAGCTTGATATATTCATGTATTCCAACGTAGGCCAAGTGCAGTTCCTGGTGTTAGGATGGTAGTCTGTAGCAGGCTATAAACTGGGAGGCAGTTTTAGCCACTGTTACTTGACCATGGCTATGCTGCTTCTTGTTGTGGTACCAACATGGGGGTGTGGTTATCCTTGACAATTATTGCTAGTAACCCTCCTTTTGTAGCTTGTTTCATGTTTTGCAGCTGTACAGCACAGTATGAGGTGCAACCTGGTAGTGTTAGGGTGCTGTTGTGAGCCTTGACCCAGCTTTCTGTTACAGAACAGATATCAACATTATCCATGCTGGGGGAGTTTAGACTGCATGCATCTTGCTGTTTAGACTTCTGGCATTGGGTAGCATTACATCTAGGTTCTTATCCCTTGTGATACCTATGGAGGTGGGTTTGTGTTTTGAGCCTTACCTATTCAAGGCACGCTGGGGGTAACAACAGCCTTTGCCAGTATCCATAAGGCCAGGACTGATAGGTGCACACCACCCCTAGCAGGTGGAGCATCATGTCGTGCTCAGCATGTCATCCCAGGCTGGTACACATTGGATCCCCTTTGACTAACAGCAATACTTCAGCCAATTATTGCAATTGATCATCTCATCTTCATATTGTGGCATCATGCTTGGTGAGGGTAGGATGTTAGTCAGGGTCATCAAGTTTGCATATACTGCATGGTGTTACATTGCTTAACACATGGCATGCATGCCTCAGGTGGTGCTGCAGGGCTGCCTATGTTGGATGCACATACTACACTCCCTGTACATGTTTGAAAGCAGGTTGTGTCAACTTAGGCGTCCCTTTTACTATATGTGTGAGTCGGAGAGAGGTATCATTTCCAGGGTCTCTACTGAGCCAGTGTATGTGCTATGCGTTGCCGCTTTGCCAAGGCCAAGGGCATACTGGGCACGCCTCCTTCTGCCTACTGGGGCAGGCTCAGGTTGTTCCTCCTCCGAGTCATGCTCTGCCTGTGATTGACTTGGCAATGGTGGGGGGCTGTTTGGCCCAGCCCTATAGTGATCCTGCTGCAGCTGTTTTCGCAGAATCATATTATGTAGCATAGCACATACCATGACAATTTGGGTACATGTAGTTGGTGAGTACTGCAAGGCTCCACCAGATGTATTCAGGCACCGGAACCGTGACTTAAGCAGCCCAAACACACTCTCGATTACATTTCGTGTTTATGCCTCATTATGGCGTTCCTGTTCAGGTGTGTGTGCATTTCTGATGGGTCTGATGGCCATGGCTCCAGTGCATATCCAGCATCCCCTACTAAGTGACCATGTGGGATGTCCCCACTGGCAAATGTCTGGTACAGCTGTTTCAGATGCCAGATATGGGAATCATGGTAGCTTCCAGGGCAACGAGCACACACATTCATTATTATGCCCTGAGCATCACACATGACCTGGCAGTTGATTGAGGGGAAGCCCTTGCAGTTAATGTAGGCTCTACTCAGCTCACCGGCTGGGGCTTTGATGCATATGCACGTGCAATCTATTGCAACCACTTCCTCAGGGTATTCCGCTATTTGCTGGAAGAGACGCATATTGCTGGCCAATACCTCACGCGCATTGGGGAAATATACATGATCACTGACATGTGCTGACATGGCATCCAGGAACTGGTGCAGTACCCTGGATGCTGATGCCTGTGATATCCCCATCATATCACCAGTTGGTCTCTGGAAGGTACCTGTTGCTAGTATTCTTAGGCCAACACATACCTTGGTTTCCACTGGGATGGGTTCCCCTCTGTTGGTTCTGTGTGTGAGGCATGGTCTGCACAGCTCAACAATTTGCTGCAGGAGGTCTCTGTCCACTCTATAGCGCTCCACTATCTCCAGCTCATGTAACCCCTGGTAGGTGACCCTGGGCCTGTACACTCTTCTCCGTCTCCTCATTGTGAGTTGTCTGGCAGCATTTGCATAGTCACCACCCTCAGCAAGTCGCCTATGTCTCCTTATGGCAGCTATGGCAGCCCCTAGCATTTCTGCTCTGAGTGAAGCTTTTTCAGTTTTCACTTCTAATAGCTTACTCCTGTCTTGCAGTGTCTCTTGAGAGAAACATCCTGCACTGCTGTTTGCAGAGTTTTAAGTGCTGGGCTGGGCTAGTATTCTGCCTGTGTAATTGCCTGCTTCTAATTGTTTTCACCTGTTAGCTCCATTCCCTGCTAGCTTCCTACTATTTCTGTTGCTTCCTTTTTCCTTTCTGTTTCCTCAGGGGGGAGCAACGTGCATACCAGCGGAAACACGCTCACAGTGGTATACATGCATGCACACATGCTTACACGGTTCAGAATCTACTTATTCAGGTTAAAACACGAGCACACCAGCGCAAACAGTCTTACAAGTCTGCGAACAGGCTCCCACATGCTCAGTCTGCCTTACACGCGCACACACTGCCCTACACATGCCTCCTGGCGCACACACGTGTGCATGCACGCCCAGCAAGAAACTTTGGTGTTGGCTACAGTGCACACCTTCCATTTCTTGACTTTCCCATGCTTATCTTGTGGCACTCCTCTTTCCCTGATATGTGTCTGACATCTGTCACGTAACACTGTCCTCCAATGAACTGCATTTCCTTCTGCCATTCCTCCCTGTGATGTCACCTATCTCCTACTCTGTTCCTCCCCCTTATGTAACTCTTACACTACTCGGAATGTGCTCATTTGCTATGTGACAGTGGGATTCAGTATCCTAACACTCATTTACATAAGATTGCCTATTATGCTTAGTTACATGTCTTAGACTCAGCTTCCCCCCTTAGCAACCACTAAACAGTGGCCATGTTGTTTTTGGACTGCTGGTCCCTGCATTGTAAATCCATGTATTGCATAAAACCCACATTTGTGGGTTTATAACCTTCATTTTTATGTTTTATATAGCGCAGCCCGTTTGCGTGGGGCTGCACTGCGTTTAAACATCGGCGATCGCCGAAAAAAAAAATTACTTTTTTCTCATATTTGCATCAGGGTACCTTGCCAATGGCCACATATTTGGCCATTGGCATGCTGCCTGACACATATGCACCCTTTATTTGGAGCTGACATGGCTCCATTGTGTTATTTGCAGAAACGTACTCAGTTGTCAACTGAGTACATTTCTGCAGCTAACACGACTCTTACATGGGCTGGTTTGAGCTTTGTGGATCGTTAATCTACCTCATTTGCATGCCTTTCGGCTGCAAGTGAGGTGATTAGCATATCCACGCCCAGTCCGTTTAAGAGACGTTTTAGCTGGTCTCTTACACAGAATTTCGGGCTGTTCCTGGATCGTGAGGGCTGCATGGAGTCTTACACTACTCTTAGACTCCGTGCAAGCCTTCGTGAATCCTGCCCTACATGTCTACATACTAATAATATCATCTTGCTAAGCTTTTAAGTTTGAGTATGCAAGCTATAGAACAGGTCTCAATAATATCAGGGGGTTGACACGCGTTTAATTTTAACTGCCACAGTAGCTCCAATCTTTCTAATAATAGTGATATATATATATATATATATATATATATATATATATATATATATATATATATATATATATATATATATATATAAAGTATGCATCTCTGCAAAGATCAGCCACAATGAAAAAATTAAATATATTTAATAATAAATACTAGAATAACAAGAACATACTAAGTATATATTCACAGTGACAATAAAGTTCAAATCACAGGAAATATTTAAAATAATACTAAAGAAAAGTCTCATACAAGTAAAGAAAAATAATATCTAAACTAAGCTTTACTATATTCCTCACTGAATCTAAGATAATTATACTATTCCCTAGTAACTTACTTATAAGGGCAAGGCAGATGATGTGGTGAATGGTTCTTCTGTTGTCAGATTCAAGACAGAATACAGAATGTTCTGTCTCACTAAGAGACTTTTCAAAATAATATCTAAAATATTACTGCTGGGATAGCTTGCAGGATGACATCATTTCTGTTTATCTGACTTCCAGTTCCCAGGCAAAACTCCCATTGCTGGATGTTGGCAGGACTTAGCAAGTATCTGTAAAAATACACATACAATGATTTTTGCTCAGATCTTTGGCAGATGCTGGAAGTTATAAAGCAATTGTATTCTCCATCCTTTCAGAGTGGAGATTAGTTCACCCCAAAGACAATTTAGAAAGCTTTCTAGTACAGACTTTGTGTCTCTGGCTGCTCTGAAACCTGTGAGATAGCTTTTTTTTGGTCTAGCCTATAAAGTGATTTAATTTCAGATATTTTTCTAAAGTTTGCTGGACTGAGGTAAATCCTCCAGTTCCCTCTGTTAAAACAGATACATTTAAACATTGTAACCACAAACAGATACTCTGTTAAAGGCTGCAATAGCCAAAGTGCTAGATATTTTTGTATTGTTTTTATATTTAAAGTAATTTTGGCTTGAACTCCACTGGCCTTTTGTTTGTGGTAACACTATCTTAGTTTCTTCATGAAGTGGTTCCATAGATACATTTAAACAGTACAATAGTGCATGGGCATTCCTGTTCTCTGCAGTAGGCACACTGTGGTTACATTTCAAACAAAGCACTTTACAAATAACTTTTCAAAACACACGTCTGTACAAAGAAGTTTAATATGCACATGACATACAATTCTAATACAGTTGTAACACAAGCATATTGTATAAATCATGTTGATATTCATGAATGACATATAATTATTTATGAAATTCCAGCTAGCTGTGCTGGCAGCACCTCCTTTTGTCACAGCTGCTGCTACTACTGTGGCTGTATTCATTTTATGGTAAGGGTTAGGAATTACCACACCCTTCTGTTTATATCTTCATTTGCACCCAACCTTATGTCGCATGCTATCAATACTGTTAGATACTGCAAGCACATTTTTCTCATTCATAAGCATAACAGTTTGCTTTTCTGTAAACTCATGTATTTGACAAATCTCTATGACTTTGCTCAACATTAAATCACTATCTCGAAGCAAAATCTTTCTTACTGCGTCATTATTAACACCTCACATGAGTCTGTCTTTTATCAACTCATCTCGCAAATCACCAAATCTGCACATTTTAGCTTTATTTCTCAAGTAAGTAATATATGCTGCTATAGTTTCACCAAACTTTTGATTTGTTGTGTAAAATATGTGCCTTTCCATTGTAATATTCATCTGAGGGTTATACATTTCTCTAAATTTATGTTTTAAGCATGCAGGTCTTCCCGCATTTCAGCCTGTATCACAATATGGCAGTTCTCTCCCTCCCTTGCATACACAGCAGGCACATACACAAATGAACATTCCCTCTCAGTGGTTTCTGAGCCAGATAAATTAAAAAGTATGAAAGCTTTTGTACATGTGTCTTTATCAGAAAAAGCAGCCTGTATGAAAATATGATATTCTTGTTCAAACACTTGCCAGTTCTCAGCAATATTGTTATCAAATACCAGCTGTTCAGGTTTGTGAAATCCCTCTGCCATAATAACAAAATACTTTTAAACATAAGCATAGACCAGGTACTTGTAATTATGTTCGAATGCAGAACAATCTCTCTGAAAAGTCTTCACTTTAACACTTTAACACTGCAAACATTCCAGAAACTTTGAAATAGCTTTAATTAATACAAAAAAGTAGTACATTCTGAAGAAATTTGATTGTGTTAGCATTCTTGTACATTTTAAAAACTTTGAAATTATTTTGAACACCTTTGTATTTGTTTTGAATACTTTTATCAGTTTGTCACAATTTCAGACATTCCCTTTATCTCGGTAATTATTTCCAACATTTTGAATGTTTTGCCATACATTCAGTGGCTGAAAAATCATTTAAACAAATTTAAGTACCTTTGAATAATTGCTGAACTGTTTGCGAGTTCGATCTGATATATTTCTTCACTTTTAACTTAGTGCCTCATGGTTTGTGAGTTGCTTCACTTCGGATCCCATTCTGGCATCGTGTTGCTTGTTTCATGCATTCAAAATAAATGATTAAGTGGTGTATGGGCAACATTGCTAGGAACTGTAACTGAAGCATGTATTTAAGCTACTGATTCACTCATTACTTCAAACACACTCACATTAGCATCCCCATTCATGACTGTATTCACTCCGGCTGACAGTTCAAAATGGCACTGTTCTTGCACATGCTCAATACTTACATTCACATGCTATCTGGCTATAGTGGCTGACTAGGAACATTACACATAATTATCTACACTGCATATATCATTGTGTTCACAAGGATTGATTCTCCATGATTCTCATTGGGGCTGGAGATGAGGGCAACACATGTCTACTGTTTGATTTATGGTGTCCCTATCCACCCTTTAATGCACCATTTTGTCAGTTTCATGGTGGCAATAAAAAAGTAAGCATGGTCAGAATCTCCTGTGGATTCAGGGTCAACATTTGGCACCATCAGTAGTAGCAGCTGCTATAAGATTCTCTTACAGACACAAGTTTAAAATGGTTCTGGCAACTTTATCGTATTTTAAAGTTTTCCTGTTGCCGAATGAGAGCATTTGGCCAACTTCATTGCTATCTCAGGCATGGGGGTAGTTGTACACTGAGTTTCTGAATTGCTCCGCTATTTTTTTTTACTTCATTAACTTACAGCATGGGTTATTATTTGGCCATTACCATATATTTATGTTAAGCCATCTTTTCATACTGACCACAACATGTCGTACTGTTTTCTGAATCACACATACTCTGCTCATTGCTATTCATCATGCACATGCACTTGGTGCAATGTGGTATGTATTTATGAATTCTGGTAAAAATGTTTCCATTGACATTAAGCAACTCATTTTGTGGTTACCTTACATGTTAGTTTCTCCCCATTTATATAGATTGCAGGTACAATTTATATCTTGCCTTTTTCAATTTTCATTATCTTAGTTACTTCAAGTGTGTAATATGCGACAAATAGAGCAATAGATAGATAGATATTGTCTTACAGTTCAGTGCAGTTGATTAAAACTGTGTAGTAAGAACCAATTTGCTTGGGTGTGACTCTAAGCCATATGCTTAGCCAAACAATGCTCCTGGTCACCACTGAAAATGGGTGTTATTCCAGTGGGGCAACCTGGTAAACAAAATCTATAAAAATATACACTAAAACACTGATAATTAAATTGTATTTTAATTGTGACTTTATATAAGTACCACAAAATGAACAATCAGGCTTGACCTTAGATTCTAGAGAGAAAATAAATTTTTACATGATTTAAGAACACAATTTATTGTCAATAATGGCTTTGATGCTGTAGTGTTAAAAGTATCAGACATTTACAAAACAGACTAAAATTGATTATGTAGGCTATATCTAGGAATCTGAAATTAGTAGCCATTATTAGGATAAAAACTGAAATCTTTTAAGAATTATTGCATGATACTAATGTCCTAAATGTTATTCTTCCAGTATGGGCAAATTATAAACATCACAATTAAATTAGGCACTGCCCACATCTATGTCAGTGTGAACTTAAAATAAGAACTGAATAAAGCAGACAGAAATATATTGCCATAGGAATCAATAAAAAACATTTTTTCTACTATATTTGATAATGGTCTATCTATGTATATACCTTCATAGTAGGTAATTTAGATTTTTGCCACTCTTATAAATATATTCAGACAGTTGCTCATATTGACAACTAATGTTTCTGTATTGGTTCTTAGATGTTGGTATAAATATATGCCTTCTTGAATATCTGTATGCATAATACTATAAGGCTATATCTATATCTATATCTATATCTATATCTATATCTATATATATCTATCTATCTATCTAGCGAGAGAGAGAGAGAGTTTTGCAGTCCTCTAACCAGATAGTATTATGCATACAGATATTCAGGAGGGCATAAAATACATTACTGTATAAAATTCACTGTATCTCACTATTTCAAACATAACCTGTGCAGAAGAAAGACTAATATGTCCTTGCAGAATATAAAGCAAAATAACTATTGCCTCAAAAGTACATTTCTTAAAAAGACGGTTCAGACAAAATCTTGCTATGGAGCTGGGAAATATATCAATACATTGTAGCAGGATAACAAATGTTATGTACTAGTATAAGGGTTTATAACAACCCACCACAATATGATATTTTATTCAAAATGAATGTGTGTGTGTGTGTGTATATATATATATATATATATATATATATATATACATATATATATATATATGTATATATATATATATATATATATATATATATATAAACTCCTGTTCATTCTCAGATTACCCACTTAACCAAATTGATCATGATTGGCAACTGAAATATATTACTTCTTAGTACAAGGCAAACTACTCCTGTATAGGACACCATTTTGTTGCAGAACATACAAACAGACCCTCTTAGTTTGCTCTGACTTACACCAGCTCTGCTTTCTCATTTATAAATTGCTCAGGCAGAACTTGCTGAAGTTCCGTTTCCTGAGCTAGTTTTTGTTTGTGACTTATAATAGTGGTGTGTAGTGGGTCAAAGCTATGTCATTCAATCATCTTAAAGTCAGACAGGTAAGAGAAAGAGTGACAACTACTTTGCTAATTAAACAATATTGCACTTTTTTGTAAGCTGGAAAGATAACGGAATGAGAGTGCATAAGTAATGGAGGTGTGAGGGATGAAGCCTGCCTCCTACAAAACTTATTTGCAGTAATTCCTAATTAATATAAATACAGCTGTGCAGTACATACATGTACTTTAATTGTCTGGTTTTATATAAATGTTATCAGCTATTATGTTTATACTTCATGTAGTTCTAGATAATATAGAAGACCCCATTCACTCACACATGGCATGACCAAATATGGCGAGCTGAAGGATTGACTGTTCAACAATTACTCATTTTTTGGGATGCAAAAGATAACTGAAACACCTGCTGAATATTCACATGGAAACAAAGAGGCCACACAGGCTTCACTTAAAAAGTATCCCATACAGAACATGTTTTGAGCAGATGAACTCTTCATTTTTTGACAGGAGACAAGCCCCACAGCACACGTATTTACTTATATATACTAACTCCATGCTCTTATAACCATAAGTGGGAGATAAATGTCAAAGAGCAATGAATCCCAGCTGGTGCACAAACAGAATCTGGAGCAGAAGTGACTTCTTGAATGTAATACCAACCACATTTTTGACGATTAGACAACTAAACATCTTCATATATATTTTTATGCAGTTCTAGTTGTCTGTTACACAAATTCTACAAGTTCTGTCAACTGTGATTCATTGAAATGAGTTTTCATTTTTTCAGTGATGTGTGCTTCAGCCAAACATCCCTCAACCAAATCCACAGATCCCCCTACACACATAATTGTATATATGTATATATATTATACCAAGACCAAACTGTTGCAACTCTTAAGGATCAACCAGCTATGGATTATTGATGAGCTCTTGTACTATGAGTGCACATAGACTGTTTTGTTGTAACTTACTGGTGTTATAGTTGTTTTGAAATGCAAATTATTGTATTATTTATGCACATCCATACAATTACAAATTTGCCTTCAACCATAGAGCAGTGGTAATAAAGGATACATTCAGTTTTTAGATATCTCTGAAGGGAAACAACTTATAATAACACATCATATTTATAAATATGTGTTGTGGAAGTAGGCATTTCTGAATTGTTTAGAATGTAAAGAGCAGCCCTGCAGCACACGGTGTACTGTATGACATTTGTTAGAAATGCAGAGATGAAACATATATATTATTTATTTTCATCTCTTATATACTTTGTGTGCATGTGCTTTATTCAGTAATGTGTTAGTGTAATCCTTTATTTGTATATGTGCATTTTCTACATTCTGGTCTTTTAAGAAAGATTATTTTATTATTTTTATATAAATATATGAGGAGCTTTTCTCCCTGGGCCACTACTGAAAATAGGCTTCAGCCATGATGGACATTCCCATAATGAAAATATAAAAATAAATAGATAACTAAAAAGTCACATATGTTTTTTGCACTCATGCACTTATACAAAGGACAGCATTACTTGAACTATACTGAAAAAAAATGTAAGAAACAAACGCTTAAAATAAATGGAATCCACCAAGAAGAACCATGTAGGTGAAAGTAAAATCCTGGTATAGGTATTTATGTTGCTTTTTTTAGTGTAGGCTCCAAAGAACATATTAAAAGACAGCCTATATGTTGTATATTACTTATATGAACATGGTCTTTCTATTGTGTTCTTTATGTCATTTATGTATTTGGTTAGAATATTTAGCATATTACTGTTAATACATGTATATTTGAATTGCTAGTCAGTATCTAATTTCTACTCAATTTTATATGTGATTTTATTTTTTATATTTTTTATATTATTATAATATTGTTTATATGAAATACGGGTAGGTTCACTTTAAACGGAGTATAGATTTTATCAACAGTGTTTTTTTGGAGCCAAAATGAAGGATATTTAAATGATTAATTAAATACAATATGTATTCTAATGAAGTCGACGTTTCAATGGGTGAAAGCGCTTAATCGTTGTGGAATAAAGGTGTGGATTTTACTTTTGCCTACATGGTTCTTCTTGGTGGATTCCATTTATTTTAAGCGTTTATTTCTTAAATTTTTTTCAGTTGGTCGATTAAATGCTCATTTGCTGTTTTCATTGAACTATACTGACCATTATTTATTTATTTATTTATTTATCCCTCTATCTATTTATGTATGTATTTATTACATTTATTTACTGTGATTGTCCGGGTGGCCACGGTGGTGCAGCGGTTAGCATTGCTGCCTCACAGAAAGAGGTTCTCCAGTTCAATTCTCAGCTGGGGTGCCTTCTGTGTGGAGTCTGCATGTCCTCCCTGTGGTTGTGTGGGTTTCCTCCGGGTGCTCCAGTTTCCTCCCACATCCCAAAGACATGCTGTAGGTGGATTGGACACTCTAAATTGGCCCTAGGTGTGAGTGTGTGCATGTGTGTGCCTTCTGTGGAAGGTTGGGCGCCGGGCTGGCAACTTGACACCGTAAAACTCCACTGTCAATCATGAGCGGACAGTTAATCCACTGTGGTGACCCCTAACTGGGGAAAAAGCCAAAAGAAGAAGAAGAATTTACTGTGATTGTCCAACTGGGCTACGCAAGACCCCTTTTCAATGGAGGCCCAGGGAGAAAAGCTCCATAAAAATAACATTTACAAGTATATCACAGATGCACTAGTATGATAGTTAAGAAAAATATGTGTCAGGGACAATATTCCCTAGTTACACACAAACATGCATAAAAAACACACATCTTACATAATAAACATATTTATTATGTAACTTTATTACTGTCAGTTTGTGCAATGATATAACTATGCAATATTATTCTTTTTTGAATGTATACTTGTTATTTTTCTGGAATTTTTCTCCTTGGGTCTCCACTGAAAATGGGCCTTTGGCTCAGCTGGAATAAGCTGGTTAACAAAGGATAAATAAATAAATAAATAAATAAATATCTTACAACAAGTTAAAATATAACAATTCAAATCAGTCAGTAAATGTCAAAAACATTTTAATTCCTGATTATTCCAAACATAATTTTGATCATTAGGAAGGTAGGTACTGCAAATTTAACAGTATTCCTTAGAAAATGGTTAGCATAAAACTCTGCTTCATATAAACCTCTGACACAGATATGGTTTACTTCATTTATCCTGTGTTGACCAGATTAGTCCCACTAGGCTAGTAGCCTCTTTTCATAGACATTTCTATGAAGGTGGTATTTATACTAATCGGGAAATTTAACCAGGGCATTTGAGAAATTTCCCTACTGTTTGTTGTGAGGTGGGGACATTTTTATTGTTGTACTTCTTGCCTTTGTTCCTGGGATGGAGACAGTAAGGAGAAGCTGTGCAATAATAGTTGGAGTGTTTTTCTGTTAGAACAGTCATCAACAAGCTGACTTAAATTCTCAGGATTTTCTTCTCAATTTTTTTTTTTTATTTTTCAAATACATTTGAATGAATTCCATAGTATTTATACATAACATCTTAAATAACTATGTACACTATTTACATTAGCCTGACACTATAACAGATCTTAATGTATGCAGTTACTTTATACATATGTCCAATCTATTATCAGAGTGTCTGATCAATTATTGTATAATGTCAATCAACGATAAGACTTTTCGCCAAGGGTTGTTGATTAATGGCTTTGGATAAATTCTTAGTTCTTTAATTTTAATTTTCAATAATGTTGTGGTCTTCAATAGGCTGTAGAAGTCTTCCAAAGTTTGTATTGTGTTTGTATTCCATCCTCTTGTTATACACTTCCTTGAAATTGCAAGTTTAGTAAATACTAGATATATGTTTGACCTATTCAGATGAGGACCTTTGTTCACATTTAATAATACAAGAGCTTAGTTAAATAAAATTATTCATTTAATAAAGCTTGTAGAAAGTTATTAATACCATTTCAAAATGGCTTAATTCTAACACGATCAAAGAGAATGTGGTTCCAATCTGCATTGTGTGCTTGCTCACCTCAACATATTTATTTTATGGAAGAACTAATTTTACTGATTCTGTTTGGGGTTAAGAATGCTCTGTCAAAGCATTTCCATTTAAAAAATTTCCAGTATTATGTAAAGGATGTATATTTTATTGATAATAAGATATTTGTTTTAATATCTTCAGTTAACTGTATTGAGTGTCCTTTTGTTATATATTTCCAATATGAGCTTTTGGCTGTTGTTTTATAGTTTAGCAATGTTTTGTAAAATTTTGAAATACTCTTTCCCATGACAAAGTCAATATATATGATTTCATATATGTATTCTGTAAATTTAGGTATTGCTTGAAATGAATAATTGTTAATTATTCTACTTAAATATTGCAAATATGACAGAATACTCTGTAAAGTTAGACATTCCTGTTGTGCAATTTTGCATGTTGTTTTTATTACTTGCATATCTAAAACTTTTAGTTCTTTGATACATTGGAGGCAACAAACAAATCCTTTCTGTTCCCAGGAATTAATATTTGTTTCTATATATTTTATGTGGAAAGTTCTTTGTGACTATAAATGGTGTTACAAGATCAAACCAGATTTTTAAATCTATATGTCCATTAATAATTTTCCTAAATGAGTCAATGCAATAATTAATCATACAAGTTTTAATGGGTTTAGTTATGATTTATTGCAAACTAATGCATAATATGTGCCATAGCAAATTGTTTTTATTTGTTATTTGAAATTTTTTTTGTAAATCAGATTAATTTATTGATATTACAGTTAGTACTTCTTTCCAATTTGCAGAGTAATTTGGACTTATCCAATATGAGATTGTTTAGATATTGATGCTTTTATATATGTTTCAATATCAGGAAAGTGTAATCCTCCCTGTTTCCATGGTCTGATATGATGTATTAAAGTTATTCTGTTTATTTTGGAAAACCATAAAAAAATATTAGGCATGACTTTATTTCTTTAAGTATATTCCTATCTGACAATAGTTGTATTGCCAAGGCTATATATGGGATATTGTGCAGTAAAACCAATTTTATTAACTGTAGTCTATCTTCAAATGTTAATATTATTTTGTTCCTTTTTCAACAGAGATTTTAATTGTGTTGATGATGTTATTGTAGTTTTTTGAGACTAATTAATTATTATCCTTGCATAACTCAGTTTCTAGATATTTTAAGGCAGATTCTTTTTTCCCTATGATGTGCTCCCCCTTAGTCTGCAGTTCTTTTTTTTATTTAAAAATAAAAATAAAAATTTTGATTTTGATTTATTGAAATGGAGTTCTAAAGTCCTGTGAAATTTGTCAATTAATATATCTATTTCTTCTAATGTCTCTTGTATTAGATAATGTTAGTAATATGTCACCAGCAAATAGCATTACTTTAGAATTGTATTGTTCATAAACATATATTCCTTTGATTTTTATATTGTTATGAATTGAATCTTCCAATATTTCAATAGCCAGAGCTAATAGAATCGGTAACATGGGGCATCCTTGTTTAGTGCCTTTTGTTATATGTATAGATTCAGAGGTAAAAGGACCTAACTTGACATATGCTAAACTTTTTGTTTATATATTCTTTAGGAGATGAACAAAGGATGCAGGAAATTCAAATTGCATTAGGATTTTGAATAAATAGTCACAATTTAAGGAATCAAAGGCTTCCTCTAGATCTAAGCCAATTATGAGTGTTTCTTTATTTTCTTTATTAACATAATCTATAAGAGAAATTATCCTTTTAATATTGTCATGTGTATGTCTATGATATATAAATCAAGTTTGATCATTATTTATTGTTTTGGATAGTGGTATTTTCATTCTGTTAGTTAATATTGTCATAAATATCTTATAGTCATTATTTAATAATGATATAGGTCGATATAAGGTACAGAGGTTTGAGGATTCGTTTTCCTTTAGGATTGGTGTGATTAAGGTAGGGTGGCCTAATGGTTAAGGTGTTTGCCTTACAAACACAAGGTGAAGGGTTTGAGTCTCACACGAGATAATTGTCTAAGCTTAAAATGGCTTGCAAGGGTAGTTAGCTTAGTACTAACCTATGAACCTATGAACCTATGAAATAATATATCCAAGAGGGTGATATTAAAGCTTGTGACTGAATTTCTCATAGAATTTTATGGAAGAGGGATAGTATCTTTGCCATCTATATGTGGAGATTTATTATTTTTACCCTCTTTTATTGTATCTGTAATTTCTTTGTAGGATATGGGTGCTTGCAGATCTAGTTTTAATTTTCTGGTACTTTTTATATTAGAACATTTTTCTCTAGATTTAATTGCTCGATATGTATATTTTCTTTTTGGAAATGTTCCATATAGTGAATTCTATAGGCAACAAGAATGTCACCTATATATGAGACATTTTCCCCTTTCTTTTCATGGAAGATACTTTTAATGTTACTAGCTTTTGATTGTATTTTGATTCTTGTGGATAAATTATGTAGATATATGGGAGAAGTGGCCAAGGTATAAATTCTTAGTTTTTCTAAAGCTAAACTAGTTGTATGTGTTAGAATTTCATTGTATTTATTGATTTTTTGTTCAGCTTTTACTGACAAAAGTTTGGATTGAAGATCTAATAATTCTGAATCCCATTCTCTGATTTTTTTTTATACCAAATTAGGGTTTTACCATGTATGTAACCTTTTATTGAGTCCCATATCATTATTCTATTTGTCTCTGTGGTGTAATTAATATCTAAGAAGAACTGTAATTGAGATAATAGCCAGGGTTTGAACTCTTCAATTTTAATTATATATGTGGAATTCTGGAGTTAAAGATTAATGGTTTGTACCCATTATGAAGTTTTAGTATCAATGAATTGTGGTCTGAAAATATGTAGGGAGTGGTTGAGAAATTAATGATTTTAAACTGTAAGTCATGGGCAGCAAATATTATATCTATTCTAGTTTGAGTACCAAATCTGTGATCTTGACGGGAAAACAACAATGATTTATCTTCTTTAAATTTGAAAGTATCTGCAAGATGAAATGATTCTACTCACTTGTTTAAAGCTTTTGATACAGCAGCTGTATGCAGCAGTCTTTTATTTGTAGTTTCAGGAATATCAAATATACAGTTAAAATCTTCTCCTAATATTAAGTTGCCTTTATGATTATTGGAAATAAAATTTTAACAGTTCCTGTTCCAGTGCCTGGGAACCAGCATAGATTGGCTAGGTTCCATATTCTGTTATTATATTTAACTATTACTAATGCCATAAGGTCTTCTTTATCTTCATACTTACAAATTATTTCTTGGATAATCACATTTGTTTTCCATAAAATTGTTACCCCTTTTATCTTTGTCTTATAAGTGGGCTGCATCACTATCATGTATTCCTTAGGATTCCATTTGTAATTGTCATTTGTTTTCAAATGAGTTTCTTGGAGGAATACAATTTGTGCTTTGTTCAGTTTTAAATATTTCAGTAGATTTGATCTCTTGCTAGGATTGTTTAAGCCTTTGGTAGTTAAAGATAATAAAGTTAAATCCATCTTAGGTTTTTTAGACTATGTATTTTTTTGTTTTATTGTGACTATTAAACATTTTCCTCTGATAACTATAAAGTATATGTTTGAGCTTTTAAAGTAAATTATCCATTTAATACTTTGAGTGTTTACCAATAAAGTAATGTTTTGGTCAGGCATACTAAAATGTTTTTTGTGAAATAACAACTTTAAATTAATAAATGTTAACAAAGCTAAGATCCACACTAGCCATGGAATGAAAAGTATTCCTAATTTGATGGATACACCTAAGTCCATCAGATTATCACTCATACCTTGAAAGTCCAGAACATCTGAGCTCCATAAATTGAATTATCATATGGAGAATATCTGTAACAGGAATAAGCAATATTTATATTATTTTGAACAGATATAGTACTATTGTAGATTAAACAGAATTCTAATACAATATAAATGTCTTCTTATTGTATAAGCAATTCATATTTACACTAAAGATAGATGACAAGCAATTCAATAATAGTAAAGTAGGATGTATCATATATTAAACCTCAGTAAAAAAATATAGCCCACAGTTATTCAAGATATTCACCCTTATTGACAACGTCTTCAAAACTTATTACTTAATATAAATAGATGGTAATAATATTTATACCTAATGTTTATAATACAATGCATTTTACTGGATATATCAGAAGTTATATTTTATTGTTTGACAGCATTTAAGTAATCACTTTGTTTGTTGCTAACTTACTTAAAGCATCACATTTGTTTGATGTGAACATTGATGAAAGTTACTGCATTCTAATTATCAGTGCATCCATCTTGACCCCATTTCCTACACATAAGGATTTTCATATCTGTCTTATTATAAAATGTGTGAAATTATAGGTTAAAAACAAAAATACACTTATTGTGATTACTGATTACAAATTCCCTTATATACATATTTATAAATTACCATTTTATGGCATATACTGAAAGTTTTTAGATTTAAATGGCAACATTCTATTTCGTATAATCAACAAAGTTTTAACTGAGTGATTATTGTCAATTTAATAGTATTTGTACATTATGTGATTGTTACATTCTGTGACATTCCTAGTTCAAGCTTCTATTGTTTCCCTTGAACAACTTTGTCAGTTTGATGTCATGTATAAAACATTAGTTACCATGGTAACAGCTTAAGTATTATGTATGGTCAAGATGGGTTACACAAAACACAATTCAAGTTAAAGCAAGTATACGACTTGTTATGCACATTTACTTGTATGAGAAAATCATCATGCTTCCCCTTGATGTTCAATATAGTGTATGTCATTTATGACAAGTTAAAACAGTAGTGTTATTATGCACAAGCCCGTGTTATTAAATTGAGTGTCTATTGTCAATTGAATACTATTTGTTCAGAATATGATTGTTACATTTTGTGGCAGTTCAAGTTCAGGCTTCTATTGTTTCCCTTGAATAACTTTGTCAGTTTGATGTCATGTATAAAGCATTAGTTACCTTGGTATATGGTCAAGATGGGTTACAAAAACTCCAATTCAAGTTAAAGTAATTACTTGACTTGTTATGCATATTTCCATATATAAGAAAATCATTATGCTTCCCCTTGATGTTCAATGTGGTATATTTAATTTATGACAAGTTAAGATAGTAGTGTTATTATACACAAGCCAATGTTATCAAAACCTCTTTTTAATGTCTAAATTCAGCAGACTGCTTCATCTTATATGACAATTATATATTTTATGTCTAGATTTACTAAAATCATACATTACATAACTATTGTGTGTGTATTTTTTTTTTTTTTTTTTTTTTTTTTTTTGTGGCTGTTGCTTAGTTATTTGAGAGACCACAAGCTGCAATGCTTATTCTTATTATTAGCTCCTTCCAAGCATACTTATACAGTCCATAGACTTTAAATTATGAGACCCTTCTAGTTTCTTATTTGTTATAAGTGTATTTCCATCCTTACATACATACATATCTGTACTTCAAGCTCTGGCAACAATGCCACATCCAGTTTTGCCAGAATACCATTCACTATTTCATGTGGTGAGTTTCCAGGCTGTTCTTAAAATATCCAAACCAATATTTGTCCTGTTCCATTTTACCTGCCTGTTTCATGCAGTGGCCACTCTGCCAGTGAATCAGTCAACACACCTTCCATTCTGCTAGATATTTCCATGAAGAAAATCTGATGATTCTCTATCACTTTCTGGCAACCCCAAACACACCTAGAATTAGCTATCCTCATATGCCCAACATGTCTGAGCAAGCTCTCCTCCCAGACCACTGAAAAGGGTACTGCACAAGACCAAGTGCTCTTAGTCTTTTACAATAACTCAGACTTCCACTCTTATGTAGGTCCTTAATGTGTTTGAACCAAAACACATTTTAAATATAAAATTGCGCTTATTATTATTTTTTTATCAAGAATCAACTTAATGAGCTAAACAAAGTGTTGGGAGACCATCAATATGTGTACATGTGGTTTAAAACCTCCCCTTTATTATATATATTTTTAAAAACCAAAAACTTTGCTGCCAAGAATCATCTCGGAGGCTCCTCAGAGCCTTTAAACATTATTGTCACTCTGTCTCCATTGCCATAGCAACCTGGGAGCATCTGTTTCTGTTAGTGTGTCTGTGTACTGCATACCAGAGGGTCACAATGTATCTAAAGCAAAGATTCACTTCACTACAACTTTAAGCCTAAATTCCCTCCCTTTCAGCAAGGCAGGAGTCAGGAAAAGAATGGAGAGCAAACAGATAAAAAAAAACCCCTCCCAACAAGCCACTATAACAACAGATAACACATTCTTCCAGCCTTCCCACCTCTCACTCAGCAGATGTATAAACACACTACTCTCTTCCAAAATATCCCAAACCACATTTTTATCCACCCCCTTCCTCTGGATTCAGACTAAAGCACCAAATGTCTCTTCCTAGTACACAAGCATCAGTAAGCCTCGATCACAAGACGCAACCCACAGCTTCCTGGAGATGAAAACGGCAACATACAAAAGTTGCCAGACACAACTGCATCAACACACCATGTCAAGCTTAATCAAGCAGCACTCAAAGCTATGATACCTGCCATAATTGATATTAACTATGTTTAGAGAGAATAAAAATGACATTTGTACTAGCTGCCAGACACAGCTTCATCCATGCACACCATACCAGAACTGATCAAACAGCCCTCGTAGCTGTGATATCTGCCATAATTGATATTAACTATATTTAGACAGAATAATGATGACATTTGTACTAGGAGCTTGCTACTATTATTTAACCAGGATATACATGACATTTCTAAATCATACTTTAACTGAAGAAGGCATTAATCTCCATGACAGCATTTTCTTTCTAAAACACTCTACTGTTACTGCTATATTATGTTAATTTGTTACATTTGAGTCTGAACTCTGATGAATGGTACCTTGTTGAATCAGTTAATTACTTAAATTATTATAAGTAAAATCATTGAAAAATGAACAAGATAAGTATTCATTCAGTTGAAGTTGGGGAATAAAAACTTTTGAGTTTGTATTATATGTTGCTTTGTTTGGCTTATATATAATGTAAATAGTAACCCATCTTGACCTACCATTGTTTGTGAAGAATTATTGGACTCTTTGAACATTCTGAATAAATCATTACTGTTTCTCAATTGTTTATGAAACCCTCCTTTTTAATATAAAAACACGACAAGTGATGTACCATATCAGTTGATACTTTGAGAGATGTAGTTGTAAGAGTTATTTTTTTTGGCACAGCTATCTTGGAATCAGTTTTTTGTTTCTTCTTTCTAGCATCAGTCCAAGGATTTGTTCCTTTTATTCTTTTAAGAGGACGGGCCATCCATTCCATTTCTTCTGGGATATACACTATGTTGTTTTTTTTTTTTATGAATATAGTAGCTTCTTCTCAGTCATTAAAGGTTCTCATCTCATTGCCAAAAAGTATTTTTGTCTTGGCTGGAAAGGACAGCTGTGCTTTAATGTTGTTTTGTTTCAACTGTATTGTCCAGACTCTTTTCCTTTGTTCTAGTATTCTGGAAGAGTAATCATTGTCAAACCTTATCAGGCTTTGATTGTATTTTAAGAGTGATTTTCTCAAAGCAGATGTTAATATTAGTTCCTTACCAGAAATGAAAGAAATTTTATAACTATGGATCTAGATGGAGTATTTGTTGAGTTAGAAGAAGGTTTCCTCAGTGCTCTATGTGCCCTTTCAATTCCAAATGAAAGTCCCTCTTTCAAGTCTAAAAATTCAGGAATTCAGTTTGTTAAGAATGAAATAATGTCTTCATCCTCAGTGTTTTCAGGCAGACCAAAGATCCTTATGATGTTTCTCTTTTCCGTGTTTTCTAAGTCATCTATTTTGTTAAGCAGCCATGTATTCTGTTTAAGCAGAAATTCTTTTTGGAATTCTTCCTCTTTGAGTCTCCCTTCAATGACATTTAGAGAAGTCTCTATATTTATTATTTTTGTATGGTGTTGCTGTAATAATTCCTTAGGAGCATCAGTCTGCTTTTGAAACTTTTATTTGAGGTTTTCTAAGGGGGCATGTAAGCAAAACCAACCGCAAACTAAATGATTGAATTAAAGAGCACAACCAGGAAATTTGTTGTGCAGACTCCACCAACACAATAGGGAAGCAAAGAACAAAGACTTACATAAGCAAAGCCCTCTGTTTCACCCATTTACAGGCTTTAAATTCCTGGTACTAGATAAAGTATCCACATTTACAGGTTTAACTAACACCTTCATGGAAGTTGGAGAATTAAAGTGGCACATTGATTTAAGAGCAGGCATGCCTCCCAGGCCTTAATAGCAATCTTAATATCAAGTATGTACTTAGATTGACTAGATAGATGTGACCTCCCTATTCCAAAGGCACTTCCCATTGTACTGTAAATCATCCTCACTCATTTATTCAGATAGTCTGAGTTGGAATGTTGATTTCTGAAGAAGTTTTGTGTGTAATAAAATAAAAGAAACAAAAGAGATCAAATCAGAAACTTTGGTCTCATGTATGTTCTGTTCTTTAGTGATTGCTTCATTTATAGTTATTCCTGTCTAAGAGATCACCTATATTTTCGAGTCCTAGTTTGTGTTCTTTTCTACCTATTCAGAGTTTGTGGTTTTGTTGTATATGTATATGTATATGTATATGCTGTGTGTGTGTGTGTGTGTGTGTGTGTGTGTGTATATATATATATATATATATATATATATATACACACACACACACACACACACACACACACACACAAACACATATATATGAGTCCTATTTAAGTGATCAAAGTTTAGAATTTCGAATTTCATATGGCCAAAATCATATGATCAAAGTTTTAAAACTTCTAACACTTAAACAGAGATCTCCATACAGTGCAGATTGGGAATATTACCTTTTTCTCACTGTAGTGCGATCTCGGAGTTGGTATATGGTATGGAGAAAGATAGGCTTCTACATAAAGACTCACATACCTTTGGACGAGATTTTAAAGCAAAGTCTAATCTGCTAGAGCTGTTGATAGCTCAGGTGGATGCAAAAGATTCCACACAACCTTTTGAAAAAAATAGGTAAGTTCCTTGATGTCCTGGCCAAATTTCCACTTGTAATAGTAATACCACCTTGTCCTCAATAGAGGCTAACCAAGTCAACAAGGGATAAATAAAATAATATAAATAAATACTTTTGTAGTAGGTATCAGCCATTAGTGTTGCCTTATTTAGGAAACAGTCTTTAGTATGACTGTAAATAGTGGAAGAATATCCATGCTGACGAATTATGTTATTTCTGCCATGTAAAACTCTTTAAATTATGGAAAGAGTTAAATAAATTCCACTTACTGGGGTGGCATTTTTAACATCCATTCACAAAGCATTCATAGAGTTGCCGGTCCTATTAGGGGCTTTTAATTTTGTATGTATCCTTGGTCATTTATCTTGGTTGAATGGGGTAGAATGAGCAGCAACAGCACTGGTACATGACGACCCTGTAAAGCTCAAAGAAAATATTCATCTTCTACAGAGAGTTGATATTTAGGAGAGCAGCAGGAGTTGCATCCTATTTATTGTCACCAAGAAGAGTAAACAATCTTGTCCTACAAGGAATACCTATCCAATTTGATAAGAGGGGGATCACTTAGGAAGACTTAAGAAATGGGAATGAAAGGATGAGAGGATACAAGTAATGGTGTGTAATGACCCAAACACGTCTATTGTTGTTATGTGATTTAAGATTAGCAAGTGTAGGAATGCTGGTTAGCTGTTGAACTGAGGCATTTTAGAAGCAAGAGCTGAGCAATTTTTGAGTGCCATCACATCAATGAATATTAAAGGTCCCTGGCATGTCACAACTGAAGACTTTAGGAAGCTAGATAGTCTGAGGTGAACTCAGTTTATTTGCCTGAAGATTGTAAAGTAGGCAAAATGAAGCAGAATATAGCCATAGACATTCAGAAAGGATCTAATCTTTATGACACATGATGGCTGAAGAGGATGCTTTAGGCCAATGCATTTTTTTTAATTAAAAATAGATGTGCTCCTTAATTGACCTTCTTTCTGGTACTACAGCTAAAGAAAGATAAGGAATTTTAGCTAGTATATTGTTACTGATACTTCAGGACTTGTACTAGGATTCAGTGGCAGCAATAATGCCAGAGTTGTGTGACAGAACTCAGGCTTTGTTTTCTGGGAATTTATTTTAGAGGCTATATGTATTTCTACTTATGAGTTAATTCCAAATGGGTTTGTCTGGCAAAGACAAATGTTGAAATGAAAGAAGTCTGATGTGGGTTTAGAAAGTTCTATAGCATGAAACAATATAGAAAAGGTCCAAGGATGTTAAATGCAGTCTCTAGAACAGTGACACTTTAATCCAAAGATTCCAAAAGAAATAGGAAAATACTGAAGCGAGCCTCAGCCATCTTACAATGCTACTCTGAACCCCCTCCCCCCAGGTATGACTTCATTCCACAGGGGCAGAGTGCTCCATACACTACATAGTGCTACTCAGACTTTGCAGGTCTGTAGAGTGCATAACATACAAATAGTGATATTCTCTTTAAGCAAATGTTATTACCTATTACTTATGCAATCTAATGTCCATCAAGTACACTGTATAACCTAAAAACACCAAATCCCATGGATGTATAAAGCACAAATCCAAACCAAAAGCATCCAAAGGAAACCATGCAGTGAAGAAATATCTGTTTATTTAGCACTTTTGACCAAAGTCTTCATCAGAATAAAAACATCCATTCCAACCACACTTAAATACCCATTTTAATTAACAATATCCAATGAAAACCTCCATAAAAAATACAGGGAAAATCTCAAAATTCACATTTCACCCTGCACAGATAATATTTATTAAAAAAAATTAATACATATGACTTCAGTTAAACCAGGTTGTTTATCAGCCTGTAGTCCATGTGGATTCTGAGATGTGTGTACCTACATTTTTGTGGGCTCTAGTATATTTTTGCAGTCTTGAACCTGTATTGAAAGTGAAAGGGTATTATAACTGTGACTCTTTAGGGCTTATTTACATTGCCACATGCTCAGGATGTTCTTCATTTTATGTAGGCATGACTGTAAGAAAACTAAGAACTAGAAATAAATAACATTTATATGCTATAAGAAGTAAAGATGGCAATAATGCACTTGATTAGCATACTTTAACATAAAGTGCATTATTGCCATCTTTACTTCTTATAGTATATAAATGTTGTTTATTTCTAATTCCTAGTTTTCTTACAGTCATGCCTACATAAAATGAAGAACATCCTGAGCATACTTTAACATAATTACCGCGGTGGTGCAGCGGTAGCATTGTTACCTCACAGCAAGAGGTTCTTCCGTTCGATTCTCGGCTGGAGTGCAGGGAGTGCCTTCTGTGTGGAGTCTGCATGTCCCCCTGCGGTTGGGTGGGAGTTCGAAAGACATGCATAAATGGGCGTGCCTTTGTTGAAGGTTGAACATCGGCGTTCGTCAAAATCTACTGCCAATCATTAGCGGACCGGAGTTCTGCTGTGGTGACCCCTAACCGGGAAAAGCTGAAAGACAACACCAACAACATTAGCATACTTTAACATGTGATATATCCAAAAAAAAAATCTGTTTTCTGTATTAGAAACAGTGCCTACAAACTAGCGTGGGGGTGATTACAAGAAATCTTTGTTAAAAAGGAAGACTCCATGGCAAAGAAATAATGCTTGAAGACTTGTTTGAAGCGCTAAATAAACAGATATTTCCTCACTGCGTGGTTACCTTTGGATGTTTTTGGTTTCCTCTGTATAACCACTGATTTCCACAAAACAGGATGTTGCCTTTCTCCACCTGTATGTGGTGACTTGTACTGCAGGCGTAATGGGCTTGATACAAAGGTAAAGCTGATAGACCCCAAAGTGGCCTGACTCCATTGTACCACTTAAAGTTTAAGTCATAACACTGAATGAACTTCCTATCAAGCATTCATTGTTATGTGACAAACTACAGTGGTGACAAGCAGTGTGGCTGCTCTGCATAATCACAAGTGGAAAATATGCTGCTGGCAAAATTTTTCTAGTTGTTTCTTCAAGTTTCAGCAGTTTGGCTAGCTGTACTGCTTAGAACTACTCAAGGATCTTGCTAATTGTGTGCATTGGTCTTTGGTTAATGCCCCGATTAATTATTTATTGAAAGACTCATGGGACATGTTAAAAAACTGATATAAGTTGGTATAATGATGAGTGTTTTTCAACAACAGATGTTATAGATTTATTTACGTCAATTCCTCACCAGGAGGGGTTAAATCTATTTCATGAAGCCATCAGAAGTCTCACAAGATTAAATGAGACTTTGATCAATTTTATTATGATGGCCATGGAGTTAAGTTTAGACAACAATTATTTTACATTTGAGGCTGTTTATTTTACACAACTGAATGGGGAAGTGATGGGTGCAAGCTTCCAGTTCTATATGCCTGGGAGGCCAAGTATGCATTTAGTTTTGAGTTTTCAAAGTACTGGATAGTATATTTCTGCTTTTTGGATGATATTATATGGAAAGAAAAATCAGAGTAAAAGGAATTTTTTTTTGATTATTTAAATAATATTACACCATAGTTTAAGTTTACTGGTAAATTTTCAGAAGATGATATTGATTATTTGGATATCACACTGTTTAAGGATAAATCCAAAAGGAAATTTGCTGCAAAAGTGTATAGGAAAGATACATTCTCTAATAACCATTTAGATTACCAAAGTAACCACACAGGACATACAAAGAGGAATTTTCTTAAAGGACGGCTCGTAAGAGCTGCCAGAATGTGTTCGATTTGGAAATTTTTGAGGTAGAAATATGTAAAATAGCTTGAATGTATTTAAAGAGTGGTTATTTGAAAAAGAAATAGTACAAGACTTGTGTGAAGAGGTTAAGTTTGGATGGGGACCTAAATACAAGCCCCTTTTAGGTGAAAAAAAGTGTTTTAAACAATGGAGAGGATACAATGCAGAAATGAGTTTTATTAGAGGGATGGTGATTCTATTTGGATCTGCTTCCAAGGAAATTATGAATATTATAGCAAAGAATTGGATTATTTTTAGAGGGAACCCAGAAATTATAAGATTTGTGGGTATGGAACCATAGTTTATTTATAAAACTGGTAGAAATTGTAAGTTTTTCTTTGAACACAGTCTTAGAAGAACCCTGATTGGGAACAAATAGTTGTGGCACTTGTAGAAAATGTTCCTATATTTTACATGAACAAATTCTTGTTCTTCAAGGAGTAACTTTTGAGATCAAACCTCAAAAGGGTAATTGTAATACTAGGGGCATAGCTTATATTGTGGTATGTGAAGGTTGTGGTTACTATAATGTGGGCAAAATGGAAAGACAGTTAAGAAAGAAAATATATGAACATTTGTATGCTATACAAAAAGCATACATTAATAATGTCCTTTTTAAGCATAGTTTAGAATGTCAGGAGTTTACTAATTTCAGGTTTGGTATATTACCCTAGAGGTAGATGGTGGAAACTACTATTAGAACTAAAGGAATTACAATGGCAGATAAGATTAAATGCAGTAAATTCCCTGGGCATAAATGAAAACTTGTCTTTACTCCCTATTTTAAAGAGGAGGGCCTTAGAATTGTAAAGTATATGTAAAAAATATTGGGAAAGTTTTTTTGGATTAAGACACTAGTCTCCTGGTGTATTTAATTGTTTTAAGTATTTGAAGAGATATTTTATATGGGTAAGCGTATGTTGTATGTGATCAGTTAAGACATTTTGTAATTTTTATAATATATATATATATATGTGTGTGTGTGTGTGTGTGTGTGTGTGTGTGTGTGTGTGTATATATATATATATATATATATATATATATATATATATATATATATACTTTTTATAGTATTGGCATTGTAATTTTATAAAGAGAGGTTAAGCAATGTATAATTAAATGACAAGTAATTCAATGTTTAATTTTTTTGTATTTACATGCATATTTTTAATAACTTGTATATAAAAAGGGGGCAGTTTGTACTTGTTTTTAAGGAAGTGAACTTTAATTAGATAATTGGTTGATTTAATAGAAAAAGGATGAGTTCAAATTAATTGGTTGTTCTGAAGAAGTCCCATTTTGAGTGTGAAGGGACAAAAGATTTTAAATTGTTTTTTGGATATTGAATAAAGGTCTTGTGGATTATTTACAATTTGGTTTCCAGTGGCTGCCTTCTGGATTTTTTGTGGTGTGATGGTCAATTGAGTGATTATTTACTGGTTAAGTATGTAAACCAAATGAAACTACAAACTGGTGAATTAAACGAATGCAGCTGGCTGTAGCATAGTCCAAGCAAGACAAACTGTTATAAAGGTAGAAACTTTTATTCTGAGTAGATACAAGGTGTACTGCATAAATGGTTAAGTATGTATCAAGACATATGTACATTATGTGTCTAGATTAAAACAGATGGACAAGAGCATATTATTTTTCTTTTTATTCCTCTTCTTTTAAACAACTAGAGAACATTTTTCTGACTGTATGTGCACTCTGCAGTTCAGCCGGCTCTGTAAATATGAAAACAATATCTATTGATACTGGAATGTAAAGCATTTACTGAGCATCTTGTGATTCAGACAACCTTATTGGCTACCTGTCAAATAACATTAGCGAGTCATGATAGTACCCACTGATTTTGATTTTAGATATTTCTTTGTGTGAGTTTACACACAGTTACCATTTCATGATCACATGTTTAACTTCAGATACATGTTCATTGACATGCTGATGATACTGATGTCCAAAAGACAATTATAATCCAGCATTGATGTCCTGGGTACAGGTATCTTCTAGATAGTATAATTCTTATTTGAATTTGCTGTCTTATTAAGTAAATCATTTAAAAGAGGTGTTAATCAATTTTATTATTATTAGTAGTACGACACTCCACCAGGTAGTAAAGACCGCTGTAGCAGAAAATATCACAATTCCTCGTAACCAAAAGATAGCCACAGTGGTCACCACGGCTGAACAGTCACAGTCACAATCTCAGTATAGATACTCGGAAAAGAGAAACCCAAACTGGTAGAAGTAAAACTAAGCAGCATTTATTTCAAAAACGGTAACAGTAAGCGCTTTCACCTATCGGCTTCATCAGACTTATGCTTACACAAATTTAATTGACCATTTAAATATCCTTATGTCCATCAGTGATAGGTTGAAAATATTACATCATATCTTTAAAAACATTAATTATTTAGCAGCTATGTATCAATACATAATTCTAGCGCTAAATAGTCATTTTAATATCTAAAATTGTGAAACATAAAAACAGGCAGCTAATTAGGAATATATATGAAAACATGCATTAACTAACTAACATTAAGACTCTCCTCATACAAAACTATATAACATCTTCAACCTATCCTATCAAATATGTAAAAAAGACAGAAAATCAATTATAAATAACATAGAACCACTATATAATTACTAAGTTATATCAACAAGTTTCATCTGGTGCTGTCATAGAATATATATTTGTCATAAAATATATTCACAAAGAAAAACGCAAAAAATAAAAATGTATATAAATAAATCTAAATATATAAAATGGAAGAAGATGCTCAAATATGCTGGAACAGACATTATAATAACTATCTATCATTTAATGCTTCGTTTCCTACCTTTTAAAATAGGTTTTATCGGAACCCTATCATTTAGGCCCGGGCTGAGATCAGCCCTGAGCCTAATAATCCATTTGGATTCACATTCCTCAGTATAATTGCATATGTCTCCTCCTCTCAGGGTTGGCAATATTACCTGCAAAACCATAAACTTGAAGCTATGAGTAGTGCCCAAAACATTGACATGTTTGGCTAAAGCATTATGTATACTCTTAATTCGTATATTATATATATGATCTCTTATCCTTTCTCGTAGCTTCCTATTGGTTTTGCCAACGTAGAATGCTTGGCATTCAATACATTGGGCTAAATATACAATATTCTCACTTTGACAAGTTGTATGTGTTTGGAAAGTGAACTTGTTCCCATTTCTCGGATGTAAAAACTGACAATCAGTGTTAACATATCGACACTGGGCACTGTTACCACATGGTAACGTATTGACTTGTTCAACTTCCTGTGGCAAAACACCCCCAAATAATGGTCGATGGCATAACAATCGCTTCAAATTCTTCCTATTCTTGAAACAATATACAGGGTTAGGTCCTACTATCTTTGCTAGCTTATCATCTAATAACAATGTACCCCAATGTTTGTTTATAATCCCTTTAATATTTGCTATGTCAGCTGTATAATACAGGGGTATTCTTAAGGAACTATCTTGAACAGGACTTATATATGTCTCATTTACACTTGTTACTTCTGAAAAATAAGGTGCTGCTCTAGTCTTTCTAAGACTTTCCGTAATACTTATAGCCTGATTAATTTCTCTGTTCGTATAACTTCTATTTCTAAATCTAGAAGTCAGGTTCACCATTTCCATCTTATAACATTCTTCCAGGGGATTGAGTCTCGAGGTTCTCATACACTGTCCCTTTAAGACGTTCTCAAACACATAGCGTGGATGCATACTTTCACGATGTAAAATAGTGTTCTTATAACAATCCTTTCTATAAATCATAGTATTTAACAAGCCATTGCCTAACTTTTCAATATATACATCAAGAAATGAGATATTCGTTGAAGAATAGTTAGCTGTAAATTTCAGAAAGGAGGTCAAAGAATTCACTTTATCAATAAATGTCAACAACTTCACCTCATCACCCTTCCAAAAAAGAAAATATCGTCCACGAAACATCTATAGAAAGGGACACACAACCTAAATTCATCTAGATGGAAAAGAAAATCATTTTCCCATCTAGCCATAACAAGATTGGCGTAGCTATTGGCACAAGAAATGCCCATAGCTACGCCATCTCTCTGCAAATATATGGTGTCATTGAATAGAAAAACATTGTTCTGTAAAACAATTTCCAAAAAGTATGTCAATAAATCTATATTCCTACAATCCAAATTAGAGTTCCTGTTAAGGTATGACTGTATCTGACAAATGCCTTCCCCATTGGGAATCATGGTGAATAAACTTTTCACATCCAACGTTACCAGAAAAAATAAATCATCTTCTTTCAGATCCTTAGTATAAGTGTACAAGTCCAACAGAAACTGTTTAGTGTCCCTTAGGATAAATTTATTACTTTCAACAATAGGTCTTAAAACACTCTCAACATACAAGGAGAAGGGCTCAGTGACCCACCCACTTCCCGAAACTATCGGGCGCATAGGGGGGTCAGTCATAGATTTGTGGACCTTCGGAAGTCCCTGTATTAATGGTAACAATGGATTGTCTTCTTTCAAAAACTTATAAAGATTGATATCAATATCAAAATTAACTAAAGATTCATCTAGGGCCTGGTGTATCTTTTCCACCCTAGCTTTCACTTCATCCATAGTAATAATGCTGTAAAATTCTGTTATACTAAGCATGTGATTCATTCTATAGATATAATCATCTCTGTCCATCAACACAGTTGGTCCTCCCTTGTCTGCTTGTTTTATAACCAACTCAGCGTTGGCAATCAAACCTGCTAAAGCTTCCTTCTGCGTGTACGTAATATTATATTTACCTTTACTTATTTGTCCTTGAGATGTAGTTTTTAACATATGTAAATCATTTTCCACTAATTTGGAGAATGTGTCTACCAAAGGATGTAATATCGGTACATAGCTACTTTTCAGTTTATAATTTGACTGACATTGAGTACTAACATTTCCTCCAAAATCTAATTTCAACTGTATATTACGTGCAAGCATTTTCACATCCAACTCTGTGTCAGTCAATCTACTATTCACTGTTGGTATAAATGTGAGCCCTTTATTTAAAATCATCTCCTCATCTTTACTAAGAGTTTTACTTGAAAGATTCACTATTAACGTTTCTCCATTTGCTCCCACATTTTCTTTAATGTGGGTCCCGTATGTTCGATATCCATAAATTTCCTTTTCTGTCTCCCCCGGCTGTATGATCTGTCTCTCCTGTTGGAGAAATTTTGTTCTATGGGGAAAGGGGTACGTAAAGTACTAGTACTAGTAGAACCCCCCTCTAAGCTGTCCACTTCCTTCCTAACAGGTACTTTAGCTCTAACTACTTGTTCATTGGGATATTTATTAGAAGTTTGTCCCATTGGTGTAATGTCATTCTCTAGTGGGGCTGATTGATTGCAATCATCCAATATAGTCCCCGTAGTTCCACTAACTTCATTTACATTACCCTCTGATTGCTGAGTGTGTTGCTCAGATCTCATTGTATTATCCTTCCTAATGTTCTCTTTAATGTGCCTGCCAGTATTAGGTGTAACAGTTCTAACATCAACAATATTCATATTTACATTTTGATTAAAGTTACCCCTGGGCCAAGTGAAAACTTGCCCGAGTGCGAAATCTCTAGCATCCCTGTTTATTTTTCCTTTTTTCTGTTCAACTAATTTCTTTTCATAAATATGCACACTATCCAACAACTTGTCCATCTCGGTCAATAAAATTTCTGTAGGATACTTAACAAGCATCTGTTCCTGCTGTCTCATAATGTCCCGTTTCAGAGTCTCTTCTTCACCACTAAAAAACTTGTTCATAAGCTTCATATAGCTGAAGATTAAGTCCAAATTAAGTTGTTGCCACTTAGTTTACAATAACGGATAAAGATTGCCCGTAGTGGGCATCTTTAAAATACGTAAACCTCTGGGTACAAGTTTGCGTGCCAAACATACCTCAAAATGTTGGTGTTGGAGTTGCCAATGTTTCAATTTGAGAAAATCAAGTTCCAGTTTACTAATATCTCTCACCATATCCATCATATTTATTCCTGTAGCTTCGCCCTTGCCATCGTCAACCTTCGGTTCAAACGACATCAAGGCATTCGATCCTCCATCCACGCAATGGTAAAAACAAATCCACTTCCGCTCATCTGGTATTACACCCGGAACAGTATATGGCAGTTCAATATAGTTCACTCCGCTAGATGTATTCACTGTTCCCACATTGTTGTTAGCCATGTTAACCCGGCGGGGTATAAATGAAATAAAAACAAGTAATAAAGTAACCAGGTAGTAAAGACCGCTGTGGCAGAAAATATCACAATTCCTCGTAACCAAAAGATAGCCACAGTAATCACCACGGCTCAACAGTCACAGTCACAATCTCAGTATAGATACTCGGAAAAGAGAAACCCAAACTGGTAGAAGTAAAACTAAGCAGCATTTATTTCAAAAATGGCAACAGTAAGCGCTTTCACCTATCGGCTTCATCAGACTTGTGCTTACACAAATTTAATTAACCATTTAAATATCCTTATGTCCATCAGTGATAGGTTAAAAATATTGCATCATATCCTTAAAAACATTAATTATTATTATAATTAATGTTTTTAAGGATATGATGTAATATTTTCAACCTTTCACTGATGGACATAAGGATATTTAAATGGTCAATTAAATTTGTGTAAGCATAAGTCTGATGAAGCCGATAGGTGAAAGCGCTTACTGTTGCCGTTTTTGAAATAAATGCTGCTTAGTTTTACTTCTACCAGTTTGGGTTTCTCTTTTCCGAGTATCTATACTGAGATTGTGACTGTGACTGTTGAGCCGTGGTGACCACTGTGGCTATCTTTTGGTTATGAGGAATTGTGATATTTTCTGCTACAGCGGTCTTTACTACCTGGTGGAGTGTCGTACTACTTTTATTACTTGTTTTTATTTCATTTATACCCCGCCGGGTTAACATGGCTAACAACAATGTGGGAACAGTGAATACATCTAGCGGAGTGAACGATATTGAACTGCCATATACAGTTCCGGGTGTAATACCAGATGAGCGGAAGTGGATTCGTTTTCACCATTGCGTGGATGGAGGATCGAATGCCTTGATGTCGTTTGAACCGAAGGTTGACGATGGCGAGGGCGAAGCTACAGGAATAAATATGATGGATATGGCGAGAGATATTAGTAAACTGGAACTTGATTTTCTCAAATTGAAATGTTGGCAACTCCAATGCCAACATTTTGAGGTATGTTTGGTGCGCAAACTTGTACCCAGAGGTTTACGTATTTTAAAGATGCCCACTACGGGCAATCTTTATCCGTTATTGTTAACTAAGTGGCAACAACTTAATTTGGACTTAAGCTTCAGCTATATGAAGCTTATGAATGAGTTTTTTAGTGGTGAAGAAGAGACTCTGAAACGGGACATTATGAGACAGCAGGAACAGATGCTTGTTAAGTATCCTACAGAAATTTTATTGACCGAGATGGACAAGTTGTTGGACAGTGTGCATATTTATGAAAAGAAATTAGTTGAACAGAAAAAAGGAAAAATAAACAGGGATGCTAGAGATTTCTCACTTGGGCAAGTTTTCACTTGGCCCAGGGGTAACTTTAATCAAAATGTAAATCTGAATATTGTTGATGTTAGAACTGTTACACCTAATACTGGCAGGCACATTAAAGAGAACATTAGGAAGGATAATACAATGAGATCTGAGCAACACACTCAGCAATCAGAGGGTAATGTAAATGAAGTTAGTGGAACTACGGGGACTATATTGGATGATTGCAATCAATCAGCCCCACTAGAGAATGACATTACACCAATGGGACAAACTTCTAATAAATATCCCAATGAACAAGTAGTTAGAGCTAAAGTACCTGTTAGGAAGGAAGTGGACAGCTTAGAGGGGGGTTCTACTAGTACTTTACGTACTCCTTTCCCCATAGAACAAAGTTTCTCCAACAGGAGAAACAGATCATACAGCCGGGGGAGACAGAAAAGGAAATTTATGGATATCGAACATACGGGACCCACATTAAAGAAAATGTGGGAGCAAATGGAGAAACGGTAATAGTGAATCTTTCAAGTAAAACTCTTAGTAAAGATGAGGAGATGATTTTAAATAAAGGGCTCACATTTATACCAACAGTGAATAGTAGATTGACTGACACAGTGTTGGATGTGAAAATGCTTGCACGTAATATACAGTTGAAATTAGATTTTGGAGGAAATGTTAGTACTCAATGTCAGTCAAATTATAAACTGAAAAGTAGCTATGTACCGATATTACATCCTTTGGTAGACACATTCTCCAAATTAGTGGAAAATGATTTACATACTTTAAAAACCACATCTCAAGGACGAATAAGTAAAGGTAAATATAATATTACGTACACGCAGAAGGAAGCTTTAGCAGGTTTGATTGCCAACGCTGAGTTGGTTATAAAACAAGCAGACAAGGGAGGACCAACTGTGTTGATGGACAAAGATGATTATATCTATAGAATGAATCACATGCTTAGTATAACAGAATTTTACAGCATTATTACTATGAATGAAGTGAAAGCTAGGGTGGAAATGATACACCAGGCCCTAGATGAATCTTTAGTTAATTTTGACATTGATATCAATCTTTATAAGTTTTTGAAAGTAGACAATCCATTGTTACCATTAATACAGGGACTTCCGAAGGTCCACAAATCTATGACTAACCTCCCTATGCGCCTGATAGTTTCGGGAAGTGGGTGGGTCACTGAGCCCTTCTCCTTGTATGTTGAGAGTGTTTTAAGACCTATTGTTGAAAGTAATAAATTTATCCTAAGGGACACTAAACAGTTTCTGTTGGACTTGTACACTTATACTAAGGATCTGAAAGAAGATGATTTATTTTTCTGGCAACGTTGGATGTGAAAAGTTTATTCACCATGATTCCCAATGGGGAAGGCATTTGTCAGATACAGTCATACCTTAACAGGAACTCTAATTTGGATAGTAGGAATATAGATTTATTGACATACTTTTTGGAAATTGTTTTACAGAACAATGTTTTTCTATTCAATGACACCATATATTTGCAGAGAGATGGCGTAGCTATGGGCACTTCTTGTGCCAATAGCTACGCCAATCTTGTTATGGCTGGATGGGAAAATGATTTTCTTTTCCCTCTAGATGAATTTAGGTTGTGTGTCCCTTTCTATAGACGTTTCGTGGACGATATTTTCTTTGTTTGGAAGGGTGATGAGGTGAAGTTGTTGACATTTATTGATAAAGTGAATTCTTTGACCTCCTTTCTGAAATTTACAGCTAACTATTCTTCAACGAATATCTCATTTCTTGATGTATATATTGAAAAGTTAGGCAATGGCTTGTTAAATACTATGATTTATAGAAAGGATTGTTATAAGAACACTATTTTACATCGTGAAAGTATGCATCCACGCTATGTGTTTGAGAACGTCTTAAAGGGACAGTGTATGAGAACCTCGAGACTCAATCCCCTGGAAGAATGTTATAAGATGGAAATGGTGAACCTGACTTCTAGATTTAGAAATAGAAGTTATACGAACAGAGAAATTAATCAGGCTATAAGTATTACGGAAAGTCTTAGAAAGACTAGAGCAGCACCTTATTTTTCAGAAGTAACAAGTGTAAATGAGGCATATATAAGTCCTGTTCAAGATAGTTCCTTAAGAATACCCCTGTATTATACGGCTGACATAGCAAATATTAAAGGGATTATAAACAAACATTGGGGTACATTGTTATTAGATGATAAGCTAGCAAAGATAGTAGGACCTAACCCTGTATATTGTTTCAAGAATAGGAAGAATTTGAAGCGTTTGTTATGCCATCGACCATTATTTGGGGGCGTTTTGCCACAGGAAGTTGAACAAGTCAATACGTTACCATGTGGTAATTGTGCCCAGTGTCGATATGTTAATACTGATTGTCAGTTTTTACATCCGAGAAATGGAAACAAGTTCACTTTCCAAACACATACAACTTGTCAAAGTGAGAATATCGTATATTTAGCCCAATGTATTGAATGCCAAGCATTCTACGTTGGCAAAACCAATAGGAAGCTACGAGAAAGGATAAGAGATCATATATATAATATACGAATTAAGAGTATACATAATGCTTTAGCCAAACATGTCAATGTTTTGGGCACTACTCATAGCTTCAAGTTTATGGTTTTGCAGGTAATATTGCCAACTCTGAGAGGAGGAGACATATGCAATTATACTGAGGAATGTGAATCCAAATGGATTATTAGGCTCAGGGCTGATCTCAGCCCGGGCCTAAATGACAGGGTTCCGATAAAACCTATTTTAAAAGGTAGGAAACGAAGCATTAAATGACAGATAGTTATTATAATGTCTGTTCCAGCATATTTGAGCATCTTCTTCCATTTTATATATTTAGATTTATTTATATATATTTTTATTTTTTGCATTTTCCTTTGTGAATATACTTTATGATAAATACATTCTATGACAACATCAGATGAAACTTGTTGATATATAATAGTTCTATGTTATTTAATTGATTTTCTGTCTCTTCTTTAGATTTGATAGGACAGGTTGAATATGTTATATAGGTTTTGTATGAGGAGAGTTTTAATGTCTAGTTAGTCAACGCATTTTTTCATATATATTCCTAATTAGCTGCCTGTTTTTATGTTTCTCAATTTTAGATATTAAAATGACTATTTAGCGCTACAATTATGTAGCTATATATAGCTGCTAAATAATTAATGTTTTTAAGGATGTGATGCAATATTTTTAACCTATCACTGATGGACATAAGGATATTTAAATGGTTAATTAAATTTGTGTAAGCACAAGTCTGATGAAGCCGATAGGTGAAAGCGCTTACTGTTGCTGTTTTTGAAATAAATGCTGCTTAGTTTTACTTTTACCAGTTTGGGTTTCTCTTTTCCGAGTAACTATACTGAGATTGTGACTGTGACTGTTGAGCCGTGGTGACCACTGTGGCTATCTTTTGGTTACGAGGAATTTTATTATTATAAAGTCTTATTCTTCTATTCTTTATAGTCTGAATAAATCCTACTCTGTCTGACCTGCTGCAGTTCATTCTCACTTCTGTTTCTCAGATGTGGAAAGTAAGGATATCCCAATGGTTCAAATGAATGAGAATTAGCAGCAGGGCGAACAAAGAACAGTAGGAATATGTGCGTGGATCTGACTGTTGTCAGATAGGAAATTAACTACTTGGCATTTTTCTTTTGCAAGTTTGTTGGAAAAACCTAAACTAGAACTGACCAGCAAATGAATTCTGCCCCAAAACTACAGACATTACCTTACACTACATGTTTAATGGCAGCTGATTTCAACATGCAATTATCACAAATGCAGTTTTCTCTAGAAATAATTAATGAAAGCAACTGAAAACCAATTTTTGGATAAACAGATTTGAGTCTTATTGAAAAGGTGGAAGCTGGTGCAGGGGGCATGAGAAAGGTGTGTTCAAGATACATGAATGATAAGAAAGCTTGTTGCACCAAAAGATAAATCTGTTTTTACTAGATGGAGACAAGGATATGCTGAGATTATAACAGGGACTAAATATTTTACAGTGATGAAGTATAATGCTCTAGCATTTGTAACTCAGTTTTATAGGAAATATTGACAAGAAAATAGAGCTAATACTTCCAGTATATATCAAACAAACAAATCCACAAAGAATATGCAGTCTATGCAGAAGACCCCTTTTAACAAGTAACATATCTGACAGGATACCTGAAACTCATATCATATTTGATCTTAAAATTAGATGAAAGCATAATAACCTCTGAAGGTGAAAGAAGAAATATATAATGTAGACTTTATAAGCCAGTGTCAATCATAAAGATAGCTCCAATAAGATACAATAATTGAGCCCAAATTCAAAGGTGTGAGAATATGAGAAAGTTTATTTTCCTGTTCAGTATATGATTCAAGCACAGGTAGGTAAGTGGATGAGCAAATCTAGTTGATATAAGACATTAAGAAAGATCACATCTGCTATCAAAATGACAAGTCCAGGATTTCACATAACAAGATAAGAGACAGACTTTTACAACTTAGTTGTAGAATGCTTTTTATAGAACATTTGCAGTTAGGGGGATGTATATCATCTAATGCAACTGAGTGACTTAGAAGTTTTAAATGTAATAAAATACCTGTTCCCAATACCTGCAGATTTAGAAAAGCATAAGAGGCAAAGGTACCTCCAGAAAAAGTCTAATTAATAGCAGAGTCTCACAGGGTTTGATGCTTGAAGCTCTTCTTTTCTGCATCTACCTTTCAGAAGTAAAAACCAATAACTCTGGATAACCAAGTTTGCAGAGGACTGAGTCCCCAAAAGATTCAGCCTTCCTAGTTGAAGGCATGTCCAAAACAAATAACTGGTACAGCCTCATCATCTAAAGCTAAATGCCAAAAAAAATGTATTATACTCTCCTTTGGAAAGGAGGCTTTCCCAGGAAAGTACCACATTGCCAACTCACATCTAAGCATTGACCCAGTAGTTAGTTCAGGATTTGGGAACTTATGTGGGTAGTGACCTAAGTTTTGATGAACATGTGTCCACTGTGGAAAGGAGGTCCTTGTATGTTGTGCAGCTTATAATCAAGGGGATAGCTGAAGCTGGGACTTGCCCAGAACACTCTCCTTATTGTAAGTGACTTTTGCACACAGTGCATTACAGTATGCATCATTCTGCCACTGCCAACTTTGCAGTTTTCTTGTGTGTGTGTGTGTGTGTGTGTGTGTGTGTGTGTGTGTGTGTGTGTGTGTGTGTGTGTGTGTGTGTGTGTGTGTGTGCGTGTGTCTGTGTGTGTGTTTGTGTGTGTGTGTGTGTGTGTGTGTGTGTGTGTGTGTGTGTGTGTGTGTGTGTGTGTGTGTGTGTGTGTGTGTGTGTGTGTGTGTGTGTGTGTGTGTGTGCGTGTGTGTGTGTTTTTACCCTACCTGTGATTTCATACTATATAACAAAGAAAGTGCATAATACACAAATAGTTTCATCTTCCATGAGAACTGTTAGCTCTAAAATGGAAACCATGCCACTTCTGATATATTTTGGTCAGCAAAAATTCTACTCAGTCCCTTTTCCCCTGCCTGACTCATGGGTCACCTTCAGAATACTGTCACAATTCTTAGTCCAGGCCCCATCTATCTCTATCATGGAGACGGTCAGGAATAATTTTATAGTTTATAATCTGGTTAGTATGTGATGTTCAGGCTCCAGAGCTCAATGGGAAGAAGTGAATCACTACACAAATATTTGCCAATATTCATTATTAATCAATTACTGTAGTGTAATGTATTTGTCTGTTCTGTGTTGTAATGCAGTTATACTTAGCAATAGTTATTCACTATTTTGTTGGAGTTCATTTAACTGAGAAGGCAATATTGTTGTAATATTTTAAGTCCCATGTTTTTGTAAGAAAGACACCCTTATCTGTCCTGGTTATTTTATCCCATAATTTATTTATTTTATTTAATATTTGTTTACTGGGAAAGAGCCCATTTTCAGCAGAGGGCCAGAGAGAAGTGCTCCAGACATATGTCTTTGGAATGTGGGAGGAAACCAGGGCATCAAGAGGAAGCCCATTTAAACATAGGGAGAACATGCAGACTCCACACAGAAGGAACCCCAACTGAGAATTGAACTGGAGAACCTCTTGCTGTGAGGCAACAATGCTAACCCCTGCACCACTGCACCACCTGATAGAAAGGAAAAAAGGTTCAGCTCAGATTGCTGGATTCAGAGCTGAGACTGCTAACCATTACAACATGGAAGCATAATACATTACATTTTTTTTCATTTCTTTCTTATAACGTTCACAAGGAAAAATGTCTTATTTTCTCATCTGTCTCCTATGCTTTATGTCATGCCTCCTCAAGTGTCTACCTGAATCCATCATTAGGTACTTCTTTTGCTCTCCTCTCTCTCTCGCTCTTTTTCCTTTCATTATTTTTGGTGCCACAAGAGAAACATCTTCATAAACCCTCCCCACTGGACTATCACCCCATTCAGTCCACATAATGCATGAGGTGAGACCCACACATTTCATACCTGGACTGCAGTTAGAGCCCTGTTTGGTATGTGGACTAGGAGAAATCCCATCAGCCATTTGCTCCCCAGTCAGGCAGTAGCCTAGCGTAGAGGCAGGCATTCATTGCAACGCAGTCTGTAGCTAACAACCTGTGCAGCCCATGTCAGAGCTGGTGTTTATGTTAAGTGCTACTATTTTAGGGGGCTTTCTAGCAGCATACACTAACCTGTTATGGACTACCTATTGACTTGTGTGGAACATGCTATCCACACAACAATTGCTTCTTTCAGGACCTCAACCATTCTAATGAGAACAGTGGAACAGCATGTAAGCTGCCTTCATTACATTCCTCTGCAGCAGACCATCTAGTGCCTGGGTCACTATATGAACCTGGGTGATCTGTGTTCATATGTTCATAGATTCATAGATATATACTAGGATAACAAACACCAGGGCCTTACAAGCTTGTCCATACTTCCCAAATGTATCCAGCAAGTTTTTTTGTACCCCAGAGGTTATTTAAAGGGTATAATTTAATGGTAATATGTAAGCTTGGGCATGGTTGGTCAAGCATTTACAGGCTGTCTCTGTCCACTAGTTTCCTATATGTCAGACCATGGGTACATTTCTGATTTCCCATCCACTTATCCAGTTTACACTTGAATATGGTTAGAAAGAGCTCTGCTTCTCCTTGATGAGAAGTCTGCTCCACAGAATTGGTTTTCTCTGAGACACAAACATGTCCCATCAACAAATCCTATATATGTCACAGGCAAGGTTTGTGCCTGTGGATCAGGTGGCTCTGATACTATTTGTAGTGTGGATATGTGAGGTGTCCATCAGGGTGGGGTGAGCTAGGCATAGATCGCCCCTCAACAATCTATAGGAGATAAAGTATAGGGACAGGGTTTTGATGTGATCCTCATATAACATGTTGTTTACACCCTATATAAAGTATTTCTTGGAATCCTGTGAGCCAATCTTATTTCTTTATAAACTACACTGTATTTAATAAATATCTATTTTAGTTTTTTTCTTTTTCTCTCTCGTTATTATGTCTTCTGTAATTGTAAAAAATAAAGTAATTCAGAATTCTATGTCAGTGATCCTAGTAAATTACTGGATGTCGTTTTTACTCTCTCCAGCAAATTCAGTGAAATGTCAAACTTAAATTATTTTAGAACATGAGATGTCTAGGAAACTTATGGCATCTGTGGGCATTACATTCTAGATGGCAGAATCACTCCCCATGTTATGTTTGTCTACTTTTATTATTTCCATTTTGTTATAGCATTGCTAATCAAGGCAACAGAAGGATCAATGCAGATTATTTCATCTATATTCCGAGTTAATGCATGGGTCCAGAATGAACTGATGACAAAAAGAAATGACTACATGCATATATGCATAAGTAATTTTGTTGTGATTTTTTCAAAGACTATAATTGTTTACTTTCTTTTTCCCTAGCATTCAACATCCATGTAATAAAACAAGTAATCCTTGAGTTCTAGAGCAACAGATAGCATGCTCAATAAAGATAGACTCTGTACTTTTGCCACAAAGACTATTGTTAAACTACGATATCCTTTACCTTCTATTGTAATGATCCTTTGCTCTTCATGTAAATCTAGGTGTTATTATAACTTGCTTTGTTATTTTACCTTGAGTCTTGGGACTACTGGAAGCTTGAAAGTGTCTTTGGGCTACTGGAAGCTTAAAAACAAAGCATTTAGACCTCATTGTGCATTCAGGGAAGAGCGTTTAAACTATATTTACAATATTGCCTTTAAGCTATACTTACAACATTGCATTTATCTTACCTTTAAATCAATTTTCTAAGTTGTATTTGTTCTTTTCTGATGTTAAAGCTATTAATGCATGACATTTTTATAGTCTTCACTGCATTTTGGTCTAGGTGTTCTGACTGGGCATTCGTTTTGTTGTACCTTTGTTAGCTCCATTGTGAATCTGAAATTACACCTATAAATTAATTTGGGTTTTACAGTATCCATTGTTATTTTTCTGAGATATTAACTGGATTATTAGCATTGCTCATCTAATTCTGTATTGTAACAAGTTTTCAAACTTAAAACAAAAAGCTGGCTTTGGCTAATTGTGTGAGTTATAACCAGACCTTGTACCCCCCCCCCCCAACATTTACATTACACATGTAGTCAGCCACCTTAGTCTCAGGACTGCCAGAAGCTTGGAAACTTGAAATTAAAGTATTTGGATGACATTTTCTATCCAAGAAAGTATATTTAAACTACATTTACAACATTGCACTTAGCTTACCTTTCAAATATTTTTTTATGATGTGTTTGCTCTTTATCTAAAGTTAAAGCTTCTGATTTATGGGATTTTTATAGTCTGCAGTGCTTTTTGGTTTCTGTGCTGGGCCTATGTTTTCTGATTGGGCCCTCATTTTATTGTCCCTGCTGTATATCTGGCCTTGGAAATTCCTCCCAGTCTCACCTTCTGTATATCCTGTCTTACAAGCTTCTTCCAGTCTTATAGCTTATGCCTTATCTTACTGGTTACTGACAGAAGGCTGTTAGTGTACTTGAAATTACCTTATAGTGCATGTGCGTGTGCGCGCATGTGTGTGTCTGTGTGTGTGTGTGTGTGTGTGTGTGTGTGTGTGTGTGTGTGTGTGTGTTTTCCTCATTGCTTGGTTGTGTCTTTCAATCGCCTTGTAAGTACTTGTAGCTAGATTTGTTTTTGGTACCGTTTCACTTGTGGATAACTAAATGGCATTTTTACATTAAGAAGACTGGGACTGCAAATGTAATGGCAGAAGAAAGGTAGTGTAGTATGTGTGAGTTGGGATACACACAGGGAGGCTTACATGAGAATTACTTGTGGCTAGTTGTTTGATTTGCTACTGATGCCTTTCACTTTTGGCTATCTAAAATGTGCTTTTATATTAAGAAAACTTGGACTGCAGTTCTCATGGGAGAAAATATGGTACCCTGGTCTGAGTTGGGAAATACATGGGGGGGGGGGCTTAAAGTGACAATTACTTCTTGTGGCTAGTTAGTACATTTTCACTTTTGGCTAACAAAAGTTTGCTTTTACATTAAGAAGACTGGGATAGATATGCTGGTGCTAGTAGTAAAGCAGCCCGGTCAGTCTAAGTTGGGAAATACATGGAGGCTTAAAGTGAGATATTTTCATCAGCCAGAAAGCTTTTTATGGGCTTAGTTGTTTGGTATTAAACTGAACTTGAGAGCTACTTTTGCTGTGCTTTACCTTTACGATCATCTATCCTGTGGCAATTCTTGAAAACAAGAGACCTAAATAGGTAACGGGCACATTTCAAGGGTGCAATCTGTAAGGTAAATACTAAGGTACCAGGTACCTCCATGATTATCACATTGCATGATACAAGTAAAGGAAAGTTTTGACTGGATGGAGTGCTTGCAAAAATGAGTAGCTTGTTATTTACTGTCCAGAACACCTTTTCATGACTGAGTGACAAGAACCCTTATAGTGTTAGCTTTGCTAGTCTGACTTCATTGTTACAGCTGGTGCTGAGAGACTGCTATTCTATTTTGTTGTGAAGGTATCTAAGTATCATCATATTCTTCTGTGTGCAATTTTCTTGCATGTAATTTCTGCCCTCGGTTTTTGACTTCATTACTTTAGTACATCTGCAGCAACCTGCAGAGATTAACATAAATCTTAAAGAAGTCTTGGAAAAAAGCATACAGATGCATTGTTTCTATGTGAGGGTTAAATAAAAGATAGATCTGTCAGAGTCAGCACTTTCAGAGGACAGATTGATGTCAGTGGTTAAGCTGGGAAGGGGATGCAGTCTTAAAAGTCAGTTAGGTTATATTTGCATTTGGATAAGGCATTAGCGATATAATTAAAATATACATCAATTAGTAATATTGGGCAGTCATATGAAAAATGGTTCAAAATGAATGTGTCTGACTTTGTAAATCTGTTGAGTCAGAGCATTCTTGTTGGTGATGTGCTTATTAGCAAGTCTGAACTTCCTCTGCTTAATTTGCAATCCATTCATCATACATCATGAATTCAAATGTTATTGTGGATGATTTTGTTCATTCAGCTAGTTAGAAAAAATCAGAATGGCTAGATGAATTATGTTAATAACAAAACTTAAGTGTTTCAAGTTTCAACTTAGAGAAACTTGTACAATAAGCCATTCTGAAGCATACTTACCAAAAAAGTAATTGCAATTATAAGACAGGCCTACAAGTCCATTTTTCCCAGCGGTACTGACACAGGATCACTTGTTTCTTTTCTCAGAGTACTTGGAAAGTTGATGAGACAATGTGATGTACACAAGAAGTTTGTGCTAGGTCTCTGCGATGCCTAGAATGTATTAGCATTTATTAGAAGTCCAGCCATCATTTATGCTGGTCTCATTTTCCTAACTTAACATAAAAAAATTATTTGAACCATATTTTGGAAACTGACAACAAGAATGTGCTGCATTATGAGTAGCAGATGGGACAAAACGAAAACACTAAGGCTAAGTTGTATGTACCATGTTTAAGTCTGAATAGTTAGAGATCTGTGAAGCACTTTCTTATTCCCTGATGAGGAGAAATTAACACCACTGAGTATTTAGCTGTGATGAAGGAGAAATAGAATTATTAATTTTAGGGGAATAAACGTCAGAAGAATTATGGTACCATATTTGTCATCTATATCCAGTGATGAAAGCCCACCTCAACATTATACAAACTCACAAAAAGTGCAAGAACTAGAATAAAAAATACAAATATCCTGAGTATCTGTATTATATTAGATGCTAGTAAAATGTGATTCACATTCATTTTTGGATGAAAATAACAAATACAGTGCAGATCAAATAGAATACCTTAATATAAGAATGTGCATCTCAGTATCCATGCTGTAGATCTAACTAGTATTGTCAGTAATACACTTCAAACATAGAATAAGGGAGCATATGTATTACATAAGGAGAGGCTTTCTTACAAATGCATTGGCCAAGCACATAAACAAATGTGGATATATGCACACGTTTAAATTTTTAGTTATGGAACATGTTACAGCTAGTCGTCTTGGTGGGGACATAGAGAATAGGACTGAGGTTTCCAAAACAAAATGGATAACTAGGTGAAGGGCTGATGTTGGATATGGTCTTAATGATAAGGTTCCATTAAAGCCTCTCTTAAGAGATAGACCATTAAATAAATAAAAGTGGCAAGTAAGGTACAATGATGTGTTACAAACACTCCATTGTATAGTGCATGGTTCATTCAAGCTGGTATTTCCTTAAATGCTTATGTTAGCATTTTAAATTGTATTTTTTTATGTGCGCTTTTGTGATTGGATGTGGTTTTATGTTACTCAGTATTTAAACTGAAATCATTGTTAGTGCATTTCAATGTCTGATGAAGCAGTGTGTTAACTGTGAATGCACTAATGTTTTATAACCTTTTAATAAATTGTTTTACACCGCCTCATTGTTTGGTTCACTTATATGCTCTTTTGGAGTAATCTTGTGGTTTTAAGTGAATCATTTATCCTCAGTGCCACAGTTATTGTTGTTAGCTAGATTTCTATTTTGTGGCTAGTAGGTGCAATGGCTAAAGGCAGACTGGTTGATTTAGAACTTACTTATACTCCAACCATGAATGGACTACCATTAAGTGGGAAATTAATGGACTGTTTAAAGAGTCACAGCAATCCTTTGTTGGAAGGGAAAACAACATTTGAAAGGAAGAAGCCCGATATACCTGTGCTATGGACTTTGCTATGTTCTTGAAATGCATTCTTTCTGCTGAAAATGAAATGCACAGTATAAGCTTAAATGCTTACAAACTCAGCAATATCATTTAGAAGCATGCCTTGAATATCAGGTTCATTGTTAGTGCATTTGAACGTCTGATGACGATAGTGTATTAACTGTGAAAGTGGTAACATTTTATAACTTTTGAATACAATATTTTATACTACCTCATTGTTTGCTTCACTTATATGTTCTTTTGGAATAATTAAATGATAATATGTAAAGCGTGTTAGAGATGAGCAGTGCTTGTATTTGAGTGCAACAAGTTGAATGGGGCAACTTTGCTTATATCTTTCACTCTGATGACATTAAAACATTAGATGTGTACATAGAAAGTGGTTATACTATATGTGGGGGCATCATGAGTGTGATGTCAAGGAAGAATACATTTACTTCATCATAGCTAAAATGTGGAAAAAAGTTATAAGGAGTAGAACTGTGTTTCTGAGGCCAACAGGTATAAATATATTGCTGTGGCAGTTATTTCACTTTTATTACAGTATAATAAGACCATTTTAGTCAGAAATTGCCTTTCCTTTGGTGGTGTGAAATTGTGTGTGATATCAAGCACTTCACACTCATCTGATCGCAGTTAAGTTACATTTGATATCTGTTATCATTGAGAGGACTGTATGTGGTCCAAGGGCTACAAATTGAAATACATTAATGGCAACCATGTATTTCACTTTGATCATAGTCAGAAAAAGATGTGAATATTCAGAAAGTTGTTATATTTGGTAGGTGGAGAGGACAATTGCTTGTGAAGCCAATGCCCATTACATTTATTTGGTGCAGTTAAGTGAGCATCTGCAGTATATGACTAATCAATGAAGGGCACTGTGCTTGTCTGTGATTGGTTTCCTCCTTCTGCTACTTGTTGACATAATTCTTTGTTCTCTCAACTTCTCCACATCAAAAAAAAAAAAAAAAAAAAAAACAGAAAAGAATATTAACGTTACTGGTATGCTGACAAAATTTACTCCAGTCAGTGTGAATATTATTTGGGACTTCCTCTGAAGATGCATCATGCCTAATGAGATTAACTCAGGCAACAAAAGCAACAAGTGTATTTCATTCAGATTCCTCATATTAAATATTTTTTGCTTTTTGTCATCAGTCTGATAAAAAAACAAAAAAAAAACCTCAGAAATATCACCAGCTAGAAGATGATCAGTTTTCAGAAGTTCTCGTAATTATTTTATGAAACTAAAGTACTGTTATTTATGTGAACTTCTAAACAAGTCTACCATTGCTTTTCTATGGATTTCCTTTTTTAAATAGATGTTGCAGTTTGTCATTCAGAAGAATAAATAAGCACTTTACACATGGTACTTGAGCCTTTTCCAATATCCATATGATAAGGGCTATTGACATACTATGCCTTTTGTGGCCTTGCAATCCTCCTCATAGCTTTCAATTTTTCTCATGTAGAATAACTTGCTTTTACTGACTTTATAGAGCTATGAAAGAATTGTTTCCATGGTAACCAAAGTTCAGTGCAGATGTTATAGATTTATATCAAAGAATTACTATAACCTTGATTTTTTTTTAATTATTACATTATGAAACCATATGAAATATAAAGGAATTCATATTCATAGCTGATCTGGTTGTTAAATTTCCACAGCTTATGTTCTGAAACTGCATTGTTCAAGTCTGAAATATATTTAATTCTGACATTGTAATATCTGATTAAAATAATATGTGATATTTCTATCTATTACAGGAGTGATGTTCATAGCAAAATGTTATTAAGTAGAGTTATGGTTATTATTGCCCAATGTAGCTTGTATGGATAACTACAACAAAGTTTATGTTCACCTTCCAAAGCCTTTGCAAAAATCCTTCAAGATTTTATATGTAAAATCTATTTTTTCATATATGCACAAGCTAGTGCAATGTAACAATGACATACAAACGTAGCTTTATTTTTATAGTTTTATATAGCAGTTGTAGATATATAGATAGATAAATAGTATGAAAACTAATAGTAATCAGTAAGAAAGAAAAATTAATCTAATGCTAATGATCTTAAATGCAAACAATGTAGTTGCATTTGTGATCATCCCTCAACTCACACAAAAAATAAATAAATTCAAACCCATTAAGAAAATAATATAATGAGTGCATATATAAGTTACACAATTACATTTGTGATCATCGTGTTCTTTACCGTAAAAATAGAAGGAAACTAAACCAAACAATCTCTAACTTCAAAAAATTACTTTTGTATCTGGGGGCTGTGCTCCCCTCTCCCAAAGTTCAGACTCTGCCTCTACACTCTAATAATTTCTATATACTAAGAACATAGTGGCACAACTGCAAAGAAAGAACAAAAGAAAACAGAAAATTATAGTATAACCTGATCTTTAGCAACTAGACTGTAATATACATATATATATATATATATATATATATATATATATATATACAGAGAGAGAGAGAGAGAGAGAGAGACTAATAGATATAGATATAGATAAATATATTAAATACATCAAAGGCAAAATGACAGTACAGAACTAAGCTTGTTGATTAGGTTAGTGTGCGTGTGTAACATGCTTGTTGTAGATAAATTAAATACATCTTTATCCTCTCTTCCTTTATAATCTTTGCACTCCAGTTATTGTCACAGAGAGTATATCTTGTGTTAAAAATAGAACAGCTACTCTGACAAAATGAAATGTACTAGGATAATCTGAATAGAAGTATGTTCATTGTGTTGCTTACTATGCACCTGCAAATAATCTGAGAATAAGACCACAACGACACACAGACACAAACATGCACATATATATAACCCAGATGACAGACACACACACACACACACACACACACACACACACACACACACACACACACACACACACAAAATTTCATTTAACATCATCAGGTATGCTAAACTAATTGCAATATGTTTACTCTCTCCTCTGTTGGCATTGTTTATTCTGAGGAGAAAATAGTCTGCTATCTGGACTGTATCATAGAATGAGATTCACTACTGATTGTTTGACATATCACTTACTTCATATGTACTGCAGAGGGAAACATAACACATTTCTTGCAGTGGGACTATGATAATGTACAAAGGAAGTGCAAAAAAAGTCATCACTTCAAAAAAAAAAAAAAAAAAAAAAGAGGACAGCTGACTAATGTTCAGTTAAAAAGTGGTAAGAACAATGTGAACAGTGGATGCTTTGCTGACTTTTTGTCATCAGCTATTTTTGTGTATTTGGCACAGACTTCAAATGTAAGGTAGCAATGCCAACATTATATATATATATTTTTTACCAAACCATACCATTCTTCAAATGTGCAATGCATGTAAGTAAAATGCATTGCCTTACTTTTCTGAACAGCTGCTATTAACACAGACACATTATCTTTAAATTTCTGCAAAGCTACTATTATTAACTTTGCATAAAAAAAAGAAAAAAGAAAATCACCTATGACTTAGAAACCCACAGAAGCAAAGGGAATTAAATGAACCAAAAGATTCTGTAACTTTACAATTTCCTGCGCACTCAAATTTAAAAGACAAGTTGTTCAGATTTGAGCCAAAAGCATTTTAGGAAAGGTCAGATGTTGAATAAATGTTCCTACCAGCTGAATTGGATAGCTACATATTTATCAAGTTGTATTAGGTCATAAAATGGCTGTTGTGAGATAAAAATTTCTCTTGATTACATTTCCAGGAAAATGTTCTACAAAATATTTTATTGGGTAATGTACATCTTTATTTATTTATTTATTTTGTTAGTTATGGTTTCATCTGATCCACATATATCTGGAATCTATTTTATGTTTAATTTATTTAAAATAGTTCTAAATAAAATTAATTCCCTCTTGAGAAGAAATCTGAATGGAGATGAGGCATGCATAAAATCTGTTAAGATGCTGCTCTCTGATAAGTGTCAGGGAAATGATGTAGTTTATTTATAATGAAATATTGTAATCTCTCTATCAGGAAACACATATGTTTGGTATTCATAATTTTAATATCGAGTCTTATATTCTGAGTATATTGCTTTCATGAAACAGCAGTTGCGTCCATGCACAACACATTTAAGACTTTGCTCTAAGTATAAAGTGAATGGTTTGTTGTGTAAACAAAAGAAAACAAGAATACTTGCTGTGAGTCTGGGCATAAAATATCTTAATCATATTACGTTTACATTACATTACATTTACATTTGTTTACCGTGTAGTGTTTGACTGGGCCAGAAGCCTGTTTTCAACGGGAGCCCGAGGAGAAAAGCTCCAAATGCAGTAACAAAGCTTACAACAGTAATACAGTAGTCAGTACAAAGTACAAACAACAGTGTACACAAGTATACAGAGTATCAAGTATAAGTCATTGTAAATGCATATAGAACACTAATTACAAAGACTGTGTGCACAAAAATAAAATTCAAAGATAGTATGCATGTATATCAACAGTGATGTAAAGACAGGGAGTTTGTTTCTATTCCATGTGTCTGCACAGTATGGCTCAATCAAAGAATTCCTGTCCATCAATTGAGTTTGAAGAGAGATGGCGGGAGTATAGTTGCAGGTAAAACCGTAAAATAAAGGAATAAAGTAAAGTACAGGAATGTAAGAAGAATTAGCCTGACAAATGACAGGAGCAAAGTCAGTGTTTGGCTAGGTAGTTCTTTAGGAGTTGTTTGAACTCATGGTGGTGAAGATTTTGTGTGATGGGCTGGGAAAGAGGGTTCCATAATTTGGCTATGTCGTGGGAGCAAAGGGAGTCACTGTGGTAGTTGTAGGAGTGGAAACCTTTAGCATTAGCTTGTTATAGGATCTGAGTGACTGGGTAGTGGTACTAGTTTGGACAAGGTTAGAGAGAGTGGGGCATTTACTGGGTTGGTACATTATTTTGTGGCCCATGACCATTTGGTTGAGTGTTAGAAGATTAGGGAGTTCTAGCCAATTGAGCTGGGAGAGGGCAGTGCACTGGTGAGTCCTGTATGGCTGGTTAGTGGTAACCTTGGCGATGTTGTTGTAGCAGGATTCTAGGTTATTGAGCCCAGTCTTACGTAGGTTTGTGAATTGATATAAAGTTAATTATTTACTAACATTTATTCTTTGTTTAAATTTGAAGAACAGCAACACCATGTAAAAAGTATATATTTATATTTTCAGACTGTTCATGGAAGAAAACCTATTCCACTGACAGTTGCTAGACATATTTAATTCTAATGCATATTAAGCACAATTATTTGTCAGTTAATGAACATTCATGATTTAGTAAAAAACATAAAGATAAGGAATAAAATGCAATGACCAGAATCAATTCGTGTAGAGGTAAGGAACATAGAGCATGAGACAAGTTGATACTTATTATCACAAAATAATTAAACAGAGCTACATTAACACCAGAAATATTGATCAGCCAAAATCAATAAATATTAATCTAAAGCATGCATCTCATTATATTTTAAAAAATTCAAAATTCTAAAAAAAAGTATGCAATGGAAAGCTGGTCATTTCCTTATAACTTCCCAATATCAATCTATTTATGACATTCAATTAAGTTTTGATTATATCTATGGAAGAAATGTGCTGCAGTACTACAGGTTGCAAGACAAACAATATTTAGGGAGAATAATCATCTTAATAAGGATGAATTGTTCTTCCAAGGTAAAGAAGTATTTGTTCAAATTTGCAACTAAACTTAAAATGTTATCAACAACCTGTTGGAAGTGTGCTTGTTTCATTTATTTACTATTAGACATTATGGTTATACCAAGGTATTTCATTTGATTGCTATTCCAATTGAAGTTAGAAAATGTTTCTATGAATTTTTCTTATTTTTTTTTTATTAATTAATAATGTGCTTGTTTTATTATGATTAAATCCTATGTTCTGGATTTCTTCATACTAGCTGTTTGATCTAATTATATGTTCTAAAGAGTTTTCTATAGTTCCTATTGTTAGTAAAATATCATCAGCAAAGAGATGAATCTTTAGTTAAAAATATTGTATTTTGATGTTATTTATGTTCTTATTGGATCTAATACTATTAGTAAAGGGTTCTATATCTAATGCAAAAAGTAAAGGTGATAATGGACAGCCTTGTCTGTGCCTTTTTTGTAATTTAATTGAATTAGAAAGAAAGCAGTATATTTTAACATCAGCACAAGCGTTATTGTATAACTAAGAAATTGATGCAATTAGCTCAGGTGAGAGATTATACACTTTAAATGTTCTAAACAGCTATGACCAATTAACTGAGTCAAAAATCTTATCTAAATCAAGACTAATGATAGATTTTTTTTATTCACACAGTCTATTAATGTATGTATTCTTATTATATTATCCTGTAGTTGTCTATTTAAAATAAACCCAGTCTGATCATTGTTAATTCGTTTAGGTATAGGTAGATTAATTATGTTAGCTAAAATGGACATGAATATCTTATAGTCCACATTTAAAAGTGAAATGGGTCTGTATGCTGAACTTTTTGTAGGATCCTTATCCTAGGTAATTTAAGGGAATATTTGCATGATGGGGGGATTTCAGCAGTTGTTTTTATTTCTCTATAGACCTTATCTAATATTTTAACTTTATCATCCAGAAGTATTTTACATAGTTCTGGTATAAGATCATCTAAGCTGGGTGCCTTATTATTTTTTTTTTTTACTTTTTTATTTGATCTTTTTTTTCTGTTAAAGTGAATGATCTATCATTTTTTTTATTTGTACACTTGTTATTGTATTGTTCATCTAGATTATTTGTATTATTATTTATATTTTCATAAAACATTTTAAAGTCCTCAAGAATACCTTTAATATCTGCTCTTCTTTTTCATTATTTATATGTGTTATCATTTCCTTGATATGATTTAGTTTATTCATTTTCTTTGATCTAAGAGTTAGTTTATGTAAGTTTAAAGAGTTTACTGAATGGGCCTGAAGTTTAAGTTTTTCCAGGTTTATTGAAACTTCATGATTTAGAATTTCAACATGTCTAGTATTTAAGTTTTTAAGTTCAGACTGATTGATAATGTCATTTGGTTTTAGATTTAAATTTAGTATATCTATTTTGGCCTGTAGTGTAGTCAATTCTTTGTTTCATTATCTTGTTTTGCTATTATACCAGCTTGTAACTCTTCCATTTAAATAAATCTTAAGTGAACCCCATTGGACTATGTCATTTACTTCATCAGTCATGTTTATTTCTAGGAAAAGTTTGATATCTTTAAGCTGCCAGTCATTGGATTCTCTTATTTTAATAATGATGTATTAAATTGTCAGTTTTTAAAACAATATTAAAGATTATAGCATTGTGGTCCAATAATGGACATGAAACTACTGAAACGTCTTTGATATGTGATAATTTTATGAGACAGAAATGTTATCAATATTTGTTTGTGTTCCATATCTTTATGAATAATGGGTAAATGGAAGTGAGTTTGTTTTCCTTAGCTCATATATATCCTTTACATTCATTTGATTTACAAAATTCATAGGTTCATAGGTGTGTACTAGACTAATGGCTCTGAAGACTTTATAAGCCTAGCCTGTAGGATTACCCTTGCATCGTGCCAACCAACCTTAGTTCCTAGTGCCTCCGTTGAGTAGAGACACTGGAGTGATCCCCGGCCTGAATTTTCTATTTCCCATCCACTCATCAAGATTTCTTTTGAAGAGGGCCAGTAAGGTGCTATGTTTGACATGTATGGGAAGTCTATTCCATAGCATGGGCAGTCTCTGGGTTATGAACCTGTCCCTCCAGCATGTTCTGTTGATTGTGGTAATGAGGTTGAGGTCTTGGGAGCATGTGGTGCAGAGCAATTGGGATTTCTTTAGATGTAGCATTTCTAACTTGTAAGTCAAGCAGAGATCGCCTGTAAGTAGGCAATATAAGACAGAAAATAGTTGGAGTTGTTTTACTCTGTCCATATAGGACAAGTGTTTAAGGCCTAGGATCCTCTTTGTGAGGTACTTTTGCGGCCTCTGCAGTTGTTGCAAGTGACTAGTGAGGTACATGCTAAATGGGTCATTGTACTCGATGATTGGCCTAATGAGGGAAGAGTAGAGGGAGGCAATGACCTTTTTCTTCCTGGATGCAAAACCCTTTGTAATGAGATGTGCCACATAGAAGGACTTTCTGACCACAGTGGCAATGTGGTAGTCGAAAGATAGGTTGCTGTCAACCTATGTTCCCAGATCTCTTATAATGCCTTCTGTGTTCAGTGGACTGCCATCAATGTGGTAATTCAAGGGAACTGCATTTTCCCCAAAGGGGATGGAGACACATTTTTTGGCAGTGAGCTTAAGGCTATGGTTCTGACACCAGTCATTGGTCTCATTGAGGCCTTGCTACAAGATGTCAACATCACTTAGGGAGTTAATAATAGCTCCCAAATTGCAATCATCTGCGAACTTTGTCAGCCAGTGTCCCTTCATGTTGGCTTGGATTTCAGAGAAGTAGATACCAAACAGGAGATGACCCAGGGCCAAACCCTGTGGGACTCCACTCATAACTGGTCAGCATTCTGACTTGTAGTCAGCTACTTTCACACTGTGGGTTCTATCTGTGAGGCAGTTTGCAACCCACCTAGTGATATAGGGGTTAATGCCTAGCTTAGTAAGTGTTTCTATGATTCCTGAGTGGGTAATGGTATCAAAGGCCTTGGCCAGATCAAGGTAGGCTGTATGAACTACCTTACCTTTATCCACAGCTCTGGTGACTGACTCAAAAAGTCGACCAAGTTGAGCAGGCATGATCTACCCTTCACAAAACCAAACTGTGTAGGATCCAGAGTTTGGAGATTCCCTATATCCTTGTTTATTAGGTCCATGATGATGCGTTCCATAGCTTTGCATATCAGAGTCGTCAGGCTAATGGGGCAATAGTTTTTTGGGTCTGTAGTCACTCCTCCTTTGTGGAGAGGGATGACTGTAGCAGTGTGCCATTTGGTAGGGACAAAGCCTGAGGTGAGGCTGTGACTGAACAGGGCACGTAGGTGAGGTGCCAGTTCATTCTGTAGTTCATGAAGAACACAGCCAAGGATATTGTCAGGTCCCATAGAAGCTGCATTCCTGGTCTTTTTCAGTGCTGTTTTAACCTGGGCAGCAGTAATACTGGGCACCTGGCAATCTACTGGTATTGTGATTGGTCCTTTGAGGGGGGTAAAGTTAGCACCAAATCTGTTTGCCAGTATATTTGTAATATCTGTTGGCTCGGTATAGGAGATACCATTGTGCAGTAGCTCAGAGCAAATCTGGGTATTGCCATGGAGGTTCTTTACATAACTATAGAAGACCTTGTCATTGTCTTTACTATCTTCTGCAATTCTGTTTTCATAGCTAGCTTTAGAGGATTTGATGAGGGATCTCAACATTTTGTTGAGGCTGATAAGGGAGTTTTTCCAGTCTTAGGACTTCACCTTATTCTGCATCAGTTTCCTCTTTCTGTTGTAGAGTTTTTTTATGGCAGGGGACCACCAGATTGGCTTCCTTTTTTTTAGGAGGGTGTCTTAGTTCTATTGGGTATGGTGAGATACATGCATTTGTATACATGTTCGTATAGTGCATTGGTGTATGATTTGGCAGGCATGCAAGTATTCTCCATTTGCATGGGTGCTGTGAAGTTAACCACTTCTGTTTTTAGGAGCCCAAAGTTAGCTTTGGAGAGGTTTTCATGGTGGTTACCTTTGTTGGGGAGGTGGGAGGGATGTGGATTTCCAAGGTGATTAGCTTGTGATTGGCTCTAACCATGGAGGAGTTGACTATTGGTGTGGAGCAACAGTCACCCATGTTAGTAATGACCAGGTCAAAGACGTTGCTACCTCTAGTGGGGGTAAGACCGATCTGGTCCAGGGCATTAGACTTAATGAATTCCAGAAAGCATTGGGCAAGTGTATTGGTACATGAATAGTTTTCCTAGTTAATGGAGGGGTAGTTGAAGTTGCCCAGTATGAGAGTGTTAGGTTGTAACCTAATATTCCTCAGGGTGCTTAGGAATGTGGAGTGTGAATTTTGGGACATGGTTGGGGACCTATAGCAGGCTATGACATGAATCGCTGTCTTACCCAATGTTAGTTGCACCTGAAGTATCTCAGATGCATTATGTTGGGCTACCAGTCTGGAGGTGTGCGAATCCTTCATGAATATGGAAACACCACTGCCTTTGGAGCTTCGGTCCAAATTCTGGGGCCGAAAGGCATGGAATGAGTTGTAGCCTGGTAGTGCAGGTGTGCTTTCTGCTGCTTTGAATCAGGTCTCTGTTACAGCACAGATGTCAATGCTCTCCATTTTAAGGAGTACTTCAAGTGAGTGCATTTTGAGATTTAGACTTCTAGCTTTGAGCAGCATGACCCTCAAATTGCATTTCTTTGTAGCTGTTACAGTGGTAATTTGGTCTTTGAAACACCACCTAAAAAAGGCACTATAGGGGTGGCAAGAGCCTTGGCCAATATCCTGAAGCCCAGGTGTGAAAGATGCAGGCCATTTCTGGCAAAGCATCAAGGTATGTCGATCATGTCATCCCAGGCAGAGAGATGCTTGATCCCCTTAGAATGACACCAGAACCTTAGTCATTTATTGAAATCAATCATTTTTTGCTTGTACTGTGGTATCATTCTGGGTGATGGTAGGATGCTGCTTAGGGCTAGGTTCATACCTGCCTGGGCTACATAATCCGAGAGCTCCTCCATGTTTCTTTTCATGTAGTCCAGGGAGGTACATCTTAGGTCATTTGCACCCACATGTACAATGGCAGAGTCATATTTGTACCTGTTGTTGAAAGACCTGAGTGTGTGCATTATGTCACAGATCCTGGCACCTGACAGGCAGCTGACTGTTACTTTCTCCTTATTCAACCTAGTGAGTGGGACATCAGTGTGCCTCACTATCAAGTCAACTATGACTAGTGTGTTGGGCATGCTGTTTTGCCTCAGGGGCTTTGGTTGAGTGGCACACTGTTTAGGAGAGTTTTGTGTCTCGTGATTAGTGTTGTGTTGTGGTGGTCAAATTAATTTCTGCCTTGGAGGTTTCTGCTGTTTGGTTAAATTTTTATTGAGACCCTCTGCAAAGGTGGGTGTGTGGTTTGTGTTTTTATGTGAAGGAATTGCTGGTGTGTGTTCTGGAGGGCCCCGTGTACCATGTGGTGTGGTGCAAGTGTTGACCTTATCCTCTTGACCAGCTATTCTGGTCTTGGCTCGAGAGTGCGTGGCTTCCAATTTGGATATATAAGTGCATCTCTCACAAGTCTGAGTGTTAGGGGTAAGAGGAGAGGGTTGTCAGTGTATATGAGGCAGTTGCTACATTGCTTCAGATGCTCAAGTTCACCAGGTTAATAGGAGAAAACACAGGGAACTGACCTTTAGACATGCCTGGATAGGTGGGCATTAATAAGTACTGGAGCTTTTTCCTTGTAGAATATTTAGTGCTGGTAGGACTTTTGTGTACTACAATAATTGCTACAATAAGTCTTGTAAAGTGCTAAGCTAACAAGCTAGTAAAAGGGCAGGAAAGGAGAGAACTAGAAGATCTAAGGATAAAAATTAAATATAGACTTTGGCACTGCTCGGAAGCTTACAAACAGTTCTGGATACAGCAAATCTGTATCTGGACTTTGATTAGTTACAGGAAAGGTGGGAAACAAGTGCAGATGTGGACTTTTAAACTAGAAAGTTGAAAGAGATGATAAAACTGCCCAAATGGTCAATAAACCTGTTTAGCTGAAGATGTGATTCTCAACTTTCTATCTCCAGTGGAATATTTGTCTTATAAAATACAATTAAAATCACCACCCATTATAACTTCAACTTTCATGTAATAAGCTATCGTGTCTAAGCAATTTTTTGCATTTTAGCTCCAATCCCTGAAATCCAATAAGAGTTCATCAATGTATATTTTTCTCTTCCACTCAGTTATAACAATGTTTAACATACCATTTGCATCAACATAGATATATTTTACTTTATGCAGTATTGGTGAGATTTTCAATAAAATGAGAGTGCCTTTTCTTCTAGCCCAAAAGTCAGAACCTGCTAAATCAAATAATTGTTTAATGAAAGTTTATTTACATCTTTACTAAGTAAATGTGTTTCCTGTATAAATACTATTTGAGCTTTATGTATATGCAAGTATTTGAACAGACCCCCTCCCCTCTTTACTGGATTATTTAATCCATTAATATTAATATATATGCATTTAAAATAATTTATATAAGAAACAAAAACAGATATAATGAAATCACATTTATGTACAAAACATATTACGTACTTTATATATAACAACGTGAAATCTTTAGGTATGGAAAAAAAAAACTTTTGAAACAAATAAAAAAAATGCCTAATGATATGACCCTAAAACATTCTATCATGTAATAATGTATTCCTAGTTTGTTGAAAAACACAAACTACCTCTCAAACTCTCCATCAGACAAATAAAACTTAACTTGTGCTTCTGATTTATATTAAATTATCTTATATTTTTAGTTTGCATAATCCTAAAAAAGCCTGTTAGTGAGTTATTATGAATAAGAAAAGTTAAACAGGTGTTCAGAATCTTTATTATAAGTTGACCAAACTGAATATCTCTACAAGCATCTTTTACTGCACCTAATATTATCTCCCTGGTCTACTATAGGGAGGAAGTCAGTTGTTATTTTCATATTTAGTAATATATACATTAGATGATTTTATATTTTTTTCTATTTTATTTACTGTGTGTAAAGTAACTCATAGGATCATAAGTTTATAAATTAGTAGCAGACTATCAGTCCTTGTGTGCCATTCCAAGCCCAACCAATTACTCCATGTGAGATTCAAGCCCTGCACCTTGTGCCTAGAAGGTAAACACCTTAACCACTATGTCAACCTCCCACACTTGCAGACATATTTATATTCTTTGACTATATACATATGTACTTATTCTGATCAATTTCGATCTCTGTTTTATAAAATATCTTGTACTATAACTATATTTCTAGGTTTTATATTTGAGTTATAATCCTAGTGTAGAGTATCACATAATTGAACATTTATATTTGCCCTTATATATTTGATACTCTTAAAATCTTGTACTACTGTTAAATATTTTCCTTAGATGTTATGTCTGATAGTATCTGAACGAACAACTGAAAAATCTTCACTTTTAAGATCCAAGATTCAAACTTTCCATACTAAATTGTTCTGAGATACTAATAGACAGTAACAGAGACACACGATCCTAATTTTTATCAGAAGTGTCGTTCTATAGGCTAGTGTATAAACTATCATTTTGGTATACTGCAAACATTCAGAACTATTTAATAATTGACAATGATTTAGAATGCAATTCACTGTTTTTTGCTTATTGTCTAATTTGACGTCTTAGTATATGATTCAAAATATTATAATTACTTATTTTTAGACATTAAAAAGTAACCTGGACTATTCATAGAATTTTCAGTACTCTGACAGCATCACACAAGTGTTCATGACTCTAATTAAGCTGCATTTAGGTGGCACCCATGACAATAGCTTGCAAATGAACAGTTTATCAGCTATAATTCACACAAAAAACACTGACAAATGAATCCAAGCCACCCCACCCCATACACCAATTCCTAAAACCCTTCTAAACCGCTAAAAAAGTAAAAAAAAAAACATTTCAAAGTATGCTAACCACTGCAATGCTATTGTATTTAAAGAAATAACATTTAATGATTCAGTAAGCACTATTTATATGAGATGTTTAATATGAAGCATACTCTCTTTTTTAATGGAGACATAGCATATAAACTTGCATTAAAAGAATGACAACTATGGATGGTCCAGGTTTAACTTGTAAAAGTGTGAATGTTACTCTATTTGATAATAACTTTTATAAATTTAAAAACTATATCTTTATATTTTGTTTATAATATAGCATAACTTTGCCAGGTGCTATTGCACTTCAAGTATACTATCAGTAGCAAACATTCAGAACTATTTAATAACTGACAGTAGTTTAGAATGGTATTCACTGTCTTTTGCTTACTATCTAACTTGTATTATTTGACATTTTAGCATATGATTCAAAATATTACGATTATTTACTTTTAGACAGGATGAAGTCACCTGGACAGTTCTTAGAAACTCCCACAGCATCACAAAAGTACTCATGACTTTAAATTGTTTCAAGCTGGTTTTCATAATAAGGGCTTGAAAATGAACAGTCCATCAGTTACAATTCACACAAAAAACCCCACAAGTGAATCCAAATCATCACCCCACCATGCATCAATACATCAAGTCCATCAAACGACCAAAAAAAACCCCAAAAAAACTCAAAGTATCCCAACCACTAAAAAGCCATTGAACTCACAGAAGCAGACTGTCATTTTTTTAAAGGAGACATGACATATAAACTTGCATTAAATGAATGACAGGTATGTGTGATCCAGGTTTAACTTGTAAAAGTGTGAATGTTACTCTGATTATTTGATATTATTTCAATAATAACTTTTATATATTTAAGAAACTATATCTTTATACTTCGTTTATAATATAGCATAAGTTTACTGGGTACTATTGCACTTCAAGTATACTATTAGTAGCAAGCATTCAGAACTATGTAATAACTGACAATGGTTTAGAATGCAATTTGCTGTCTTTTGCATATTATCTAACTTGTATTCTTTGAAATTTTAGCACATGATTCAAAATATTATGATTATTTACTTTTAGACAGGAAGAAGTCACCTGGACAGTTCTTAGAATTTACAGAACTCAAACAGCATCACAAAAGTGCTCATAACTTTAAGTTGTTTTGAGATGGTTTTCATAATAAGGTCTTAAAACGGAACAGTCCATAAGTTACAAGTCACAGAAAAAAAAGCCCAGAATAAATCCAAGATACCGCCCCACCACGAATTAATCCAGCAAGTCCCTCCAAACTACAAAAAAATAAATAAATAAAAATCTCAAAGTATCTCAACCACTAAAATGCGATTGAACTCAAAGAAATAATATTTAATGATTCAGCAAACATTATTTGTATGTGTATTTTAAAATAAAGCAGACTGTCATTTTTTAAAGGAGACATAACATATAAACTTGCATTAACTGAATGACAGGTATGTGTGATCCAGTTTTAACATGTAAAAGTGTGAATGTTACTCTAATTATTTGATATTATTCCAATAGTAACATTTATATTTGTAAAATGCTATATTTTTATACTTTGTTTATAACATAGCATGTCTTTCCTGGGTGCTATTGCATGTCAAATATACTATCAGTAGTATACTACTGGACCATATTAAAAACCAAGAATGTAACTTAACATGCATCTTTAGTGTCATTTGTTGCATCTTGTATTATACTTAATAGTACATTACTCAAATATGCCAAGATATCAGAAAGTGCACCACCTAAGTTTCATCATAATAATAATTAACTTTTAATAACATGAATAGTGTAACCTTCTAAACACTAAATGAAAATATATGGCTTTCATTTCATATATATAGCTAAAAGAATCAAACTCTAAGATTTTAAAAAGTGAACTAGTAATCTTTTGAAGTAAGGAACAGAAGAAAGAAACAATTTACTTTGTAAAAAGTAATATTCAGCACCAAATCATAAGTATTCATGCTCTGCTTTAAATTAATAAGAATTCATAACTATAAAATACATTGAGTTTAATTTGCCTTTCAGTTTTTTCCTGCTTTTATCTTTTATTAACCAACCATCTCTTATTGCATTTCTCTTCAAAGAAGTTGATAGATTCCAGTCCATTTCTTCTGTTTTTTTCTAGGATTTAATGTTTTTGTATAAAGTCCATTGCATCTTCCAAGGTGTTAGAAATTGCCTTTCTTTCGGGAAAGTGACTGTATATTTTTGCTGAAAACAAGATTTGTGCTTTAGTATTGTTCTTTTTTAAGCTTTTAACAAGTGGCACATATGTTTTTCTCTATGAAATCACTAATGTTGAATAGTCATTGTCAAATCTTATAGTATTTTCTTTAATTTTAACTGGATAATTAGTCCATGCAGCTTTTAAGACTAAATCCCTATGTTTACTTGAAAAAACATCTTATGATCACTGACCTTGGTGAAGTCTTTTTTTTTTTTTAAGATAAAAAAGAATGTGATCTATGTGCTCTTTCAGTGCCAAAGGAATACACTTCAGTCAGGTTCAAAGTTTTAGGCAACCAGGTATTAAGGAATTGATGTTTCAGTTAAAGGTGTACTATGCACTGCAGTGTGTTTTATCAATGTTTCAGTAAAAGTGATTTGAGTAACACCTATATAAAATCTTTCCAAAATAGTCAATTCAGTGAGTTTACAAATGGCTGTTAGCATGTTCATTGAGGGGAAAGAAAAGAAGGACATGATTTAAGCTACAGAGTGAAAGAAAGGAAGGAAGTAACATTATATTATGGTGATTATATTTTGATAAATGTATTCATTAATTATTTCAGTGTAGCCTTCTTTTTAAATAAACTATGGAATATTGTGAAGGTCAGGATGACTCTACAATGAAGAATACATAAATGATAAGTATAAATCTGAGACAGGATTTATTCAAACACAAAGTGTGGTGGCTGTATGCTCTGGACTTCCTATACATCTGTGTGGTGAGGAAGAAGAAAGTAATTCAAATGCAGGACAGATCTATTTGTTCCTAGTTTGTATGGTTGGGGGGGTTGGTGAAGTAAATGGAAATTATGTAAGTATCCTCATCTTGTAATGGTAAGAGAATGGAATAATGGCTAAACTAAACAAGTCACATAAATTTACTGAAACATAAAAAATATCCCTATAGGGGTGAGAGGTATGTAGTGCTGTTATGTTCAGCAGCAAGTCAATGATTATAGCTGTGCTTAATTTTAGAAGGAGCTTTGAAAGCATTATGTAGCTGATGCAAGTACAACTCAACATACACACATGCATAACAACAGATACAGAAAGATTTCTAAATTAATTTAGACAACCAAATAACCAGCATCCTCACATCTAGAGCCAAGTATTCAAAAGGTGACTTATTTTGTTGTGAGTCAGTGACTCCCAATAGCCAAGGCAGACAATATTGAAGGAATAGAATAATACATTTTAGTTACAGTCGTGATACATTATTCACTATAATCACAAAATGACATAAGAAGATGCTGCAGATCTGCAAAGAATGACTCTGATGAATTAAGTCATGCAAAGTAATAACTACCATGTTGTCAAACATTATTGTTTCTGTGCAATTACTGAAAATTAAATTTCCACAGTATACCTCCCACCGAGCAGTAAAAAAACATGCAAAATAGATATGCTGAATTTGAAACATCAATGGAACCTAACAGGCCAGGATCAACCTTCTGTAGGTGACAGACCATTAAGTGTCATGCAGCACCACTACACATTGAAATCTAGGATTAATTTAGAGACAGGAACATTTAAGGCATATACTTAGTATGCATGCAGTAAGTTTCAAATGATTAATGAATGAGACACATAAAACTGTGCACAACTGCAAATGTGTAATGTCTGAACTATCATTAATTCGGCCCCTGATCTTAATTATAAATCCCATTTCCTGGAGAAAGTTACCAGATTATTCTCTTCCTTCCCTGTCTTATAAGGAGCTTTGCTCACCTAATTTCAAGATCTACAGATATTTGATTATGAAACTTGTTTCATAATATCTTAATGTTCCTTTCAGTAAAAAAAAAAAAAAAATGTATCACTTTACAGTAAGCCGTCACTGTTTTTAACTGTACTGATTTCTATTGCCCAGTTACTTGTTTTCAGGTCAATGTTAACATCATTCAGCAAAGCCACTGTGTATGTAACAAGTCCACATATAATATTTATTGCTTAAATAACAGCAAATGTTCAAACCCAGTGTTCTGGCTCATGTTCTGCTTTTAAACTCTAAGATTATTACAATTTAAAAATTTCCCATCCACTCATCAAGATTTTTCTTGAAGAGTGCTAATGAAGAACTTTGCTTGACATAGATGGGTAGCTTGTTCCAGAGTATAGGAAGTCTCTGGGACAGAAATCTATCCCTCCAGCGTGTCCTGTTTATTGTTGTGACAAGGTTTAGGTCCCTAGAGTGTGTAGCTTGGAGGGATTGGGATTTCGTTAGGTGTAGTATGTCCAACAGCCCTGGGTCTGACATAGCTTTATATGTTAGGCAGAGATCACCTCGGAGTAGGCAATATGTTACGGAGTAAAGCTGGAGTTTTTTGAGTTGGTCAGTGTAGGGCATTTGTTTGAGGCCAGTAATCCTCTTTGTGAGGTACTTCTGTGGCCTTTCCAGCTGCTGCAGATGTCTTGTGAGGTACATTCCAAAAGAGGCGTTGTACTCTATAATGGGTCTAATGAGTGACGATTAGAGGGAAACAATGACCTCTTTTTTCCTGGATGAGAACCCTTTTATGATGAGGTGTGCCACGTAGAAGGACTTCCTCACTACTGTGGTGATGTGACTATCAAAGGAGAGACTACTGTCCACCTGGGTTCCAAGGTCTTTTATCATGCATTTGGTGTTAATTAGATTGCTGCCTATGTGGTAGTTCATGGGTACAGAGTTTTTACCAAAGGGGATAGCACTGCACTTTTTGGCATTGAGCTTGAGGCCATGGCTCTGACACCAGACATCTGTCTCAGTGAGGCCCTTCTGTAGGATGTCCACATCATTTGGGGACTTGACTATGGCTCCTAGTTTGCAGTCATCTGTGAACTTCATCAGCCAGAGGCCTTCGGTGTTAGCCTGTACTTCAGAGAAGTAGGTACCAAACAGGAGAGTTCCCTGGATGGAACCCTGTGGCACTACACTTTTCACTGCCTTGAGGTCAGATTTGGAGTCTGCAACTTTTACAGTGTGGGTTCTGTCAGTGAGCCAGTTGGCAACCCATCTTATGATGTAGGGATTTATACCTAGTTTAGTGAGTTTAGCTATAATTCCAGAATGGGGGATGGTGTTGAAAGCCTTGGCGAGGTCAAGATAGGCTGTGTGAACCACCTTACCCTCATCCACGGCTTTGGTGACTGCCTCAAAGAAGTCGATCAGGTTCAGGAGGCAAGATCTGCCTTTCACAAACCCGAACTGGGTGGGATCCAGAGTTGGAGGTTACCAATGTTTTTGTTTATGAGTTCCATGATGATATGTTCCATGGCCTTGCAGATCAGGCTCGCCAGGCTAATAGGTCGATAGTTCCCAAATCATAGGCCTCTTGAAAACAAAACATACACATGCTCTTTGATACACCTTCCTGATTGTATTAAATTATATTCCTTGTACAATACAGTACAGTTGTTAGAGGTCATTTTAAATTTATTGTTTTGAAAATTTTTCCAGTAAACAATGAAACAAAATGCATGCACCAGTGATGACAAAACTGCCCAATTCAGAACATTTGTATCATAAAAGTCTACTCAAACTTTTACAGTCCACCAGTATCAGTAAATATGCACAATCTCTGAAGAAGTAAAAGTCATCTAAATAATTTCACATTAAAGAAATCTGTAACTAATGAAGAGGTTGCTGCTAGCAAACAACTTTATATGTCATTGTTTCATCTACAAATAAAGTGCCTGTTGCCCTTGAGGAATAAATTGCCTGTTGCATTAAAAAGTAATAAGCTAGTAATATCACAGTAGGGAATGGATGGCAAACTGACAACAGGTTCATAGTTATTAGGTATCTTTGCCAAAGAGGACTAAAGCATCCACCCCCTTTACAACACTGTACAGTATCAGCAATGCATCTATCTACTGTGGAAGTAGAACCCACAGCCTTCTGCATCAAACGCAAGTATAGTACCTGTTGTGCTACTAACAATGCAAGCAGAGTCAGCATAAGCACCACCAAATTTTTGTTCCCCTGTAGCTCTCAGCTCCTTGTGAAATCTACTAAACACTCAGATGTATCTCTGAACTTTGCAGCACAAGAAATCTGGAAAAATCCAAAATTTATTGGGGGGGGGGCAAAAGTCCTAAAACCAGGGACACATTTTAAACATTGCTTGTATAATGTTGGAAAGTTGCTAGAATAAAATGCTGTGTTACCACCATACATTTTACTGCCAAGTCTTGAACAAAGGGGACCCTGTGCAAAACAGTCAGAGCAACATACCACTAAGCCAAATTAACTGTTTTATGAAAGAGAGGCAGACTGAAACTTAAATGGCTACCATTTAGAGAATTCAGCTCTCACCATAGCTGTCAACCTCTTAGCACAAAACACCTGAACAAAGCCAATAATGGGGGAATACAGCCCCCAAACATATTCAGTGAATTCAGTTCTCACCATAGCTCCCAACCTCTTAGCAAAATCATGTGGACAAAGCCAGTAATGAGGGAATACAGCCCCCAAACGTATTCAGTGAATTTGGTTCTCACCATAGCTCTCAAAAAACCTGGATGAAGCCAATAATGGAGGAATACAGTCCCAAAAATAGGGACACATTTCAAATATCCATGTTACAAACTTAGAAAATTGCTAGAATAAAAGGTTTTGTGTTACCATGTACTTTCTGAAGAATATGTAGTCTGAAATTCAAATGCCTGTTATTTTTATTTAACATTTGTTAACCAGGAAAGTCTGACTTGGAACAAAAGCCAGTTTTCAGCAGAGAACCACTCCAGACACATGTCTTTGCAAGATGGGAAGACATGCAGACTCCAGACAGAAAACACCCCAGCCAAGAATCAAACCAGAGAAACTGGAGCTGTCAAGCAACAATGCTTCCAGTGTACCACTGCACTACTAACTTTACAAGGAAAAACAGACATACAGAAACCACAGATTTTATGAGGAACAGAACAAATAAGAGGCAAAAATCTGCAAAGTTTTTACAAATGATGGTGGGTAGGGAATTCTGGCCCTTGTCACCTGCACCCAAGATATAGGGTTCATGCCTGAGTATTCTCTACCCACCACCATGTGTTCTCTCTAGCCACCACTATATAGCAACTGGGGCATTACACAAACACACAGTAGAAACTAAGCACTATTTCATTTAAAACCATTTTAAGTCAGACATCTTCCATCCTCACACAGCTTACAGAAGATTATTCCATATCTAGTTTGCTTGAGTTTTCTACCATTAAGAAGCAGCAATGCCATCATTCGGGTGCATATCACATAATCAAAATCCCAAAATATCGAACACCATAAGCTAGAAACTTGGAATGTCAAAATGTGATATAATCGAAAGCTCAGAACAGCAAATTTTTTTTCCCAGGAAAAAAATTTGCTGTTCTGAGAAACATACACACAACACAAGCACACCAAAAATCTAATCCACACATATACACTTAAAATCCTACTTCTAACCCTACACTAAACCGTACATACACTACTATCTATCCACTTACCTTACCTGCTCCCTAACCCTAAGGTCTGTAACTATCACACACTCACCTTATCTGCTCCCTAACCCTAAGGTCTCTAACTATTGCACACTCACCTTACCCGCTCCCTAACCCTAAGGCCCCTAACTATCACACACTCACCTTACCTGCTCCCAAACCCTAAGGTACCTAACTATTCCATTCCCGCACTCACCTTAACCCGGTCCGTAACCTTCGCACCACAGTGGAGAAAATAGTGAAGTGGCAGAAACAGCCCACCAAATTCTTTCCCTAGGAAAGATTTCGATGTTCTGCAGCTTCGCTATTTTCAGCGTTCGCTATTTTGGGTTTGATATTAGAACATTCGATGTTTTACTACTTCGATGTTATAAGATAAACCCCATCATTCCCTCTCATTCTATTCCACCTATCACAAATATGCTTAAACGCTTCTGTTCTTTCACTATGTACCATTTATTAGACAGTGTACTCAATTGGTCAGCTAGTTTCGGTAAAGAAATGCTTTCTTATATCACAATAAAACATATTTCATTCTATTTGCATTCCAATTCCTCTTCTAATTCCACTATCTCTATGTTTAAGATTCTATTTTAAAACATCTGAACCTAAATCATGTCCCTTCTTTCCTTTCTTGTTTCAAATAAATACAGATGTAAACTAATAAATCTGTTTTCATAAAACAATGCTCCAATGCCTTTTATCCTCCTCACTTATTTTGCATATGCTCCATTAAAATAAACGCCTCTGTATTGATAACATCTCCTCCAAATGGTATGCAGAACTATACCTGCAGCTTTGCAAGAAAGCTGTGGTCAAGCAAAATTACTTCCTTTTCCCTAGAACTGTCTCTACTTAAAGCAGAACATAAATATTCTATTTGCCTCCCTGTTACCTTTTTGCAATGTCCTTGATGATTCGTCATCACATTTGCAATTAGTCAGAGTAATTGTCCTGCCTGATACTTGGATATTAATGCTGTCCATCAACTAGTCACCCACAGAGTTGTTCTACCCTATATGAAGGACTTTACATAGTCTTTCTGTTATCAGCCCATGATATCAGCCTTTTACATCTCTACATGCTGTAGCATTACCAGTTATGACTGACCTAAGCAATACTGAATCATCAGCAACCTGATTAACAAATACTCCATTCCAAATGTTATGTTATTTGTCATATGAAAAAAACATGACAGCATAGGAGTCACAGCGAAACAGGTGTGCTATAACTTAATGTAATAGTATTGTCAAAGGTGGGTGGAGATTGTTACTTACCAAGTGACTGCGGGCTCAGTTCCTTGCAAAAGATGGATGCTAAAATTATGGCTACATCTTTGCAGGAAGACATGACATATAGCTACCCTACTGTTCAGTGGTGTAGCTAGGGAATTTGATGCCTCAGACACCATATCCATTTTGCCATCCTGGCCACGCCTGTCTCTACCTCCGTGGTACTGCCAGCCTTATTGATGAACTGTGTTGCAATACATATTACTATGCCATACCATTTTTTTTTAATAATTAAGACATTTCATTCATCTTTTTATTCTTGTCAAGTATTACATTTTCCTATATCTCATCATTCTATACTTCTTTTACATACATCAGTGAAACTACTTCTTTTCTGTTTGAGGTTGTCTAAGTCCTGCAGGCTAGCATGCATAGTCCTGCTTGCTTTCTCTAATTCTGTAAGTTGTTATTGAAAAAAAAAATACAGCTCATTGATTTTTTTTTGTTATTGCAGACAAGTGAAGTGTTTCTTCAGAAACACCCTAATGACACTTCAAACCATCAGATATTACCTGCTCATATTTGCATTAATAATTGCTAAACTGTGCTACTTATAAGCTATTCAAAGATTTCTTTTTAAAGGCTATGTTATTGGCAACTAATCTACATTGATACTTGACTTTTGTGTAGTGCAGGTGAAGAGATATTATATGTTTTTGCATACTGCTTATATGTATTGTCGTGATGTTCATATATTTCTGAATATCTCCACAAACAAACAGCTCAGACAAGATTACTTTACCTCATATAAAACATACAGGTAGGTGAAGAAAATTTGGCTGACAGTCTGAGTGCAGCTTTGGTGGTTGTTAAGGTATTGCAAGTGAACTATGTCACCCATAATGTATCAGGGATGAACTTAATGCTATCTGGTACACCATTACAACATATTTAACTACACACACACACACACACACACACACACACACACACACACACACACACACACACACACACACACACACACACGCACACACACGCACACACACACACACACACACACACACACACACACACACACACACACACACACACACGCACAACCTGAAGAAAGCAGTCCTGAATCCAGTCGTCTCGGTTGCAGCAGCAGTCCTGAATGCTCAGTCCCGCTAGGTAGTCTCCTCAGCCCACGCAAGCTAACTGCTGGTTTCCTGGCTGGTTGGTTTCCCTGCAAGAGTAGGCTGGAGGCTCATCACCACACAGACTTCTGGGCTGCAGGGCAGAGATGCCTTTCTCCCCTATCCGGACTGCCTAACACAGCAGTCTGGATTTCTGTGAGTACCAGGAACTCGAAGCACACATGCATGGAGTTCCGGGACTCGCAATTTTTTTTTACTTTCTTCTTTCCTTCTTTCTACAAGTGGGAGGGCTGCAGTCCTGCAGTCCTATAGCACAAGCCACTCCTGACATTGACTATTTTTGATTGTTTATGGTAAATTTTGAGGTAATTTATTGTGGCATCCTGATATTTTGGCCACTAATATTGTTGAATTCAAAATTAGTGGGATTATTCTGAACATATATATGTATTGGTCTGCCTTTCTGAGGTACATAGCACTAATCAATACTGGCAGGTGTTTGATTTAATCGATTTGGTTGGTGGCTATTATTGTTCTCCTTTTTGAAGTCCATTCCATGGACCAAGGCCGTTTTGGGGGCATGTAGCACCATTCCTTTTGGCTTTAATTTATGGCCTGAAGCTCATGCTTAATAAGAGTAGGGGCTATTATTGTTCCTCAGGTCAGTGTCTTATACTATTTGGTATCATATTGATGTTTTCATTTTTTGTTTTGGTATTTTTAACCGATTTTGTGTTCCTTGGGTGTGGGAGGAACCTGTTCAACATATTTTCATTTATTGTTTATTATTGACATCCAGGGACTTATTGGTTCATTTATTACACACTTGCTGTCATTTCAGTCATTCCCAGAACATTATTGCTTCAAATGAGTTCAATTAGTCATAGTTGTTTTATAATCTTGGATGGACATGGATTTGGGTCAACTTCTTAGAGGTTTGTCCTCTGACGGGGATGACATTGGCATCTTTGGTTTAGGGACTAAGGATTCTGGGGATCCTTTGGATAGGACCAAATCCACACCTTCTTGTTATGATGTTTTTTCTAAATTGTCTAAGAGTATGAGGATCATGCGTACCAATGTATGACACCTTCATTTGTTTAAGGCTTATATTGCTAGTAACATTTGTCCCAGATGACTTTGGGTCCGAATACAGCCCCTAGTGTCTGACATGGACCAGGAATTGGATCAACAATGGTCATCTATGCAACAACAAGCCTCTATGAGATTTGTAGAGGCCTTAGTGGCCTATTATAATAGATTCATTGACTCAAATTTGGTAGAGGTTTCCAAACTGTATGAGGATACCAAACAATTTGAGGGCAGGCCTGTTATCAAACCTGTCTGCAACAGCTTAGTCAGGAATTATTGACTTTGGAGGGACAACTTAGGGACAGAAAAATACATAAGTTCAATAGAGATCAAGCTGATTATGATAGGGGGAGACCATTTGGTCCCCAAAAAAGTGTCAAATTTGCTAATACTTGGTCTAAACCTAACAAGTGAAAACGACCAAGGTCGATTTTAAGGAAAAATGTGTCACCCTTTGGTGGCACTTTGGGGAATGATTCATCCTCCATGACAGATTCTGAAACATCATTGGTCACAAAATCTCCTACACTTAAATGCAGTAACTCTGATATCCCTTTAGGATCAGGAGACACAGGGCAGGGTGGAAACACCACAAGACTATCCGATGTGGTGACATTTTACAAATCATGACCAACAAGTAATTGAGTTTAATGATGTTTTTAATATTTTGTCTCATATTTTAACTCCAACTGAAGTAAACTTATTGAATAAAGGATTAAATCTTGTCCCTACATTTTTTATCACTGAGGATGTTTTGCTGATGATGTGTATTCCTTTTGTCGAACCTTAAATTTGAAATTGTATTTTGATTAACATAATTATGAGCCTGGTAATTACTCATTTCATTTCCACAAGTCCAGTTTCATGCCTCCCATGGACCCTACTGTTCATCTTTTTCTTCATAGAGTACTCAAAGATCTACACCTCCATTATTCAGATATGGTTGTTAAATCACATAATCTCTCTAAGATACAACAAGATGCCCTAACACAACTCAAGTCTAACAAAAATCTGGTTATTATACCGGCTGACAAAGGGGGTGCTGTTGTGGTTATGGACTGGGTCAAGTATGATAGTGAAGCCAAGAGACAATTGAATAATAAACAGCACTATATGCTTATGCCTTTGGACCCTAGGGGTGGTTTTAAAAAACAGATTGACTGTTTTTTTGAATTTGGCAGTGGAGGAGGGGATCATTACACATTCCACGTCTAAACATTTGACAGTGAGTGATCCCAAACCCCAATATCTATACTTGTTACCCAAGGTACATAAATCACTACAGAACCCCCCTGGGAGGCCTATTGTTTAGGGTAGGGGTTCCCTTATGAAGCCGTTTTCAGTTTATCTGACAGAATATCTTAGCTCATTACTTGGGTATGTTAGAACCAGTATTCAGGATACAACAGACTTCCTTCAGATTCTGCAAAATACACAAATCGAGCCAGATTGGTTGTTGTGTACTCTTGATGTTTCCATCCTTTTATACTAATAAACCACATTGGGCAGGCTTGCTAGCTCTGGAACATTGGTTAACAATATTGGAACTTTACCCACCAGGATTCAATACTTTGCTCATGGGATTAACTGAACATGTACTAACCAAAAATGTACTTTACTATCAGGATCATTGTTTCTTGCAAATACAAAGGACATCTATGAGGGCATCATTTGCCCCTATATATGCTGATCTTTTTATGGCATATATAGAGGAACAATTGATTTACGATCCCCTTCATAATCTGTATTTGTCTGAAATTGATATTTGGCGTCGTTAGTTAGACGACTGTTGGTTAGTATGGAAAGCGGATGTTATGTATTTGTATGAATTCTTAGATTATATCAATAGCAACAAATGGTGTATTCACTTTACTTGTAATTTGATCTGAATCAGATTACTTTTTTGGATGTTTTGATTAGTAGGAATCCAGATCATACACTAGACACACAGGTGCACCAGAAATTTCCAGAATATAACCCCTTGTTGCATGCTTCTAGTCATTATCCTCCTCATATCATACACAACATACTTAAGTCCCAATTTATGAGATTCAAGCGTATTTGCTCTAATTCCAATATATTTGAACATCATAGGAAGGACTTTGTGGGTAGATTTAGGGCTTGGGGGTACAAGTCTGGTACGATTACCATGGCATGTAGGGACGTGTCATCATTAGACAGAAAGGATCTCATGAGATATAAGGATATGGTACATTCTCAGGATCCACATATTAGATTTATTGCAACCTATGGGCATAACACAGAAGTTTTTGCAAGTTATCCAACAAAATTGGAACATCTTTATGAGGGATGTGAGGCTTGTTAATATGTTACCAGAGAGATGCCCGTTTGGTTATAGGAGAGGCAGAACATTGGGGTATCTTTTTAATCATTATAAAACTGGGTCATTGGATGTCCAGTCACAGCGTCAAAAAACCCTGATGGGCGATCATCTTTTTGGGTGATTTCCGTGTGGGCATTGTGCCCACTGTATCCTGGTGGATAAGACAAAGCACTTCACTAGCAGAAACATGGGCAAGGTTTTTGATATTAAACTTTTTGAATGGGTGATTTATTTAGCTGCCTGCTCATGTTCTGTGTTTTATGTAGGACAAACCTCATGACCAGTGAAATTTCGCATTAGTGAACATGTTAATAATTTTAAAAATAAAAAGGCCAGTAGTGCTTTGTACAAACATAAACAAAACTGGAAAGCAGAACCAAGCTGGATAAAAACGGCATGGACTGTTTTATTCAAGGTAAGAGCTTTCAGCTAAGCAAATGCCCAGCCTTCATCAGACAAAAGTCACTCCACACAGCTCTGTTTTTATATAAAAAAGTAATTCACATTAATTAATCATTAATAAACCAATCACTATCATGAATCAATTTAAAATGGTTACACCTATAATCATCATACTATAAAAACTTCCTTTCTTAATCTTGTTAGTCAGTGTAAAACAAATGTTTACTCAAGAAACACCTATTCATACAAAAAACAAATATAAAGTGTATATAATACAACAAAGTTACAAACTACATTAAAAAAACACACAGTAACATAAAAAACTGAATGCTTAAGGATAGTAAAATAAATAAATACATTATTCAAAGAAAAGCTGTCTCACATTAAAGTTGCTATAAAATGCTATACAAATTGCCAAATAGCATTTACCTAAGAAGAGCTTTAAGTTTAAGCACACACTTTATGGATGCAAAATCATTTAACCCTGGGGGAGATGAGCACATGTTCAAATTTGCCAAAATAACTCTTGCTCTTCCAGATACAACTGCCATGGTCCTCCTCTTATATCATTTCTAACCTGGTGCAGCACACAAAATGCAAAACAATGATCAGGGAAATCTAAAATGTGCCTAGCAAGTGCATTTGTGAGGTCCTTCCTACCTATGGCATACAGGTGTTCATAAATTCTTTTCTTTATTTTTCTCTCTGTTTTGCCTATATAGAAGGAAGGACATTTCTCACATAAAGCTACATATATAACTCCCTGTGTATCACAGTTGTACTTACCCTTGATAAAATAATGTTTCCTGTTAATATACACTTTCTTTTCATTGTGAATAAATTTACATTGTGGGCACATACCACATTTTCGCATACCCTTTATTTTATCTTTTGGTTTATCTACGACCATTTCAATAAAGTTTTTGAGGTTAATACCCCTTCGATATGTGTATTTTGGAAATGTACCCAAAACCTTAACTAGAGCTCTATCTTCTAGTATGATGCTCCAATTCTTAGCCACTACTTCCCTTATAAATTTAAAGTCCACACTGTATGTGAACAAAACGTTAATTCTAGGGTGAACAGGGGAATCCATATTCATGATGTCATTATTAGCTCTACCCATCAAACCTCCACCCAACAAAGGCATAAAATGCCCAGTGGTCCTTTTGCCCTGAACTTCCTGCAACGTCCCCACAATAAGACTGTCAGGATACCCTCTACTCACAAACATTTTACTGATATTGTCACATTCCTCAATAAAATCAGTATCATGTGAGATCATTCTCGCAGCCCTGACAAATTGCCCCATCACTACACTCATTTTTTGATGGAAGGGGTGACAACTAGAAAAATGGAGGTAACTATTTGAATGGGTTGGCTTTCTGTAAATTAAAGACTTAAATTTATTATTAGTTTTGTCCTTACAGATTTTAACATTCAAAAAGTTCATTTCATCAACTCCTATGGAATACGTAAATTCTAGAAAGTCAGTCATTCCAGAAATATTGTCAATAAACTCAGGGATAAGATTTTGCGGGCCCTTCCAGATAAAACACATGTCATCTTGGTATCTAGTATACCAAGTGACATGTTGTTGGTACAGTTCACTATTGAACAGCCAGTTACGTTCCCAAAACGCCATAACGCTATTAGCAAAACTACACCCACAGGGTGACCCCATGGCAATTCCTATATTTTGGATGGATTTTATGATGATTATAGGTGTAACCATTTTAAATTGATTCATGTTAGTGATTGGTTTCTTAATGATTAATTAATGTGAATTACTTTTTTATATAAAAACAGAGCTGTGTGGAGTGACTTTTGTCTGATGAAGGCTGGGCATTTGCTTAGCTGAAAGCGCTTACCTTGAATAAAACAGTCCATGCTGTTTTTAACCAGCTTGGTTCTGCTTTCCAGTTTTGTTTTTGGTTTAAACAGTTTGAGTGTATATTAGTTTGTTTTTCGTAATGGCTAGTGGAAACACAGAAGCTGGAATGGAGAGAGGGCATAATGGGACTAATTCACAGCTGTTATTCTCGCAGGACAAGGAGCGAGAAGTTATTCTTACTAATAATTCAAACGAAGAGAATGCTTTAGGAAATTTGACCACTCTAGTTAACTTGCTTTTAAATAGAGTGGAAGCGTTATCGCAAAAGGTGGAATTGTGCACTCAAGGGAACCATGCTGATTCAGTTGCAGTTTCCAGAGGTAATTCTGAAACGACCGGTTTCCCTGCAGTGCGTCTCGTGAATCAGCTTACTTCCCAACAAGCTAATAATGCTAACGCATCTTTTGGGCAGCCAAATTGTAGTGGTAACATCAGGAGATGTAGTGGAGAGGTTTTGTACGGTCCAGTTAATGAGTTACTGGAAAACGTTAATGGAGGTAGTAATGTTGCTGCTCTACCTACAATGGCTAACTTCTTGGGTAAAAAAGACTTTTTTCAAGTATCTAATGATTCAGAGGGGACAGCCACGAACAGTGCGTGGTCGGTGAGTAACTTTGTTGACAGATTGAATACTTTTGACCATAAACTGTTTTGTTGTAAAAAATTGCAACTAGAAGTTGCTTATTTGCAGGAATGTATCACGAAGAAAGTTGTGCCTAAGGGTTTACGCCAGTGGCGTTATCCTGCAGGATTGCTATGCAATTCTGTTTTCCATCAAGAACTTTTAACCCTCTTTGATAAACAGGGTTTTGAATTTTTGCTGTCTTTAATTAATTTTTATGGAACTGAGATTACTGGTCTTAAAGAGGAACTTGAAGTTTTGGAGTCTAGCTTGGTGCAAGATAATGATTTTTCGAGATATAAATATGACTATCTGAGAATTTTCTCAAGTATTGAAGCTTCTATTTCTAAACTGGTTCTTAATAAAAAACGTAAAATGGACAGAGACTTGTCAGATTACGCAAACAATAAAGCTTACCCCCCTCCCCCTTTGGTAGTACAGAATTCACCTATGGGAAGTGAAAAGTCTAAAAATTCTACTACTTCAGATACTAATAATGTTAATCAAGAACAAACGCCTGTGCGCAGAAGTGAATGTATTAGGGGCCCACATAATTCAAATAATGCACATGGTCAAAACCAAAATCAGGAATGTGCTCATATTGATAATGAGCAGGGTTTTCCCAGGGGCAGGAACATTCAGGACAACAATACCAGATTGAACAAGAGGGGTCAACCACAGAGAAAGAGAAAAGGAAACCAACGGAGGAGATGACATATCCTTTAGAGATAGGACCTGAGATCCTAACAACCCAACGTAGTGACTTTAAGATATATAATTACACTGTTCTAACTGTTGAGCAACCCCTGATTGGCTTTTTTTCAAAAGATTTGTCGTTCATTCCGGATAAAAGGAGTGATCTTGTAAAAACACTTATAGATCTTAAACTGTATGTCCGTAAGCTGAATTTGGCTGTGTCTTTGGGAAATACACCTGCATTTCTTAATTCTTTTAGAGTGTCAAGTGTATTCAACCCACCTCTGCATTCTGGGTTGAATATTTTTGAAAAATTATGTGACATTGATTTTAGGGCTTGACTTAATAACAACATACAGGATTTGAGAATAAGAAGTAACATATCCAAACATGAATTAGATTTCATCTCACTTCTTAATGACTGTAATGTTAGAGTCATGAAACCAGATAAGGGTGGGGGTCTGGTTTTCATGGACGAATATGTGTATGAAAACAAAATGCTCATCCATTTACAATCTGATACATATTTGAGATCCAGTCTTAATGAAGTGCATGTAGCCTATAAGAAAATCAGTGGAGTGTTGGATGATCTCTTTCTAGAGGGTAGTATTGATTGTAACACCTTTCACTATTTGTCCATGCCAGCACCAAAGGTTCCTACCATTTTTGGCACACCCAAAATTCACAAAAATCTTATTAATCCCCCTTTAAGGCCCATAGTGGCCGGACGGGGTTCTATTACTTATGCTTGTGCCAAGTATATTGATGGTATCCTTAAACCATTCATCCAGGAGGAACCTCAGATCTGTAAAGATTCCTGGGATTTTTTGGAGAATTTTAATAAAATTGAATACCATTCGGATGTGATCTTTCTGGTTGTAGATGTTAAAGATCTTTATACAGTTATACCTCACCAATTAGGTATTGACTGGACAAGAAATTTCATGTTAGCTAAAAAAGCCACCAATATACAGATGTATCTAGTGGAAACTCTGCTAGATGTAGTGTTATCTAACAACTTTCTGGTTTTTAAAGACAAGTTTTTTTCTCGAAAATATAGGAATTGCCATGGGGTCACCCTGTGGGTGTAGTTTTGCTAATAGCGTTATGGCGTTTTGGGAACGTAACTGGCTGTTCAATAGTGAACTGTACCAACAACATGTCACTTGGTATACTAGATACTAAGATGACATGTGTTTTATCTGGAAGGGCCCGCAAAATCTTATCCCTGAGTTTATTGACAATATTTCTGGAATGACTGACTTTCTAGAATTTACGTATTCCATAGGAGTTGATGAAATGAACTTTTTGGATGTTAAAATCTGTAAGGACAAAACTAATAATAAATTTAAGTCTTTAATTTACAGAAAGCCAACCCATTCAAATAGTTACCTCCATTTTTCTAGTTGTCACCCCTTCCATCAAAAAAGGAGTGTAGTGAAGGGGCAATTTGTCAGGGCTGCGAGAATGATATCAGATGATACTGATTTTATTGAGGAATGTGACAATATCAGTAAAATGTTTGTGAGTAGAGGGTATCCTGACAGTCTTATTGTGGGGACGTTGCAGGAAGTTCAGGGCAAAAGGACCACTGGGCATTTTATGCCTTTGTTGGGTGGAGGCTTGATGGGTAGAGCTAATAATGACATCATGAATACGGATTCCTCTGTTCACCTTAGAAATAACTTTTGGTTCACATACAGTGTGGACTTTAAATTTATAAGGGAAGTAGTGGCTAAGAATTGGAGCATCATACTAGAAGATAGAGCTCTAGTTAAGGTTTTGGGTACATATCCAAAATACACATATCGAAGGGGTATCAACCTCAAAAACCTTGTTGAAATGGTCATAGATAAACCAAAAGATAAAATAAAGGGTATGCGAAAATGTGGTATGTGCCCACAATGTAAATTTATTCACAATGAAAAGAAAGTGTATATTAACAGGAAAAATTATTTTATCAAGGGTAAGTACAACTGTGATACACAGGGAGTTATATATGTAGCTTTATGTGAGAAATGCCCTTCCTTCTATATAGGCAAAACAGAGAGAAAAATAAAGAAAAGAATTTATGAACACCTGTATGCCATAGGTAGGAAGGACCTCACAAATGCACTTGCTAGGCACATTTTAGATTTCCCTGATCATTGTTTTGCATTTTGTGTGCTGCACCAGGTTAGAAATGATATAAGAGGAGGACCGTGGCAGTTGTATCTGGAAGAGCAAGAGTTATTTTGGCAAATTAGAACATGTGCTCATCTCCCCCCAGGGTTAAATGATTTTGCATCCATAAAGTGTGTGCTTAAACGTAAAGCTCTTCTTAGGTAAATGCTATTTGGCAATTTGTATAGCATTTTATAGCAACTTTAATTTGAGACAGCTTTTCTTTGAATAATGCATTTATTTATTTTACTATCCTTAAGCATTCAGTTTTTTATGTTACTGTGTAGTTTTTTAATGTAGTTTGTAACTTTGTTGTATTATATACACTTTATATTTGTTTTTTGTATGATTAGGTGTTTCTTGAGTAAACATTTGTTTTACATTGACTAACAAGATTAAGAAAGGAAGTTTTTATAATATGATGATTATAGGTGTAACCATTTTAAATTGATTCATGATAGTGATTGGTTTATTAATGATTAATTAATGTGAATTACTTTTTTATATAAAAACAGAGCTGTGTGGAGTGACTTTTGTCTGATGAAGGCTGGGCATTTGCTTAGCTGAAAGCACTTACCTTGAATAAAACAGTCTGTGCCGTTTTTATCCAGCTTGGTTCTGCTTTCCAGTTTTGTTTTTGGTTTAAACAGTATGAGTGTATATTACTTTGTACAAACATGTTTTGAACCATCCTACAGCTAATTTCAGATTCACTATTATTGATTTGATTATTGGTAAGAAAGGGAATAAGGTTGGTTGGCACAGTATATTAAATTTGAAAGAAAGGAAATGGATTATCAAACTGGGTGGGTTATTCCCCTTGGGGCTTAATGAGCAATTGTGACAAACCAACCATGTTCTGTTGCCAATTAATTGTTTAATTTATAATATGGCTATTTGTGAAAGTTTTGTTACACTGAGGAAGGCTATGTAATTCTTGCTGAAACCAGTCTGTTTGTTTCCATATTAAAAGTTTGGTTTCTATAGACCACTTTGGGCTGGCTGCTCTCTTTTTGACTTTGATATTTGTTTTTGTTGCTGTGCCCTTGCCGTACTTGCTGAGGGAGGCTTGTCATGAAAATATATCTTTGTGCATATCCTGGTTCTGCTTAAGTTGAAATATCATATGATATAGCCAGTCATTCACTTATTAGTCCATGATCTATGGCAATATTAATCTAAGTAAGTTCAAATCTTCAGACAGGAATGTGTACAAAATTATTGTATGCAGTGCTATATGATTTTACTGTTGTACATTTGCAAAATGTGCTATGTAATCTTATAGGTTCATAGGTTCATAGGTTCATACTAGGCTATCTGCCCGAGGGCATTTATAAGCCTAGCCCATTGTTTTGTGGCTTACGCCACCCCTTTAGTATGGGGAACTATACCCATTATTTTGCTGTGCCTCTGTCGAGCAGTGACACTGAGGTAATTCCTGGGGTATATCTGCGATCTCCCATCCATTGGTCAAGATTTCTCTTGAACAAGGCCAGCGAGGTGCTCTGCCTCACATGTACCGGGATTTTGTTCCACAGCATAGGGAGTCTTTGGGTGATGAATCTATCCCTCCAGCACGTCCTATTAATAGCCATGTCGAGGTTTAAGTCTCCCGCCCTTGTGGCTCTGATGGATCTAGATTTTTTGAGGTGAAGCATATTCATCAAATCTGGGTTTGACATGGCCTTGTATGTTAGGCAAAGGTCACCTCTGAGCAAGCGGTAAGCGACTGAATAGAGCTGGAGTTCTTTCAGTCGGGCAGCATAGGACAGATTTTTGAGACCCTTTATCCTTTTGGTGAGGAACTTTGTGGCCTCTCCAGCTGCTGCAAGTGTCGGGTCAGATACATTCGAATGGGGCATTGTACTCAATCATTGGTCTGATGAGTGATGAGTAAAGGGAGACTATGACCTCCCTTGATCTAGATGAGAATCCCTTCATGATAAGGTGGGCAATGTAGAAGGACTTCCTAACTACTTTAGCTACATGGGTGTCGAATGACAGACTACTATCAACCTGGGTCCCCAGGTCCCTGATAACTTCTTCTGTGCTCAGTGGATTGCCACCTATTTGGTAGCTAGGGGTAACCTTGTTTTTCCCGAAGGGTATGACTATGCATTTTTGGCATTTAACTTTAGGCCGTGGCTCTGGCACCAGTTATCCGTTTCTGTGAGACCCTTCTGAAGGATATCTGTGTCAGATGTGTTTTCTACTATGGCCCAGTTTGCAGTCATCTGCAAACTTTGTCAGCCATAACCCTCCTGTGTTTGCTTGTACTTCGGAAAAGTAGATGCCAAACAAGAGTGGGCCCAGGACTGAGCCCTGTGGGACACCACTTGTGACAGGCTTTGAGTCTGACATGGCGCCAGCAACTCTGACCCTGTGGGTTCTGTCACTCAGCCAGTTTGCAACCCATCTTGTGATGTATGGGTTAACATTTAAACTGATGAGTTTTTCAATGATACCCGAGTGGGGTATTGTATCAAAGGCCTTAGCCAGATCGAGGTAGGCTGTATGGACTGCCTTTCCCTCATCAATGGCTTTGGTGACTGTTTCGAAAAGTCAACCAAGTTTAAAAGGCATGATCTGCCTTTGACAAAGCCAAACTGGGTTGGATCCAAAGTCTGCAAATTCCCTATGTCTTTATTTATGAGGTCCATTATGATCCTCTCCATGGCTTTGCAGATAAGGCTTGTCAAGCTAATGGGCGGTAATTTCCAGGGTCTGTGGAGGCACCGCCTTTGTGAAGTGGGACCACAGTTGCAGTGCGCCACTCCCTGGGGTCCGATCCAGAGGTAAGACTTTGATTAAACAGCTGTCCTAGCTGTGGGTTTAATTCCTCATTGAGTTCGTGGAGCACACAGCCGGGGACACCATCGGGTCCCATGGATGCTGTGTTTTTTACTTTGGTGCGAGCAGTTCTCACTTGGGCTGGAGATGTTTGGGGGCTGCACTCATTTGGTATAGATATCTCTCCTTTTGGGGGGGAGGGGCGGAGAAGTTTGCACTGAACCTGTCAGCCAGTATGTTGGCAATGTCTGTAGGATCAGTAGTCTTCACATCATTTTGAACTAGTTCTGAGCATATCTGGGAGTTTCCTCCTAGGTTTCTAACATAGCTAAAGAAGGCCTTATGATTGTCTTTTGAGTCTTTAGCTATTTTTCTCTCGAAATTTGCTTTGGATGATTTTATGAGAGCTCTTAGTTTTTTACTTATAGTGATCAAGGGTGTCTTACCTTTTAAGGATTTTGCTCTATCTTGTAGTAGCTTCCTCCTTTTGTTGTAGAGTTTGTTTATGGCTGGGGTCCACCAGACTGGACGCTTGCCTTTGGTACAAAGAGTCTTTGTTTTGCTTGGGATTGCATTATCCATGCAGTCCTGCAGGTGCTGGTAGAAGGCGTTTGTAAGTGATTCAGCGGCTTGAGTATTGTTTTCCTTGGCTCGGGGCCTGAAAGGAGACCACACTAGTCTTTAGAAGTGTGAAGTCGGCTTTTGAGAAGTTCTTTACTGTGGTCTTTTTTATTTCAGGTGGGGGTGGGATGAGGACCTCCAGCGAGATTAGTTTGTGATCTGATCTCACCAGTGAGGGGTATACTTCCGGTGTTGAACATTGTGCTCCCATGTTCGTGATGATGAGATCAAGTATGTTATCTCCTCTTGTGGGGATGGTGACTAGTTGTTCCATGGCATTTGAGTTTATGAATTCCAGGAACTTTTGGGCTAGGGTGTTTGGGCTTGAGTAGTGTTCCCAGTCTATATTAGGGTAATTGAAGTCACCTAGTATGATGGTGTTTGGTGATACATTTATCCTCTAGTGTTTTCAGGAAGGCCATGTGAGTTTCCTGAGTTTGTGAGGGTGGCCTGTAACATGCTACAATTTGCAGAGCAGTCTTGCCTATGGTTAATTGCACCTGGATGGTCTCCGATGCATCGTGCGTTGCCACCAGTCTTGAGGTGTGGGTGTCCTTGATGAATATGGATACCCTCCTTTCTTGGTATTGTCTGGATTTTGGGGCCGGAACGCATGATATGAGGTAAAACCTGATAGTGCTGGGGTGCTCACAGGAGCCTTGAACCAGGTTTCTGTCACAGCACAGACATCGATGTTCTCCATACTGAGAAGGGCCTCGAGTGCGTGCATTTTGAGATTTAGACTTCTGGCATTGAGCAGCATTACCCTTAGTTTTTTCCTTTTTGTGTTCTAGGGTGGTAGGTTTAGAATTTGAGCCTTGCCTAAAAAGGCACTATGGGGTGGCAAGAGCCTTTGCCAATATCCGAATCCCAGGGTGACAGGTGCAAGCCGTCCCTTGCGAAGCAGCGTGGCTTGTCCAGCATGTCATCCCAGGCAGACAGATACTGGATCCCCTTTGAATGACACCAGTGTTTAAGCCAATTGTTAAAGCTGATCATCTTATCTCTGTATTGTGGCATCATTCTTGGTGAAGGTAGGATACTGCTCAAGATCAGGGTCATACCTGCCTGGGCTACATAATCAGAGAGCTCCTCAATGTCTCTTTTCATGTAGTCCAAGGAGGTACATCTCAGGTCGTTTACACCAGCGTGGACAATGACTGAGTCATATTTGTACCTGCTGTTGAGAGACCTGAGTGCTTGCGTTATGTGGCGGATTCTAGCGCCTGACAGGCGCTTGGTAGATATATGCTCATAACTTTGTATTCTTAACTCCCATTTGGAACAGCTGGATTGTGGAAGTCTTCACTCAGAAGAGCTAGAGGTGACAGCATGTTTTGACACCATATTTAGTTAGTTCAATTAAACCTATGTATGCTTACAGCTGTATACCACATGGGTGAGTAGCTGTAACATGAAATGTAAGCACGCCGGTTTTGAACTTATCACTAAAGATCATGCTTGACCATGACTACTTCTCGCAATTCTTTCTTTGGTTTCAGAAATTTTGTCTATTTGATTATATTCTACTACAAATACATGGGCACGACACTGATACACACAATAGCAACCTTGGTTTGCATTCTGATGCCATAGTTTGTATTTTGTAGGTTGTAACATTACTGAACACTATTCAGAGCTCTTGGCCAGTTGTTTGCTTTTCAATTTGTATGGAATGCTTGTTGTTATGTGCACCATTCTTTATTAGCTGGGCAGCTATGCACTTAATAAGGTTTAGGAACAAACCAATATGCTAGGGACATCTTCGAAGGAGGATCAGGTAGAGATATATATAGATTTTTAAGAGGGTAGTGGGAGAAAGTTAGTGTGGTGGGGAAGGAGGGGTTAAATTCTGAAATCAAGAGGGTTGGGATAAAATTAGGTAAGTGCAAGGAGGGGCTTTACTAGTTTTGTGTGAGTGTAACTGGTTAAGGGATCAGATTTTGTGAGTGGTGGTGAGGATGCTGCTTGATAAGTAAAAGTGAGTGGTGGTGAGGACGCTTCTTGATAAGTAAAAGTAAGCCAGTGGAGGTGAGGACACTTCTTGATAAGTAAAAGTAAGCCAGTGGAGGTGAGGACACTTCTTGATAAGTAAAAGTAAGTGAGTGGTGGTGAGGACGCTGCTTGATAAGTAAAAGTAAGTGAGTGGTGGTGAGGACGCTGCTTGCTAAGTAAAAGTAAGTGAGCGGTGGTGAGGACGCTGCTTGATAAGTAAAAGTAAGTGAGTAGAGGTGAGGACACTTCTTGATAAGTAAAAGTTAGTGAGTGGTGGTGAGGACACTTCTTGCTAAGTAAAAGTAAGTGAGTGGTGGTGAGGACGCTGCTTGATAAGTAAAAGTAAGTGAGCAGAGGTGAGGATACTTCTTGATAAGTAAAAGTAAGTGAGTGGTGGTGAGGACGCTTCTTGATAAGTAAAAGTAAGCCAGTGGAGGTGAGAACACTTCTTGATAAGTAAAAGTAAGTGAGTGGTGGTGAGGACGCTGCTTGATAAGTAAAAGTAAGTGAGTGGTGGTGAGGATGCTGCTTGCTAAGTAAAAGTAAGTGAGTGGTGGTGAGGACGCTGCTTGATAAGTAAAAGTAAGTGAGCAGAGGTGAGGACACTTCTTGATAAGTAAAAGTTAGTGAGTGGTGGTGAGGACACTTCTTACTAAGTAAAAGTAAGTGAGTGGTGGTGAGGACGCTGCTTGATAAGTAAAAGTAAGTAAGCAGATGTTAGGACACTGCTTATTTGGTTAGGGTGAGTGAGGTTACACTGCCCTAGTAAATGGTATATGGATGTTCATGTTTTGATCAATAAATTTAAATAGTGTTCAATAAAGTAATGTTTATGGAAGTTTGATAAAGGTCATCAAATGTCATTTAGTCTGGTGTATTTATTGAAGGGGACTGGGACAAAACAGCACAGACAGATTGGTAGAGAGTATGTACAGTTTTAATGAATATACTAACTGTTTTTGTCCCTTCATAATCTTAACATAATGTAAACAGATGAATTTATTTTAATGAACCGATAACACTTTGCAGTAAATAGGCTATCCTTCCAATGTAAACATTTTCTCATAAGATGAAATGAATAACTTTATGAGCTATACTGTCCCAATACTATATCACAGTTATGGAGTTAAAGTATTCTTAGATGATGGATTGGTATTTCAGTTACTTTTTGCCATGCTACGTATAATGATGTAGTTCTTTCAGTTCTTCCTTTAATAGTGTTCATTTCCAATTGCGATACTGCTGACACCATATTCATGAATTGCTTAAAAGTTGGAGAAGCTTTGGATTTCCAGTTTGATGTAATGTTCTTCCTTGCAATAGCTAGGAGAGTCCATAAGATTACATATTTTGTTCTTGGCACACAGTCGGGTACAGGTGCATTAAACAAAATAATAGATTTGGAAATCTAGAATTTATCGTTGAATACCATTTGCAGAAAATAATTTATTTTATCCCAGTATGGTTTAATCAAATGACATTCGTAGAACATATGTTGCCAGTCTGCTTTTATTGATAAATCACATCTCCAGCAGCCAATATTTTTCTTAAACATAAGTTCCATTTTATGAGGGGTTACATAAGATCTGTGTATGAATTGCTATGTAAAAAGTCTCCAATGTAATGAAAGTGATGTCTGCTTTGGAGAGAGAAGAATTAGTTTTTTATCTCTGTCATTTGGCACATGTCCATTAACTGATCTATAATAATTCCATATTTTGTCATTATTATGCATTTTTATTTTTTTGTTTGTTTTATAAATAGATGATAAGTATCCCTTTCCAGTAATGGGTTGATTCGTTAGTAATATTATATGTTCTATAAGGTTAGGAACTGATGATGGATTGGTTATCTAAGTCCCCTATAAACTTAAATGCAACTTTTACCTTACAACCTAATCTGAATTCATATTTTAATGTACATTCAAACTTATATTGCAACCGAAATGTAAAATGTTTGGAACAGCAAATTAAAAAAAAACAAACATAAAAAAAACTAAGACGACCTCTCATCAACAGTATGCTTTAGGGTATGGTGATGCACTTGTAAGAAACTTCCAGGAAAATCCATGGCAGGATATATTGATGTTCACTGAAACAATGAAGGAACTAGGACATAGATAATCAACTTGTTAAAACCATATTATTCAACCACATGACCAATACATACTAATGGATTTGAAGAAAAACATAGCTGATCAATGTTTTGCATTCATTAAACATGTGAGTATATGTACATTTGAAATGTTTAGAGCTTCATCATTATTAAATATGGTTGGCCTTGTGGAAACTTGTTCTAACAAACTATAACTGGATGAATAGCCTCAGTGAAGTTGGATCAAGGGAACAGATTCTTCTTGTGTGAGGCAAGCCTCCTATGTGTCTCACACAGAGATCACCAAGGCTTATAACTACTCTAGTGTTAGCCAACATCAGTATACGCTAGAAAACCAATTTGATTCATTAGGATTGTCCAGTGTTCTGACTGTTTGTTTAAAAGTGTGCAGATTAGATATACAGACAAAATCCCTCATACAAGGTTTCCAGCGATGAACATATTTTCAGTAGATGATATGGTGTGTAAAACCTACCTGGAAGTATTTGCCAAAAGGGTGAGAAGGTGGTATTAGGAGATGTAAGAATGAATAATTTTATATTCGTGGTGACATCAGTCTTGTGTTTTTTACTGATGTATTTTCCATGTACAAGATGTAAGAAGACTTGATCTAAGTATCAATGATGTTTATAAATGATAGACAAGTATTTGAATGCTAAAATAAGTTAATTGAATCCTCATTGCAGCAGATATGGTTATGGAGATTTTAGATTAATGTTGTTAAGGAAGAAATGACTCATCCTTTTATTGTTTAATGTTTGAGCAGGTAATTTTTTGCTAGTACTTCAGACTTAGCAGGTATTTAAAATTAGTCTATTCAGTTATCAGTGGAGTGTTATTTTCTACACAGATTGACCAGAATCTAAACTACTTTGATCACTATTTATTAATAACAAATGATCAAGTGAGAATGAGATCCACAATTATGTACTAATTATAAACTTTACTAGTATTAATTAGAGCTGCCAAAAGTGAATATTATGAAAGCAGATAAAGATCTACTTAAATGTTAAAGTATGATTGACTTGTTAGGAACTGAATTTGATACTGAAGGTTGTTGAATTGCTTTGAAGATTTTCTATTTAAAAGTGTTAATACATATGCTGGGATAATCTATCTGAAATTGAATGTTATATTTATATAATTATATCAGTTATGTAAAATGTTAAATTTAATTAAATTATAGTCCTGTAATCCAAAACACTATGGATAAAAAATAATGTTTAAAAAGCTATATAAAATGATTTGGCTGGAATGAAATGGGAACGTATCATAATGTAGGGAGCCTCATGAATAAAGTTATGAACCCCATAAGACTTTAGATTGCATCTGGGATTCTCCAAAAATCCCAAGGAAAAAGAAAGCAAAAATCTAGCTAGGTTGTATGAGACCAGAAGCTCTTTAAAGCAAGAAGTAATTATGTTATGTACAGCCAAATAACCTGGCACAAAATCATTGGAGGTGATGGGAGGATTGAGGGAGTCCCAATGCAAACTCTTCATGATTGCAGAAATATGTTGGTGTCAAAAGGCACATTCCAATAATTGGACTGTTGCATTACTCACAATCTACAACATACTGCGTTATGTGTCAGAAAGCCCTAGTTAGGAATTATGGTAGTATTCAGGATGACAATAGGTCAGAGCTCATGTCACACTTCAAGTTCCTGAGGTGGGAACAATGACATTTATAATATGATATGACATGCAGTACGTGGACTGAGCACTCTAAATTGGCCATAGGTGAGTGTGTGTGTGCAAGTGAGTGGTGCGAATGAACTACAGTGGCACGGCTATTAATCTGATGGTGTAAACCTTGACTCAAGATGATTGTTACTGATGAAGTGATAATCCAACTCCATGTGCAAAATGGGAAAAGGGGTTGAGGATGAATGGACGGATGTTATATGTTTCAACATAAGATGTCTATGACAAATATGAAAAACACTGGTTGGAAGTTCTGATAGCACAGGGGATAATAGAGTGCAAGAAGAAGAGGGTGAGTGTATAAAACAGGAATCCTCTTAATAATATAACATTTGCTCAGATCAAAAATGGAACAGGGAGAACTTGTATTGAGTGATTACTGCTCAGAACATCCACAACCTTTATAAAGTAATTTAGTAGGCTGACAAGACAGAAGTTGTCCCTCACAAAAAAAACTGATTTGGGTCGAGATTACTGTAAGCTGAATGTGTCTACATTAATGACTCCTGCTATGACACCTTTCATAGCTGTTCATGTAACACCCACGCTATAAAATATCCAACTATCCCAGGAAGGCAGATCAAACAGGGACAATATGATTATCAGAGGCATGTGATTGGAATATAATTTGAATAATCTGAATGAAACATCTCAGTGCATCTTATGCATTCCTTATCTTGACAACAGCTAAACATCAAAAATAAGTGCACATCTACCCAAAATAATAGGATTCAAGATGGCATCAAACATTCAACTTCTGCTGCAATCTGTTATCAGATTCAAAAGATTATATCCTGTACTGCTTTCCTTTTGCTTGACGAGTCTTCCCTCTGTGCAGTGAACTAAAAAGAAAACCTCCTCGCATCTAGGAAACATTTGCAATGCTTGAACATTTTAAATGAAGATGGTTTAACGTGACAGGTTCTTATAGTGCATTTCTTTATATGGGTTAATAATTGTTATATGTATATGGGGATACATATCATGTTTCGGTTCTATGTAGGCTTGCACTGAGTCTGTATGGGTGAAAAGGAAGATGCAGCCCAACTTAAGACATTTGTTCCAAGCCACAAAATTCCCTGTTGCATCCTGAGTGTTGCTGTTTAAGAATGTAAAGTTCTTCAAAACAAAAAGCTGCCCTCCCCCAACCTCATGATGTTTGCTTAGTTGACCTTTGCCTGGCAGGCCTGCAGTCATCTTTTAGTCAGTAATGTGACTGTTTTGAGAATAACATTCTTCTTGGCTATCTTATCGGGAGGCTGAATGTGTTCTCTAAAAGAGTCTCATTTGAATCTAGTCAATTCACAACTACCACTAGACATTGAATGGGCTTCAACAAAAGCTCAAATTAGAGGCTTTTTGATTAACAAAGCCACGGACTATAAAAAAAATTATTCTCCAAGGAAATATCTGTGTTAAAGGAAAAAAATAAACAATTAGAACTGGAACTAATGTCAGGTTCTAACGGAAATACCAAAGACCTCTTAAGTAAAGCACAAAACGAACTATATCTAAAAGAGGTAAGAAACTTATCATTTAACGAAATGACAAACTTGGCCAAATATACAGAGACTATTCAAATGCCATCCAGGGCCTTAGCGAGATTAGCTACTCTACAGAAATCCACACCCATTATAACAGAAATTTATCACCAGAACAAATCGTATATAAATAACCGGATCTACTTCATATGTTTGACACTTCAAAATGCCAAATTTCATATGGCTGAGACCATATGATCGACATTTGAAATGTCGAACATATGAAATATAAAAGTAAAAAAACAAAAAAAAAAACACTTACCTAAACACTCCCTGTGGGGGGCTCCACCCCCCCACATCCCCCGTAACTTAAATATACCAACTCCGAGATCGCATTACAGTGCAGGAATGGAAATTTTTCCATTGGGCACTGTATGGAGATGCCAGTTCCGCATTGTTGGCATTTCAAATGTCGATCATATGGTCTCGGCCATATGAAATTTGGCATTTTGAAGTGTCAGCAATGTGAAGGGGACCCAAATAACCAGACAATAATAAACCTTTTTGAACAACTTTATACTCAGATTTATGGAGAACAATCTTTATCATCTTCAGAAATGGACAGGGAAGCTTTCTAACAAAGAAGCTAACCAACAAAATAATCTAACAAACCCAATATCAATAAAAAAATCATCAACACAGTTAAAAGTCTAAAAACAAATGAAGATCCGGGTCCAGATGGCCTCACACCAGAATTTTACAAGTGCTTCACACCACTAATTGCTAAAATATTACAACAGGTACTAAATTACATAATAAACAACAAAATAAATGATTTACACTTTAATCCCTCAAAAAACATTCTTATTTTAAAAGAACAAACAGATCCTAAGACCCTAGTAGCTACAGATCAATATAATTACTAAATATAGACGCTAAGATTCTCACTTCAATAGTAGCAAATAGACTACATAACACTATAGCCAACATCATTTCTCCTGAGCAATCAGGCTTTACTCCATTCAGACAGACTTGTGATAATCCTCCTTTTCACTCTCAAAGCCATGATACCCTTTGCAAACATTAAGAAAACTCCCATATATACAATTGTGGTCGATGCCCACAAAGCATTTGATAGAGTGAATATCATTTTCTTAATTCAACTCTTACCTTATTTTGGGTTCCCTAGCAAATTTATACAAATAATTAAAATACTGTATGAAAACCCTTATACTAACCTATATATTAACAGAACCTTATCAAACAGAATAAAGATTAAAAATGGGATGAGACAAGGATGCCCTTTATTCCCCTTATTATTCAATCTATACCTCGAACTGCTGTCCCTATATATTAAACAGAAAGTATATCATAACCCACCATCTCTTCAACTCTAAAATCTTTTACACAGCTTTTGCAGATGATTTAAACATTTATTTCATCACCCCCAGCACTGATATACCCAAATTATTAAAAGTAATTGACTATTTATCAAGCATATCTAATTATAAACTTAACTTGAAAAAAACAATATTTCCCCTTAAATCCTCCCAATATATTATCGTTAATCCAATTTTTAGACACAATTAAAATAAAAGACTCAACCAAATATTTTGGGATTACATTTTCCAAAACAAAAAAGATTTTTATCAAAGTAATATTCTGTATAAATGGAATATGATAATGCTAGACGGCAACAGAGGAACAATCTCAAAGTACCATTCCTATCCAAGTCTCAATAATCAAAATGAATATTCTTCCCAGAGTTATTTATACATTTATAACCACATACAAGTGGTAATACATAACAAATTCTTTAGACAAATACACACATTTCTGGCTAAGTTCATTTGGGAGCCTAAAAAAACAAGAATATCATACCAAAAGCTATCTCTACCAAAACTGAAAGGAGGTTTAAATTTACCAGATTCTAAACTATATTTTATCATTATCAATAGTAGTAGAATATTAAAGATAGCAGAATTTGCCCCTTCAACCAACAAATGGTCTCCTATTTGGCTGAAAATATATCATAGCTATATCAAATATCTAGAAATTAATCCTAGAGCTCTTCCTTTTCTAACCAAAAAAGATATAACAGCTTATAAGATCATTGACCCTATAAAACACTTCGTTATCATACTTCAAAAGGTGTTCATTTCCCTTGATCTTGGGCCAGCAACGGACATACTTCACCCAATCCATAACCCAAACTTAAAAATGAATAACTTAATGATAAATATCAACAACTACCCTTTATTAAAAGACTTGAGAAATCGAGATCTGTGCCCTTACTACAACTTTACAATTACAGACCTGAAATATCAACTTAATTTACCAAAGTCGTACACAATTATCTTGAGACAAATTAGAGAAGTATGTTCCAAAAATCTTCAAAACCACAAATTAAACAAGGTGAATATAAACAATTGTGAAACTCTATGGAACACAATGTTATCCAAGAAAAAATGATATCCAACACGTACAAATTAATAGCCGAGATCAAATTCAAAGATAATATACTTATTTCTAACTATTGGTTTAAAAGCAACTCATTAGTAACTGACAACTATTAAACCAAGCTTTGACAGTAACATATAAAGCTTTATCATTGAAAAAGTAAACTTACACACAACTCATGATCAACAACGTATATCTTACATCCTCAGTACTACACAAATTTAACTCTTCTAATTCACCAAACTGTCCATATTGTAGATCACAGGAAGTAGATCTAATTCATATGTTTTGGAGCTGCAAATGCGTATTTAAACTATGGAACTCATTAAAAATCCAACTACAAAAGCAAGGCTATGAAAAAGCAACTCGTACATGAGAGTACACACTAATTCATATTCCTCCCCTAGGAATATCCCATAAGCAAGCGACCATACATATCAAATTATTTCTATTAATGAAACTATACATAGCATCCAAACAGGGGGATATAATGAATATTATTTGGGCCGAATTCAAAAAGATGGCACTCAAACACATGCTAGCTCATAAATGGGTAACTGATGCAAAAAATAACAGTCTTAAAAAACTAAAAATATTGGAACAGATATTTAACATACTGGTAGCTTAATTCACCCCCATTATCATAAAGGCACAGGCATTTATGTGCAAAGATATACCTTCATCACACATTTTGATAGGTAATGACAAGATTTCTCCATAACAGGCTAAGCTTGATAAATGGAAGTAATAAAATAATTGATGGCACTTTTGTACAGTTGTAAATATTGATGTTTCATGTTGATGTTTAGATACTGTTCACTGTTGAATATGCCCCAGTGTATTAGTACTTTGTTGTTATTGTTCAATCTTTGTTTGTTCTGTACATTGAAAAAATGCAAAATAAAAGACTTTTGGGGAAAAAAAGTGTTGCATTTGGAAAGTTCCATTCAACCCCTGTCCTCAGCCACACATTCCTCCAACAATTTCAAAAGCTAAAAGAATTTATGAAGTGAGACAGCTGAGTTAGGTTTCTCCTAAATACCCAGGCACAGTTCTGATTGGTCTCCTTTGGAAGTCTTAGGTTTCTTAGTATCAAAGATTTTTATGGTGTTTCTTGGCTGAACTAATTTCTGTTTTTACTCTTCCCCCTTCTATAAATTTCTTTTATTACCTACACCTGTACAAAACTTAGTGAAAAAGCCTATATTATAAATATGATTAGATAAAGTTTTCTGCACAAGATGGCTGTGCAAATATTAATTTCAAAGACCCTTTTATTATCAGCAGTGCAACAAGGAATCTAACAATCACTATAAACTTCAATTCCTTTAGCTCTATAAGGCTGATTTAAATGTTTTTCTTTTGCTATAGTGAGCAAGACTATACATCAGAGCAAGCCTTACAGCTCACTAACAATTGTACATGCAGTAACCATGTCTCTCTAATCTTTATAATTTATAAATTTTATAATAACAATCTGTCTGGAAAAGATTAATCTCTTTTTACTCTGGATCTGATGTGCACAAAGTCTGAAAAACTCCAACCCTTTGAGGATATGTAGCTCAATAATCTTTGGTGATGTCACTGATTCAAAGACTGTTGAAGCAAGCCTGGTTCTAATGTTAGTCCATCTTAAGCTCCATCCATCTATGGGATACCAGCAATGTTTCCATCTGGTAGAAATTTGTGAATAAGACAGTCCTCTCTTCCATAAGTTTAGGTTACTGTTGTTCCCTTTTCCCATTAATCCACTTAAATAATGATTGTATGGGTCCTCTGATTCTTGGAGGATGCTTGCTTCCTGAAGAATGTCTTTCATTAGCATGATTAGTGATTGCATAAAGTCATGCAGATTGTGTCAGCTTGGTTGGTCTCAATACTTCTGCTCTTTCCTGTCAAACAACTAATGCAAAACAAACAGCACCAGGCAATAAATGACTTCTAAACACATTTTCCAATGTGAAGCCGGTTTATCATTGATGCCTAAACTAATACCATTATTGGGTGCAATTGGTGAAAGTAAAAGCTAGAAGAATGGCAAAATAATGGATTCTGATAATAAGTTGACTCACATTGTTTTCAACTCTCAAAAAAGGGCAAGTATAAATTAACATTCCCCTAAGAATAGAAGAAAAATATTTTTTTGTAGCACAACATGCACCTCTGCCACTCTCACATGGAAAATACTCATATACCCCAACTCAGATGTTGCAAAACCATGAGGAAAAGGTGGCATCCATCATATGCTAGTAGGCCGACCTTCCAAGGAAAAGTCTGACAGTCGGTCAGTCACACACTAGTTATATACCATAGAAACAATTCTAGCCCCCCCCCCCAAAAAAAAAAAGGTTCCCAAAAACAGATACATCCAGATTTCACCACATTCCTAGTTGCGCCTTGGTTATGGGTGGAACATTCAGAGAAAAAAATATATTTTAGAAGGAAAGCTTTTTGCACCTGATCATTTAACCTAATTTCCATGAATTAACACTTACTTATAGCTCTATAAGAGCAAAGCTGATTAGCTTGATTAGTGAAGAATATTTTTAATTTGTATTCCCAAAGGAAACTTATTATAGTTAGTCACCTTTTATTAGATAATTGCTAAAGCAGAAGAACTCATACCATTGTGAAATCTGAGATCACCTACTGCTAGTATTATTTTCTTGACTCTGACTGCTGAGATTAAACATCCCCTGATTTGAAAATAAGTAGTCATTAGCCAACAAGCAAACTGCCGATATGAGAAAATATTTTGCTTAGTTCCACTATATTAAACCATGCAGAATGAGAGTCACCCTTTCATTCACTAATGCCATTAGGTAAAAACAATTACTTTGCTTAGATGTTGCAGAACATTCAGTGCTACTATTTAAGAATATAAAGTTCCTCAAAACAGTGAGCTCTTCCAGGTCAAAGTTAATGTCATAAGATATAATGCAACATAATTTTCCTAATACATCTGGTTAGAAGTAAATGTTAGCTAAGGCATAAATAAGTCTGTGATAGAAAACAGGTAATGCAGTCAGAACCTGGATCATCTGTGACATCACAGATAACTGGTTCAACAATAGTACAACTCCTCTAAACCTGAAGGCAGTTGTCAGTAAGAAGTCCCCCTGCATATAGATAATTCCATCTTGATTTTTTTTTTTTCTGAGGAAAGCAAATAGTATAGTTATTTTATTATGTGATGGGTTGCATATCACCTTTATAGCAGAATGGGATAAACACCTCACACCAGGATGGAGCAGTTTAATCATGACCACAGTGCTACAAATGTTATTATTTTTTTATTTGCATTGGGAAGTCTGTTGATATGAGCAGAAGGTTGCTTCCTAAAATGTAAGTTGGAAATTATCATACATCGAAAAGTACTACAGCATTTCAAACTTTGTAATCATGCCTGTATACAGCCATACATATCATAATAATATAGCTATTTGTCAAGTTTTATTCTCTCATCTGGAGTAGGAATACAATATATAGTATTTTCTTACTAGCTCTATTTGGATCTATTTGGAGAAGTCATCTGCATATACTTCCCAGCTATGTTACAAGCTCAAGGTTCTTATATGACTTCATGATTCAGTTGTTTTTGAGACCAACCTGACAGATAATATTGCATGTGTATTATATGAGGTAGGTAGGACAAAGGGGTAATTATTTGCAATATCTTACAATCAGCAAATTGTTTTAGTAGTGTAAATGCTGGTGTAAAGTATTCAATACCAGAGTAACAGATGTTTGATAAGTCAGCATTTATGCTACAGTCTGTGTTTAAAATACAGCTCTGTAACTATTATTTCCTGTTATCCATAATAGGTGGTACTGCAGAATCAGTTTACTTCCACAGTACCTTCATAAGAGTAAGTGGGAAAATAGTAAAAGTGAAAGTACAGCATGTGGTGCTTATACAGTAATAATAATATGAGCTATACCTTGAATCAGAGCTTCACAAATATAGTTGAAATGTTCATACATACGCAATGACACTAAATGAAAATGAAAAAAATCTGTTGACTTAATGCTACTACTTGAATTTAACTTTGGGGAGGGATCTATGTCATTTGATCACTCATTTGATCAAATCACAAATCACTAACCACGATTGACTGAAAACTCATTTAACTAAATCATAATTAACAGAAAACATTCTATACAGCAAATGTACCATAAGGAAATGATTTACAGGCAGGAAAACATCCCTGCACCCTCCATGTTGGGGATTTTGCTTCCCACACTATCTTACTTGACACACATATAATATATATCAGGAGTCATGCGACCACGGTGAAAAGAATCAATGCAGAAGCACAAGATTTACAGATCTGGGAGTGCAACATGGTGGCCCTTGCCAATCCATATATAGTCTTCTGGCTTCACTTCCCTAATAACGCCTATGATCTGAAATGGCACCATAACATTCTTTGTATGGATGTCTACACATTTCTGTAAATTGACATTCAGTCAAATAAGTCTGGACATTTTTGATTTAGTCAAATCATTTGAAGTAGACTTTTGGGGAGATAGAAAGATGGTCATTTTAGAGATCTTAATAGTGTAATTCAAAGTGTACTGGAATTCCAGAAGTTCAAATTAGGTTGCCAGCAATCTCACTTACTAATTAAAACACAAATTCACTTACCACTGCAAAATTGTTCCTAGCATTCCCTGCTTCTGTGGATAGGATTTGCCAGCCACTCCTTTGCCTTCTTCTGCTGAGACTTTAGTAATACCCTTTGACACATTTTGAGTCATGGAAAAAAATCTTCCTGTCCAGCAATGAGGTAACCTCCTCTATCTGCTTAAAAAGTATGAGTTCTTGCTTTTATTTTGTATTTAAGGTATGCTGTATGTTATCAATGTATTTTTCTCAATAGTTTCATTATGTATTAAAATCCCTTCCATATATTAGTGAGTGTTAGAGAAATTACCTTGTCCCACCTCAGATTTTCTACTTAAACTGAACTGTGGACTGCCTCAGATTGATTGGAGTACTGCTTCTTTACCTTCATATCTTCCGAAAGCTGCTTTTGTATAAACATGTCTATACCTCCTGTCTCATTATCAACTCCAGAACCCTCTAGGTTGGACAGCAACAGCACTTGTGGGCATTTCCATTTCAGTCTATACGTTTTCATAGGTGGTGCATCACCCACAGTATTGCCAATGGCTGTCCATCTGGGGCACCACACTGGATGGATTTCTAGTATAAAGAAGGGACTTAAAGACATTGTGATCTCTGTAACAAAGAGAGGAATGACTCAAGAGTCTTCCATTCAGCACTCTCAGTCATGCTCATGCTTAATACAATGTACTTTTGTATATTTTTCATCACTTATTTCAATATCTGAAGTCAGAAATAAAAATGTTTACACCCTCTTTACAAGGGTGTCATATGTAATCTTTCAACAGTGGAAATAAGGGAACACTTACATTTTATAGTCCACACACTGCCAGACAAACAAAGATCCCAGGGCACTACACAGACTAAGCAGAACAAAATAATACAAATGTTAAGTAATTTTTTATCTGCACTTTTATCAAATAATACATGATTTAAAGTAATTTGTTTGTGTTGCATTGAGCAATATCTAGCTGGAAGTTGTGACTGTTTTTTCAGTAGGTCTTATACAAGTGGTATTTTCAGTTAAGGCTTGTTAAAAAACCTGCATAGCCAGTGATAAGTGGGGGTAGTTTACCTCATTGTTATTCAGTTTCTGTCTTATACAAGTGGTACAGTGAATTATTTTCTGTTTAAACTGTGAGCTTTGGCCAACTAAGACCTGCATACAATCAACTGAACGCATAAGTGGAGTTAAGTACATTTTTATCTGCACTTTTACCAAATAATACATGATTTAAAGTAATTTGTTTGTGTTGCATTGAGCAATATCTAGCTGGAAGTTGTGACTGTTTTTTCAGTAGGTCCCCACCCACTCTCCCTGTTTTTGTCTTGGTGTTAATCTTGGTGGCTTTGAAACTGCCTGCCCCTCTTGTAAATTTGCACTTGGATACTCCTCCTGGGCCCTTCTCATTTGCTCACTCAAAAAAAAAGAAAAAAAAATGTATCTGCTTTTACTGTATTTGTGTTTCTTCCTACTTTATTTTGCTTTTGCGTCATCTTAAAAGTACTCAGTTGTATTTATTACTGCTTAGTGTAACTCATTCTAAGCCTTTTAGTTTAAGTTCTTGGGCTTCAGACCAGTTGTTTTACATTAAGAAGGTTTGTGGAATGCACTGTAGTGGCAGGACAGGTAGCTTACATCCTTCTAAGTTGGGAACTGCTGATTGAGGGCTCAGTGTCTGTTATTCTAAAAGTGTATTAATTCTGGTTTAAGCACGTGGGCTTCAGGCCAGTTATTTTACATTAAGAGGGTTCGTGGTCTGCACTCTTGTGGGAGGAGAGGCTAGACTCTGCCCTTCTGAGCTAGGAATTTCTGGTTAAAGGCTTATAGTGCCTGCATATTTGAACTGCTTCTTACTGAAATTGGTACACCTTGTTTGCTGTAGCATAGACTAGATCCAGGCCTGCTGAATCTAGCTTTGTTTGTATAACTTGAGCACTAATCCAGGCATTCTTTAAAGTATTCAATTGTATTTATTACTGCTTGGTAGTAACTTGATTAAAGTGTAGCTATCATTCTAAGTCATTTGGATTAAGCACTTGGGCTTCAGACCAGTTGTTTTACATTAGGATGGTTTGGTGCCTGCACTGTGGTGGCAGGACAGGTAGCTTACATCCTTCTAAGTTGGGAACTACTGATTGAGAGCTCAGTGTCTGTTATTCTAAAAGTGTATTAATTCTGGTTTCAGCACTTGGGCTTCAGGCCAGTTATTTTACATTAAGAGGGTTCGTGGTCTGCACTCTTGTGGAAATAAAGAGGCTGGACTCTGCCCTTCTGAACTGGAAACTTCTGGTTAAAGGCTTATAGTGCCTGCATATTTGAACTGCTTCTTACTGAAATTGGTACACCTTGTTTGCTGTAGCATAGACTAGATCCAGGCCTGCTGAATCTAGCTTTGTTTGTATAACTTGAGCACTAATCCAGGCATTCTTTAAAGTATTCAATTGTATTTATTACTGCTTGTTAGTAACTTGATTAAAGTGTAGCTATCATTCTAAGTCTTTTGGATTAAGCACTTGGGCTTCAGACCAGTTGTTTTACATTAGGAAAGTTTGTGGCCTGCACTGTGGTGGCAGGACAAGTAGCTTACATCCTTCTAAGTTGGGAACTGCTGATTGAGGGCTCAGTGTCTATTATTCTAAAAATGTATTAGTTCTGGTTTAAGCACTTGGGCTTCAGGCCAGTTATTTTACATTAAGAAGGTTTGTGGTCTGCATTCTTGTGGGAGGAGAGGCTGGACTCTGCCCTTCTGAGCTGGGAATTTCTGGTTAAAGGCTTATAGTGCCTGCATATTTGAACTGTTTCTTACTGAAATTGGTACACCTTGTTTGCTGTAGCATAGACTAGATCCAGGCCTGCTGAATCTAGCTTTGTTTGTATGCTTGTTGTTTGTTTGCTTGTTATTTCCCTGAAATGCTAATTCAACCTAAAACACGGCTTTTCAGCGCTTCTTTGGATCCCTAGTGATATCTGCATTGCTTACTGTACTTATTTCCTTGTTTCACTTGAATGAAAGTTACTGTTTGTCATTTTTGCATTTAAGTTACCTGTAGCACATTGCATTTAAGTTACCTGGCACTTGTTCACTAAAGCAATTATATAAGTCAGCACTAAAAAATTAAAAGCACTACACCCTCACAAACTCCCCTTGAGTACCTTGTTCCCCACTGGCCCTTTTTTCAATTATAAAGGAATTCCCAATACAATTCTAGCATGTCCAAAGGTCAGTTGTCAATCTCCTCTCTGGTCCAGCTGGTGAATCTGGGAATCTTGAGGCAATGTTACAACTGCCTCATGTACACAGACAACCCTCTCCTCCTCCCAACAAATTCCAACACATGTGAGAGATGCAACCATATAGCCAAACTGAAGGCTAAACTCTCTCAACTCAGTACTGGCGTAACCAGCCAGAAGGAAAAGGAAACCACACTCACTACAATTCCAGTCTCACATAGACCTACCACGACAGCAAACCAAACACATAAACACACAAAAACATACTCGGAGGCTCTAAATAAAAATCTGCCTAAGCAGCAGAGACCTCCAAAGCAGACACCTAAGCAACCGCTACCCCAAAGCAAAACACATAGCTCACAAAGCAAGTGTGTTGAACAGTCACAGCCCTTAAGGCTAAACAACACACCTGATACACTTGTAATAGATGACTCTATCATCAGGCACACTGACGTCCCGCTCACCAGGCTGAACAAGGAGAAGGTCACGGTGAGCTGCCTGTCGGGTGCTAGGATCTGCCACATAACACAAGCACTCAGGTCACTCCAAGGCAAGTACAAATATGACTCAGTCATTGTCCATGCTGGTGTGAATGACCTGAGACATACCTCCCTGGACTACATGAAAAGAGACATAGAGGAGCTCTCTGAGCATGTAGCCCAGGCTGGAATGACCTTGACCTTGAGTAGCATCTTACCCTCACCAAGAATGATGCCACAATATGAAGACAAGATGATCAATTTCAACAATTGGCTTAAGTATTGGTGTCATTGAAAGGGGATCCAATGCCTGCCAGCCTGGGATGACATGCTCGACAAGCCACGATGCTTCGCTAGGGATGGCTTGCACCTATCACCCCTGGGCTTTCAGATATTGGCAAAGGCTCTTGCTACCCCCATAGTGCCTTTTTTAGGCAAGGTTCAAAAGACAAACCCACCTCCATAGGTATCACAAGGGATAAGAAACTAAGAGTAGTGCTACTCAACGCCAGAAGTCTAAACCTCAAGATGCACGCACTTGAAACTCTCCTTAGCATGGAGAACATTGATATCTGTGCAGTAACAGAAACCTGGTTCAAGGATCCCGAGCGCACCCCAGCACTACCAGGTTATACCTCATACCATGCTTTTCGGCCCCAAAACTTGGACTGAACCACAAAAGGAGGGGGAGTATCAATATTTGTCAAAGATACCCACACCTCCAGGTTGGTGGCACAGCATGAAGCATCAGAGACTATCCATGTGCAACTAACAGTGGGTAAAACTGCCTTCCAGTTTATAGCCTGCTACAGACCACCCTCCCAAACCCAGGAACTCCACTCTGCCTTCCTGAGAACACTGGAAAATATGAAGGTCTCTCCAAACACCATTATATTGGGTGACTTCAACTACCCAAACATAGACTGGCAGCATTACTCTAGCTCCAACATCCTAGCCCAAAGGTTCCTAGAATTTATAAACTCAATTGCTATGGAACAACTTGTTACCACTCCCACAAGAGGGGAAAACATACTGGACCTGATCATCACCAACATGGGGACTCTATGCTCCAGACCAGAAGTGTATCCCTCACTGGTAAGATCAGACCATAAATTAATCTCACTGGATATTCACATCCCGACCCCATCCCCTGCCCAGAAAACCACAGTGAAAAACTTCTCTAAAGCAAATTTCGCACTCCTCAAAACTGAGGTGGAATCCTTCAAAGCCCCCGGGCCTGTGGAAAATTCAGCCCAGACCGCAGAATCCTTTATAAACGTACTCTATGAACACCTTCAGGAATGCATGGATCATGCATTCCCAAATAAAACCAAGACCCAATCCTCCAAAAGCAGACGTCCTGCCTGGTGGACCCCAGCCATAAACAAACTATACAATAGAAGGAGGAAGCTACTACATGATAGAGCAAAATCCCTAAAAGGGAAGGCATCTCTGATTAGTATTAGCAAAAAACTACGGGCACTCATAAAATAGTCTAAGGCCAGCTTTGAGAGAAAAATTGCACAGGACACTAAGGATAATCACAAGGCTTTCTTTAGTTATGTTAGGAACCTGGGTGGGAATTCCCAAATATGCTCAGAATTAGTCCAAAATGACAAAAAATACACCGAACCCACAGACATTGCCAACATCCTAGATGACAGGTTCAGCGCAAACTTCTCCCCCTGCTCCCCACCAAAAGGGCAAATATCTATCCCAGCAGAGTGCTGCCCCCCTGACATCGCAGATGTTCAGGTAAGAGCTGCCCTCTCCAAAGCAAAAAACACAGCATCAATGGGACCAGACGGTGTCCCGGGCTGCGTCCTACATGAACTCCAAGAAGAACTAAACCCAAACATAAAACTACTGTTCAATCTCAGCCTTACTATAGGATATGTACCCAAAGAGTGGCGTACAGCAACAGTGGTCCCTTTCCACAAAGGTGGTGCCTCAACGGATCCTGGAAACTATCGCCCCATAAGCCTGACTAGCTTGGTCTGCAAAGCTATGGAAAGGATCATCATGGACCTTATAAATAAAGATATTGGGGACCTACAGACACTGGATCCTACCCAGTTCTGCTTTGTTAAGTGCAGATCCTGCCTCTTAAACCTGGTTGATTTCTTTGAAACAGTCACCAAGGCCATTGAGGAGGGGAAGGTGGTCCACACAGCCTACCTGGACCTCGCAAAAGCCTTCAATACAATACCCCACTCGGGCATTATAGATAAGCTCACCAGCTTAAATATAAACCCCTATGTCACTAAATGGGTTGCAAACTGGCTCCAGGACAGAACCCACATGGTTAGAATTGCTGGAGCCATGTCAGACTCCAAACCAGTTACAAGTGACATCCCACAAGGCTCAGTCCTGGTACCTCTCTTGTTCGGTATATATTTCTCAGAGGTACAGGCCAACACGGAAGGACTGTGGTTGACCAAGTTCGCAGATGACTGCAAACTGGGCGCCATAATTGACTCTCCAGCCGACACAAGCATCCTCCAAAAGGGCCTCATAGAAACAGACAACTGGTGCCAGAGCCATGGCCTCAAGCTAAACGTCAAAAAGTGTATAGTCATCCCCTTTGGCAAAAACAAAGTGCCCACAAATTACCACATAGGTGGTAATCCATTAAGTACAGAAGAAGTAATTAGGGACCTGGCGACCCAAGTTCATAGCAATCTCTCATTTGACAACCACGTGGCCAAAGTGGTTAGAAAAACATTTTATATAGCCCACCTAATCATGAAGGGATTCACATCTGGATCAGGGGAGGTCATTGTGCCTCTTTACTCATCCCTCATCTGGCCCATAATTGAGTACAATGCCCCTTTTGGGATGTACCTTACCAAACACCTGCGGCAGCTGGAAAGACCCCAAAAGTACCTCACCAAGAGGATCAAAGGGCTCAAACAGATGCCATATGCTGCCCAGTTAAAGAAACTCCAGCTCTACTCAGTGGAATACCGCCTGCTCAGAGGCAATCTGTGCCTGATGTATAAAGCCATGTCCAACCCAGCATTAATGGACATGCTGCACCTCAGAAAATCCAAATCCCATCGAGCTACGTGCTCGAGAGACTTGAACCTCAGCACTGAAATAAATAGGACATGCTGGAGGGACAGATTCATAACCCAGAGGCTCCCTTCACTCTGGAATAAAATCCCAGTCCAGGTTAGGCAGAGTTCCTCATTGACTCTCTTCAAGAGGAATCTTGATGAGTGGATGGGGGATCGTAGGTTTACCCCAGGTATCACTTCTGTGTCACTGTTAGACAGAGGCACAGTATACTAACCTCAAAAAAGGGCATAGCAAAATTAATTTAAAATGGGTGGCGAAAGCCAAACACACTCTGGCTAGGCTTATAAATGCCCTAGGTCAGATAGCCTAGTATGAACCTATGAACCTATGAAATACAGAATATTCATGACAACTTTGACCTAGAATCATAAACAGAAAATGTTGAAACAACAAAGGTTACTATTAAGGAAGCAATACAATAAATATGAACCCCCCCCCAAAAAAACTCCAAAAAGCAAAACACTTTCCATATCCCCTTAAATTACATGTGGTAATTTCACACATGTACCATTTTGTATGAGAAAGCAATCTCCTAAAAGAAAGGAAATCCTTACAGAGCACACAGAATTCACAGAGGCTCTGAGGCAGTGATTTTCTATGCAAAACAGCAAAGAAATATTTGTTCCTAGACATCTTGAGCTTCATACAGCTGAGGCTTTTTATGACTTTTGGCATACAAAAACCTTAAAATTTAACATTTGCTTAAGACAGATCTGTAGTACCTCAAGGTTGAAACAATGACTTTCTGGAAATAATTTATACTGGACTGTAGATTAATCTCTAAGGATCTTTTAGATCTTAGATTTTTAGGAGCTATAAGGTGAAAATGCCTATCAAGCCCTTTTTAGGCCAATCACCAAAGTAAACACTGCAATATGTAGCAAAACCAATGAATTGCTTGGAGTAGTTCATATGAAACTTTATCAGTAATTGGAATTACTGAAGCTTGAGATTCTTCTTCCCTGGTTCTTTTAGGGTTTGCAAAATACAGATGTTTGTAGAGCAATAAGAAAGGGGGATGTTATTATTAATTAAAGATTTTAAAGTTTCATAACTTTGTTGTAAATAAGAATTTGGAAATCATGGCTATGGATCTCAAGGATATATTTACAAATAATAATATTAGATTAATACTTACTTTTAGATCCCCTCTTTATACATTGCATCACACAATAGCCATTATTGCTTGAGATTATTATGTTGCATAACAGTGTCATTTTATTGGTTAATATACATTATCCCCCTCTAAAATGATTGGCTTACACATCCAAGTATAGAAAAGAATCCATACTCATTAACATTTTGCAGCTAAATGGATTACTGCTATTGGTCATTGAGTCTAGTATGGAGAACATCATATTGGACCTTATTGCAACTAGCTGTAAAACTTTCATTCATAATATTAAATATTTACCACTGTTGGGGAATTCTGACTAGTGTGCCGTATCTTTTGAAAAGTTGGTTTCTGTTTTACCTGCTCCATTTTTTTTTCTGTTGTAAGAAAACTACTTGGTCTGGTGTTTTTGTTATCTGTGAGAGGTAGACTCTTAAATTATCTAGGCTGCACATCTCGCATGTTTTTCTTTGGTTAAATTCTCTTTTGAGTGATCTTAAATACACAGTGAATTTCTGGGCCTTTGTTTGTTTTTTCTTTCTAAAAATATTTCAATTCTGTATAAACTAAAGCACTGCTGGTGATTCCTTGCTGAGTGTGGAAAGTAAAACTATATTTTTTGTCTCTGGCTTTCTGATAGAGTTGTTTTCTGTTTTACCTGCTTCATTTTGGGGGTTTTGTGTAAGAAATCTGCTTGGCCTGGCATTTTTGTTCTATGTGAGAGGTAGACACTTAAATTATTTAGGCTACACATTTCACACTTTTTTCATTGTTTAAATTGTCTCTTGAGAGGCAATTAACTTCACAGTGAATTTCTGGGTCTTTGTCTTTTTTAGGCTTGGTCTCACTGGAAATCAAATAAATCCCAAACCATACAACAAGCTTATCAGGAACTCAGGAACAAAGCTAAGAAACAAATTAAAATAGTTAAGGTTAACTACTACAAAGAAATACAATCCAGGCACCACAAAAATTCTGGTCAACTATAAACAAGATCCTTCTACCAGGGAAAACAGGAACACCCACTCCCACCACTACCAACAACTCAGACAATATTGCTACTCAGTTTAACAAATACTTTACAGAAACTATCCTAGAACTATCCAAGAGTCAAACTCCCTCAACAACCAAACCCTACATCCCTTCAAATAATACCTCACCAGTATTGTCTCTCCAACCAGTAGCAACTGAACTATCAAAAAGCTACTAAAGAAATTAAAACACCAGACTGGCTGCAGACAGTGTACCTGCTGAATACTTGGAAGATATATCCCAGACACCGGATTAAGCAGCCAATGAATAACTGGAGTAATGTGTATAGAAATAATACGTTGGTCACACACAGCTGTAGCTATCTCCTTTAATAGAAAAACACAGATATGATAGTAAGCGCTTCCACGGATACAATCCACTTCATCAGACTAATAATCAGACTTTGTATGTGCATTTTATTAGCCTGATGAAGCGGATTGTATCCGTGAAAACGCTTTCTATCGTATCTGTGTTTTTGTATTAAAGGAGATAGCTACAGCTGTGTGTGACCAACGTATTATTTCTATACACATACCTGCTGAATACTTACAGTTAACAGCAGAAGGTGTAGCATATCCTGTCTCTTTACTAATTAATAGATCCGTATGTTTCTTTACTAATTAATAGATCCATAGCTGAACACCAGGTCCCTCTCATTTGGAAAACCTCCTATATAATTCCCCTACATAAAGGTGTCCCATCAACAGAACTAAATAACTACAGACCAATTGCAATATTGTCTCCCCTATCTAAAATACTTGAAAGAGTAATTCATAAGCAGGTTACCGATTACCTACTCACTAACAATCTTCTAACTAATACCCAACATGCTTTCAGACCAAACCATAGAATAACCACCGCACTAATGTCTTTCACTAACACTGTCAACTTCCGCAGGACTAATAATAATTATGTCTCTTCTATCTTCCTAGACCTGTCAAAAGCCTTTGTCATGGTCTCACATACTAATTCACTTAATATCTTCACTGAACTACATTTTTCAAATCTCACACTTGCATGGTTCCAAGATTACCTCACAGGATGGCAGCAAGCAGTCTCCTGGCAGCAAACTCATTCTCCCCTACTACCATTCACCCATGGAGTACCTCAGGGTTCTATCTTAGGCCCACTTCTATTCTTGGTATTTACTTCCATCGAGCAATGACTCATGCATCTCTCGTCCAATATACAGATGATTACACAGTGATTTGTTCTGTACCCTCTCTGTTGGAGCTTCAGACTCAACTCAAACTCAAAAATCCTTTCATGAAGTTGAGTCCTGGCTTACAAATGCTAACCTAATCTTAAACCCTGAAAAAAAAAAAAATAATGGTCTTCCTCCCTAACAAATCTGCATCCACCTCTAACACCTTCTTTATTACGTCAACCAACATTAATCATCACCCCATCGCCATACACTAAACTTTTAGGAGTAGAAATAGACCACAAACTCAAATTTGATATTCACATTTCCCAGACAGTGAAAAGGGTACATAAAAAACTTGGTACTCTATATAGGAATAAACACTACTTTACCAAAAATACCAAAATAGCCATTGCACAAACACACTTAATCTCCACGTTATTGTATGTAACCCTCATCCACACTAATCTCAAGAAAACTGAATTACAACAACTTGAATCCTGCTACAACAAAATTGTAAGATATGCCACAAATTCACCAGCTAGATTGCACCACTGCCTTGCACTGAAACAACTTAACTGGTTAGAGTTCCCCCAACTCCTAAAATATATGCAACTAACAATGGTCCACAAAATCTGGTCAGAGCCACATAAAATACCAGCATTAGAAACTCTTCTTCAACCCTATGTTACCAGCTGACCACTCTGGTCCTCATACAAACAATAAATAAAAAACCCACTTATCCAAAAACCAGCAGGATATTTCCTATTTGTGAACTACATAGGTAAAATCTGGAATAAACTACTTGTAAACATTACCTCTCTACAAGCCTTACCACTATTTAAAACCAGTCTAAAAACTCATCTCCATAGTAAATCACTCTGCCCATGCTCCAACCTCGGCTGATATATAGGAACCCACACCCGAACTGCTCCTGCCTAATGTAAAACACAGAAACTAAGATTATTTTTAACATCACAATGTGACCTACCTCAACCAACATTCTTCCACTGATGTCTAAATTCAACAAAAATACACTATGAAATCTTACATGTACCACAATCTTATTCTCCTCCTGGCTCTCTTTCTCTATACTCCCTGCATAAAATTCCTCTAATTTACTAATGGAATATACACTACTAGCTGCCATAACACATTGTATAACATTGTATATACTAGTGTTATGTGTCTTGTACTGATTTATATTTCATCACATTTAAGTTTTGACCTTCGATGCTTTGTATTACTCCATTTATGGCCATGTTCTTCTTTATTCTTATTTGTGTGTCTACTTACTAACTGGAGCTTTTCTCCTTCTTGTATTGATTTGTATTTAATCACATTTAAATTTATGACCTTTATGTCTTGTGTTACTCTATGTCTAATTGCTAACTGGAGCTTTCTACTCGGGCCTCCGCTGAAAAAGGACATGTGTCCAGTCGGACCTTCCCGGTAAACAAATGTAAAATAAAATAATAAATAAATAAATAAATAAATAAATAAATAAAGGGATTTCAAACCTACATAAACTAAAGCACTGCTGTTGATTCCCTGGTAGTTTTTCCCACCCTCCCTCCTGTTTGTTGATCTGGTTTTAAACCTGGTTATGTTAAACTGCCCACCTCTAGTGTAGCTTGCGCTTAATAAGCTTCTCCATTTCTACACTGATCTTTTCTTTGTGCTTGTATTGAAAAAGTGCATTTTGCCTCATCATTGCCTGTTCTACTGATTTACTTGTGCTGAATTCATTACCGAGTTGGCTTTTGGATAAAGTAGTATATTTTTACACTCTAGCAAGCACTTGTTTTTATATCAAGATGTCAGTGGATTTTCCATCTAGTTAACTGGGAGGTAGCCTGGTGTGTTTATGTTGGAGAAACACCTGATATTTCTACATGTAGTTTTCTTGGCTGGAAGGCTTATTAATCAGCTTATCTTGTTTTTATTGCCTTTATAAATTATGTACATCTGAGAGGCTCGTGGCTCATTTATACAAAGTCAAGTACTTTTATTTAATAGTTTTATAAGCTGTTTAAAGTACACTGCTGTATCCATATTTTTACAAGTGTCTGGGGTAGCATTTCATATCTTGTAAGTTTATTTCTGATAGCATTTCACTCTGGGCACTCCTTTAGGTGCTTTTACATTAGAAGGACTTGCATTATTCATCTAGTGGTAATAGTTTTTTTTACCTAATCTATCTGAGCTGGAAAGCACACAAAAGGGCTCTAAGTATTTTTTTCACTTCTCATATACTGTGACTGTACTTTGGCAGTTTTAAAAAAAACTGTACCGTCTGCTGCTGCTTTAAGTAGTATTACATTGTACCTGTTAGTTGTAGGAACTTTGTAAGTAGTTTGCATGATCTTGTTACACTTGGGCTCCAAACCAGCTATTCTACATTAAAAAGGTATTTTTCTGCACCCTTGTGGCAGACGTGTGCTGATCTAACATGTCTGAGTTTGGGATTGCTGGTGGAAGGTTTATTGTGTGCTTTCCTGATTGGTAGCTAGCTTAAAACTTGTTTCACTACACTTGGATTTAATCCTTGTGTTTATGTGGTCCTGCTCTTCATGCACAGATGGTTAGCAGTGCCCTGTACAGATGCAAAAGTCTAGAAGCTCAGTTTTTCCCTAATCAGCTGTCAGTGAAACAGTTTCAAGCTTTTCTTCTGTTCTAGGAGCAACTCAGATGTGAACTGAGCAGCATTGCCTTGTCGATCATCCTTAGCCTACACAAACTATAGGTCACTCTTGTAGTCAGGGCACTACAAGCACAGTCCTATCAAATTAACTCATTCCCTTCCCTAATAAAACATACAGTAAGAGCCTCCTACCATGGACAGGCAGTTTCCTATCATCTCTCTGGCCAGCCTGATAGACATGGGCAACCTGAGGCAGTGTAACAATTGTTTTATGTATACTAACAATCACTTACCCCTGAAACAAACAAATACTTTATGTGAGAGATGTTGTTATACTATGAAATTGGAAGGAAGACTCTCACATAAGGACAAATCGAATGCCAAACAGGTTGCCAGCACACACACTTCTCATTCTAAATAAGGATATGGCACATAAACCCACCTATGCAGAAGTACTCACTAGTAATTTACCAAAAAATCAGAGGCCTCCTAAACAGAAACAAGTTACACAGATAACAATGCAAAAAACCACAACACATAATAACACACCACACCAGTGTCTCAACAAATAATTCCTTAAGGTGTAACAGCAGAAAACATAATGTATTGGTCATAGGTGATGCCATTGTGAAACATGCAGATGTTCCTGTCACAAGGCTGGATAAGGAACAGGTTACAGTTAGCTGCCTGGCAGGTGCCAGGATCCATAAAGTCACTCAAGCACTCATGTCTCTCAGCCTCAAGTAACAGTAAGACTCCGTCATAGTCCATGTGGGGGGGTCAATGACCTGAGACCTTCCTCAATGGGTTATATGAAAAGAGAAATGACTAAGCTTGCAGATTATGTGTCACAGGCATGTATAAGCCTAGCCTTTAACAACTAGCTTAGCTTCTGGAGTCAGTCCAAGGGGATCCACTATCTGTCAGCCTGGGAAAACATGGTCGACAGGCCACACTGCTTTACCAGAGATGGTCTGCAACTGTCCACTCTAGGATTTTGGATACTGGCAAAGGCATTAGCCACCCCTATTGTGTGGTTTTTAGGCAGTGTCAAAATAAACAACCTCCCAACATAACAAAATACTCTCTTGATTAATTCAAGGTACTACTCCTTAATGCTAGGAGTCTGCACAAGAAACTGCACTTCCTGAAAGCACTCCTTACTTTGGAAGATGCTGACATCTGTGCAGTCACTGGGACATAGTTCAAAGGTGCAGTAAGCACTATGGCCATGCATGGCTACAATGCCTTCCATACGTTCAGACTATAAACAGAGCATGAAATAACTAAAGGAGGAGGTGTATCCATATTCATTAAGGATTAGTCTACCTTGAGACTGGTCAAACAGTATGACTTTCATGAGCTACTTCATGTCCAATTACCTGTTAGCAAAGCCCCCTACCACATCATAGCTAGCTGTAGGTCTCCCACCATGAAACAGGAAATGCATACCTCATACTTGAACTTACTGGAGACACTTGCCATACAACACAACACCTTACTCATGGGTGACTTTAATTATCCTACCACTGACTGGGAAACATACATGACCACAAACTTACTGGCTCAGAGGTTCTTGGACTTTGTTAACACAAATACTGTGGAACAGCTAGTCAGCACACCCACAAGAGGCTCAAATGTCCTAGATATAGTACTAACTAACATGGAAGAGCAAACTTCACCCCCTCTGTCCCATGCAGTCATCCCCCAAAGTATACCTGCCAGCATTCCTTAGCTTATTATCTCAAGAGAGCAAGTCATCTTGGTGCTCTCCAAGGCCAAAAACTCTGCATCAATGGGATTAGACAACATCTCAGGTTGCCTTATAAACAACTTAAAGCATGACCTAGCAGACCCACTTGGATTCCTGTTTAGCCACAAACTGTGAACTGGCTATGTTCTGGTGGAATGGAGGACAAGAACTGTAATCCCTCTGTACAAAGTGGGACTATCAACCAACCCTCAAAATTATAGGAGCATAAGCTTCACTATTCTCATCTGCAAGGCCTTGTAAAGAAGTATTATGGACCTTATTAACAAGGACATAGTTAATCTCCAGACTCTGGGCTCAACCCAGTCTGGATTCATTAAAGGCAGATCATGCCTGTTAAACATGCTTGACTTCTTTGAGAAAGTCACCAAGGTCCTGGAAGAGGGAAAAGTAGTGCATACCTTCTATCTTCACCTAGACAAGGTGGTTGACACAATCCCCCAGTAAGGTATTATAGAGAAACTCTCCAAACTTGGAATTAACCTCTACATTACCAGATGGGTAGCCAACTGGCTCATAGACAGGACACATACTGTCAAAGTGGGTGACTTCACCTCTAGCAAAAGGGCAGTCACCAGTCATTTACCACAGGGTTCTGTGCTGGGCCCCTTACTGTTCAGAATTTAATTCTCAGAAGTCCTGGTGAACTTGGACAGCCTATGGCTGACCAAGTTCATTGATGATTGCAAATTGGGAGCAATTGTTGAGTCGAACAATTATGTTAATATACTGCAGGCAAGGTTGACATGAATTAAAGTTGAATGCAAAAAATGCATGATTATTACCTTTGGAAAGCTGATATCACTGCTAATTGCATTATAGACAGCACACTTCTAAGAACAGACCCAGTGGTATGCGATCTGGGTACTCAGATTGATAGCAATCTGAACTTTGACCATCACGTATCCATGGTAGTAAGGAAATCCTTCCATGTAGCATATCTTAGAAGTAAAGGCATTGTATATAGATCTAAGGAGGTTATAATTCCATTATACTCAGCTCTCATCAGACCAATAATTGAGTGCAATGCTCCCTTTTGCATGTATCTCACCAACCACCTGCAACAAATGGAGAGACCACAGAGTTTTCTAACTAGGAAATTGCAGGGTACATAAAACAAGTCTCACATGGAAAGACTAAAAGCCCTGTAACTATATTCTGTTTCCTACATGTTGCTAAAGGGTGACCTGTGCCTGGCTTACAGGGCAGTCTCATCCCCTGGACTTGATGGAAATGCTACACATTCATAAATCGAACTACATTAGAGTCAGTAACTCCAGAGATCCTGACCTAGCCTCTAACATAAACAGGTCATGCTGGAGAGATAGATACATCTCGCAGAGACTACCACACCTCTGGAACAACTTTCCAGTGCATGCAAAACAGAGTCCCACCCTGATCCCCTTCAATCACAACCTAGATCAATAGATGGGTGATCACAAATTCACTTCTGGGATGGTGCCCATGTCTCTACTGGATAGAAGAAGTTGGTATTAACTACCATAGACCCTTACTTTGGTCATCTATCCACTGACACTTGGGACAATCTGGGATAAATATAACTACGCTTGAAGGGCTGTAGGGCCATTAGCCCTGTAACTGTCTACAAACCTATGAACCTAGAAATCATGTTAATATCAGCTATGAAATAAGCACTTTTAAGAAGTTCAATTTCAGACTTATTGATTTATATCAACTAAAACAAACTATTTCTTCAATGAGCTAGAATAATGCGCCACTTTCTGAATCTTACTCTGGTTAATTGCACTTAGAAAAAATGTTGACTGAGGCAATTTCTGATATTGTTGGTAGCAATGACAAAAGAATCAAGAATATCAAGTCTACTTTTTGGTGGGAATTGAATTTAATTAAACTTAACAAGAAGAAAGGCATCTGTTTCAATGTTACAAGAAATATTCTACCTCAAAAATAAAATAAATTTCAATAAAATCACTAAAAAAATTCACTGTGAAAAATCTTTCTGAAAGTAAGTTCGCTGACTATAGCACTAATAGAAAGTTGCATTATAAATATGCTAATTCTTGTTTAAATCCCAATAATCAAATTTCCATGATTAATTACCAAGTTAGATCTATTACTGATCCAGATTAAATAACAATATTATTTAATTCTCATTTTGTTACTACATTGTGTACTTCTTGCAGTGATGGAGCTACCTTTCCAACCTTTGTCCCGACTCACAATGCAACTTACCCTACTGTTTCAAAGAAAGTTATACATAATGCCTTTTAAAGGGACAGTTAATAAGACCTTAGTGGGGCCTCATAACATTCTGGATGCTTTAACTGGTAACTTCTCATTTGAGTTCATCATTGTGTTGTATTTTATTTAATGGTTTATTGAGGAAAGGTTCTAGTCCTTCTATGTGGAAAAAAGCTATTGTTACACTGATTTTGAAAAAGCACAATCAATTTGACATTAATAACTACAGACCAATTAATCTTACCTCATTAGTATACAAATGCTTTGAGAGGTTTATGACTAAATTTTTGATTGACCCTACCTTAAGTAGTACTGACCCTACCTTATGTAGTACTGACCCTGCCTTAAGTAATACTGACCCTACCTCATGTACTACTTACCTTACCTTAAGTAGCACTTACCCTACCTTAAGTAGTACTGACTGTGCTTGAAATAGTACTGACTCTACCTTAAGTAGTACTGAACATACCTTAAGGAGTACTGACCCAACCTTATGTAGTACTGAACATACCTTAAGGAGTGCTGACCCTACCTTAAGTAATAACTGACACTACCTTAAGTAGTACTTACCCTACCTAAAGTAGTACTGACCCTACCTTATATAATACTGATCCTACCTTACATAGTACTGACTGTGCCTGAAGTAGTGCTGACTCTACCTTATGTAGTACTGATTCTACCTTAAGTAGTACTTACCCTATCTTAAGCAGTGCTGACCCTACCTTAAGTAGTACTGACTGTGCCTGAAGTAGTACTGACCCTACCTTAAGTAGTACTGATTCAACTTTAAGTAGTCTGAACCTACCTTAAGGAGTACTGACCCAACCTTAAGTAGTACTGAACATACTTTAAGGAGTACTCATCCTACTTTAAGCAGTGCTGACCCTACCTTAAGTAGTACTGGCCCTACCTTAAGTAGATCTGACCATACCTTAAATAGTGTTGACCCTGCCTTAATAATACTGACTGTGCCTGAAGTAGTACTGACCCTACCTTAAGTAGTACTGATTCAACTTTAAGTAGTCTAAACCTACCTTAAGGAATACTGACCCAACCTTAAGTAGTACTGAACATACCTTAAGGAGTACGCATCCTACTTTAAATAGTGCTGACCCTACCTTAAGTAGTACTGGCCCTACCTTAAGTAGATCTGACCATACCTTAAGTAGTGCTGACCCTGCCTTAAGCAGTACTTACCCTATCTTAAGTAGTGCTGACCCTGCCTTAAGCAGTACTTACCCTATCTTAAGTAGTGCTGACCCTACCTTAAGTAGTGCTGACCCTACCTTAAGTAGTACATACTCTGCCTTATGTAATACTGACCCTACCTTACGTAGTACATACTCTACCTTAAGTAATACTGACCCTACCTTAAGTAGTACTGAGTGTGCCTTTAGTAGTATTCAGTTTGACTTTGGCAGCATGGCTTTAGTGCTATTTTAGTAGAATACAGTGACAATGTAAGCAGCACAAACAAAGTGCTAACTGACTTTTGTAAGTGGGATAATGAATATGGTCTTTTTTAGTTCTGACAAATGTGAGATATAGTTCTTTGGACAGATTCATCCATTGCCATCTATATTTCTAAATAGTGCAGCCTTAGAAGCAGTTAAATATTAAGATGTAAGTGTTACTATCAATAATAAGCTTGCCTTTGATCAGCATGGTACCTCAATCAAATGTTAGGCTTTGCATTGTCTGTGTATTATGCTAAAGTTGTTTAACTCTCAGGGATAAATGTCATCTAATCCAACATTATGTGTCTCACAAACATGCTTTGATTGAGTATAATGACACCTTTTGCCCTTATACAGACAACTGCATTATCTAGAGTCTGTATAATGGCAGTTTACCAAGCTTACTCCTACTTTTAGAAGTTTGATTACCACGGGGGATGTAGGATATTAAATGCACAATTACTGCATTATATCTATTTTACAGGGAAATCAGCTTTAGTTTTCAAACCATTCAATGGCAATCTTTTACAGTCAATGCCTAACTTAACCATATCCAATAATACTTGAAATTTAAATACACAGACATCAATTTTATTATCCTCAAATTTTATTCTGCTTGGAGGAGTAACTATGTTAGTACTGGTGTAGCAAACATTTGGAATATATTTCTATCCACAATTAGACTCTCAAACAATTTGATTAATTTGAAGAAAGGTCAAGCAAGTTCAAATATGAAACATTTAAACCAAATTTCACAGAGTTTGTAATTTCAAATGGTTTTCTATGTACAGAAGAACCTAACCAACATACATACAAATCAACTGTAAAAATATACCCACAAATGCCAAAACCTAAAAAAGAAATCCATACAAGTCCACACTAACAAAAAATAGCAAGTCAAAGAATATATTAAAAAGCAAACCTCTTTGCAAAAACAAAAAAGGAAAAAACCTTCAGTTAAACAAGAAAAAGATAAAAAAAATCTCAATCAAAAGAATTTAACAAAACAATAGAGAAGAGTAGACATCAAACCTGTCATATATATTTAAGGTAAACTTTTATGACAAAAGCTGCTGCTAAAAGTTGCATGGTACTTTTAATGATATTCTCACTGTTAATGAACTGCTTCCTGTGGTACACATATATTTAAGGTAAACTTTTATGACAAAAGCTGCTGCTAAAAGTTGCATGGTACTTTTAATGATATTCTCACTGTTAGTGAACTGCTTCCTGTGGTACAGGCTCTGATTCCATCAGCCTTCACTTGCCTACTTACAGACCTTGAGCAAGTCCCTTAAGCAGATAGTAGTTTGGGGCAGTTGAGAAAGTAGACATGGCTTCTAAATGGTCTCCTGGATTGCATGTGTAGTATCTAACTTTGAAACTATGGACATGTTCTTGCTAATTACAAAAATGGTAATACTACTACTAATAAATAAGTTAATAAATAAATTATAAAACAAAAATTGCTGCACACCCTCTCCCATTCCACTTTCCGTAAAAGCTGAAAGCACCAGAACATGTTCAGAAAGCAAATAGCATTTTTTCCATAAATGATAGAATTTGCCATGTAATGGACATAAAAATGTGTTTTCTGCAGGTCCAATGTCTTTTGAGATTGATAAGTAAATACATCTGCCTCTTCATATATCCTCATTTCTTAATTTACATGCATTAGTGGCATTGTCAGAAGGAAAAAGTTCAAATGCATGTTATAAACTGATTTCACATTCTAAATTCTGTGCGCATGTAAGAGATAAATGACACTATAAATGCATTTGTTTAGAAGTGCTTGCAGTTTGTTGAGAAAAAATAATGATATGTCTGTCTCAAGCTCCTGTCAAAGGAAAAAGACCAATCATGCTTCCAAAAAACAGTCTGAAATTTCACAGACAGCACATCTGAAGGCATTTATTTATATGTTGTGCAAAGACCGCTTCCTTTCTCAGAATTTTGACAGACAATAGCTTATTATCAGAAAATCTGTGTGCCAGTTTGATCATTTCCCACCATAATATCATTTGTTGATCTTTTTGTGATAATTGAGCTATGTAAGGATCATTAGAACGACGATTGTTTCCTATTTATTGTGTCAAATAATGTATGGGAGTTCTGTGGCACTAATTGCATATTACAAAATGCATGGCAGTTATAATCCTGCCTTACATAACATTTCAGCCTGATTAACAAGAAAATAAGAAAAATTTTAAAGCAGTCACATTTTACTTCTTGATTAAGCCTTCATGTAAAATTACACATACCTGAAATGCTTTCCTTACTATCAATAGTATAAAAAAAGGCAACATTAATATTTTACATTTTGCAATCTGTTTACTGATGCCATATTCTTAACAGTAACTAACATGTAACTCTATGTACAATTCGGGCCCAGTAGTCCTCTGATTATTTTTCATACCTGGCAAGAACTTATCCTTTTATTGACTATATGTCACACTGACTTATGGATCCATTGCCAACATGTATCAGTTTGACTATTTGCAGGATGGAACTACTTTTTACAGACCCAACTTTGATGCATAACGGAAGAGAAGAGAAACAGACTAAGCTCATTTTACCCATTCTGGATGGAAACTTTCTGTAATGCATTATGTTCAATTCCAAGAAAGTGTATTATCTACATTTCATGAAGACTGGGCCAGACATACACCAAGAACTTCTTAATGTACAAGAACCATTTATTGTTTTTGGTAGTATAGCTCATGCACATTGCTGGCCACTGGCTTTAATCAGTGTATGTATCCATGGAAGAATGTTCTTTACCCACCTCCAGGGAAGAAAAACTGTGTATTGGTCACTCAGTCCGAACACACTCAATATGAACTGCTAATTATATTTGTAAAACTGGAATGTAAAAGTTTGTGTCATCAATCTGATGCTCTCTGCTATGATAAAAAGTATATTTATTTATTTATTTTTGCAGCATCTCTGTATGCATTTGATTTACTAAAAAAACATATTTTACTTATTTAGTGCTAGCTAAATGAAATTCAGAATACACCCATACAATCTGCAGCTAATTGGGCTCCTTTCTACATCCCCAAATCAGTAAAATGATCTTCAAAATTAAGAATAATGAACAATAATTAGGTTGGTTACTACAATTCTTATGCAGTTGCAGAAAGCTCTAAGGTCAGTATCAGCAGATGCAAAGCAGTTCCATGAAGGTGCTTTAAAATGTTTTCTAACAGTCATAAAATATCTTCACTTCTTAGCTAATTTGGAAAGTGTGATGAACATGTTCCTAGTCATCTGCAGCTTCTTGTTTTATGCAAATTTGCTAAAAAATACAGGACTATGTAAATCTTCTAATAGAGTTTTGTCTTGATTGGTCTGTTTCTTACATTATATTTCAAAGTGCTGGGCCAGATTCACGAAGGCTTGCACGAAGTCTAAGAGTAGAGTAAGACTCCATGCAGCCAACGTGTCCGCCGAGCGATCCAGGAACAGCCAGTAGGGGCGTGCAACAGAGCACTCAAAACTAGTCCTACACAGACAGGGCTTGGATATGCAAATTACCTCAATTGCAGGCAAAAGCTATGCAAATGAGGTAAATTTGCGATCCAGGAAACCCAAACCTGTCCGAGTAGGAGTAGTGTTATTTGCAGAAATGTACTCAGTTGACAACTGAGTACGGTTCTGCAAATAGCAAAACGGAGCCATGACAGCTCCAAAAATAGGATGCATTTACAGGAGGAAGCATGCCAATGGCCAAAAATACGGCCATTGGCAATGTTAAGTGATGCAAAATAGAAATAAAATAACTTTTTTTTTTTCATCCCGATCTCCGGGTTTAAGCGTAGCACAGCGCCGCACAAATGCGCTGCGCCCTAAAAAGCAGAAAATCAATAATTAAGATCCACAAATGTGGATTTTATTGCTAATATGAATTTACAATGCAAGTAAATGGCAGGCTGAAGACAACATGGCCACTGAGTAGAGGTTGCTAAGGGGGGAAGCTCAGTCTAAGAGATGTAACCAAGTATTAGTAGGCAATCCTATGCAAAGGAGGGTTAGGATAGTGAATCGCAAGTTTACATAGCAAATGAGCACAGTCAGTGGAGTGTAGGAGTAGGATAAGGGGAGTAACAGAGTAGAACATAGGTGACATCACGAGTGGGGTATGTATGAAAGAAGTGAAGCTCATTGGAGCAGAGTGGCATGTGTCAGCTGTCATTTACCCATCATTGAAAGAGGTGTGTCAACAGGTAGGCTAGGTAAAGGCAAGAAATTGAAGGTGTATGCCATGGATAACACTAAAGTTTCTTGCTGAGTGGGTATGCTTGCATGTGCGCACCTGTAAACCTGAGTAAGACAGTGTGCGCTCACGTGTAAGCTTGAGTGCTCGTGTTTAAGCCGGAGTAAGCATGTATAAGGCTGTTTAAAGTGTTGTAAGCGCATTTGCGCTGGTGTGCGTGCGTTTTAACAAGAATAAGCAAGTTTTAGTCCATGTAAGCATGCGTGCGCGCATGTGAGCTGCTGTGAGCGTGTTTGCGCTTGTGTGTGCGGTGCTGCCCCCCGAGGAAACAGAAAGGAAAAAGGAAGCACAACAAATAGTAGGAAGCTACCAGGGAGTACTAGTAGAGCTAGCAGGTAAAAACAATCAGAATCAGGCAATTACACAGGCAGTACACTAGCCCAGCCCAGCACTTAAAACTCTGCAAGCAACAGTCCATTATGTTTCTCACAAGAGACACTGCAACACTGCAGTAAGCTAATAGAAGTGAAAACTGAAAAAGCTTTACTGAGACAAAGAAATGTTAGGGGCTGCCATTGCTGTTATAAGTTGACATATGCAACATGTTGAGGGTGGTTACAATGCGAATGCTGCTGGACAACCCACAGTGAGGAGACGGAGAAGAGTGTACAGGCCCAGGGTAACCTACCAGGGGCTACATGAGCTGGAGATAGTGGAGTGCTATAGAGTGGACAGAGACCTCTTGCAGCAAATTGTTGAGCTGTGCAGGCCACGCCTCACACACAGAACCAACAGAGGGGAACCCATCTTAGTGGAAACCAAGGTATGAGTTGGCCTAAGAATATTAGCAACAGGTACCTTCCAGAGACCAACTGGTGATATGATGGGGATATCACAGTTATCAGCATCCAGGGTACAGCACCAGTTCCTGGATGCCATGTCAACACATGTCGGTGATCATGTATATTTCCCCAATTCCCGTGAGGTATTGGCCAGCAATATGTGTCTCTTCCAGCAAATAGCGGAATACCCTGAGGTACTGGGTGCAATAGACTGTACGCACATATGCATCAAAGCACCAGCCGGCGAGTGGGGTAGGGTCTACTTCAACTGCAAGGGCTTCCCCTCCATCAACTGCCAGGTCGTGTGTGATGCCCAGGGCATAATACTGAATGTGTGTGCTGGCTGCCCTGGAAGTTACCATGATTCCCATATCTGGCATCTGACGCAGCTGTACCAGACATTTGCCAATGGGGACATCCCACATGGTCACCTAGTGGGGGATGCTGGCTATGCACTGGAGCCATGGCTGATGACACCCATCAGAAAAGCACACACACCTGAACAGGAATGCCATAATGAGGCACACGCACAAACACGAAATGTAATCGAGCGTGTGTTTGGGCTGCTCAAGTCATGGTTCCAGTGCCTGGACACATCTGGTGGAGCCTTGCAGTACTCACCAACTACATGTACCCAAATTGTCATGGTATGTGCTATGCTACATAATATGATCCTGCGAAAACAGCTGCAGCAGGACCAGCATAGGCCTGGGCCAAACAGCCCCCCACCATTGCCAAGGCCATCACAGACAGAGCGTGACTCGGAGAAGGAACAACCTGAGCCTGCCCCAGTAGGCAGAAGGAGGCATACCCAGTATGCTTAGGCCTTGGCAAAGAGGCAAAGCACAGCACATACACTGGCTCAGTAGGAACTCTGGAAATTATACCTCACTCTGACTCACACATATAGTAAAAGGGATGCCTAAGTTGACACTACCTGTTTTCAAACATGTATAGGGAGTGTAGTATGTGCATCTGACATAGGCAGCCCTGCAGCACCACCTGAGGCATGATTGCCATGTGTTAAACAATATAAAGCAGTGCTAAACAGCATTTACCACCATGTAGTATATGCAAACAAAATCGCACGTACCAACTAGCACAACTGTGGTCAATGTTGAGTAATATTGGGCAACGTCCAGCAATGTTGGTGAATATTGAGCAATGTCGGACAAGCCTGGTCTAAGTAGGGCATAGCTGAACAAAAGCCAACATGCTCATATTTGCTCTACTGGCTCTTAAGCAGTCTGGTCTGCTCAGTATGGAAATATAAAGCAGTTATGGGCCTCAAACCCAGGATACTGTGCACTATAGTTATAGTACTGAACCACTAAACCATGACAGTATTACGGTGGTCAGCCTGCATGAAGAAATGTTGATAAGTCTATGCAAAGTATCTCATGGAAACCCTGCAGGCACAGCATAATCCCTGTCGAGTTATGACACAAAGGTGAGTCCTGCAGTAAGAATAGAACCTGACTTCCAACACACACAGTATAAATGTTAATACTGGTCATGTTCACACACATCAACAAATATAGTCGACCTCAGATAGCAACATACTGAAAGGTCATACTGGGCATGCTCACACACTTGAATAAATGAGACAAATGTCAGGCAATAAAACACAGAAAGCCTGAACTGGGCATGCTCACACACTTAGGCCATATCTGAGTACAGTAGTGGGCCACACATATCTGGCAGTTGCATGTGTTAACCCAGGAACCTCTCACTATCCAGCAATCCACCCTGTGCACACAGTTATATGACAACAGACACATATATAATATAGTGGAACCCTGTCATAATCAAATATGTTCTTTATCCTAAGCTGTTCATAGAAACTGGGAAAGCAAAGACGATAAAAACCTGCAAAGAGTATCAGCAATAAACATTGTGCATCCCAAACATTATCATAGGTTCAGAGGTCGATACTAGGCTATCTGCCCTAGGGCATGTACAAGACTAGCCAGAGTGTGTTTGGCTTTCACAACCCTGTCAGATTACTACACTGTGTCTGTGAATAGTAGGTCACACAAGATAGCCCATGTACGTTTAGGCTAGTGTGCCTCTGTCTAGCAGGGACCCAGAAGATATCCCAGGGGTAAACATACTATCACCCATCCAGTTGTCAAGATGTCTCCTGTAGGTGTTCAGTGGGTGGCTCTGCCTATGTAAAACTGGGATTACAATCCGAAGTGAGTGGAGCCTCTGGGATAAGAATCTGTCCCTCCAGCATGTCCTATTAACATCTGTGCTGAGGTATATGTCCCTGGAGTATGTAGCTCCAAAGGAGTCAGATATCCTGAGCTGGAGCATGTCCAGTAATTCTGGGTTGGGTATTTCTGTAAACAACAGGCACACATCATATCCAAGTAGGCGGTAAGTGGCTAGTAGAGCTGGAGTTACTGTATCAGAACTGTGCAGGGCATCCATGTGAGTCCCTAGATCTGCTTGGTGAGGAACTTTTCTGGCCATTACAGTTGCTGCAGGTGTCGGGTAAGGTACATCCCAAATGTGGCATTGTAACCAAGCATGGTTGTGATGAGTATGGGGGCACAATGACCTCACTCGATATAGATGTGAAACCATATGGGATAAGGTGGGTTATATAGAAGGTCTGTCCAACCACTTCGGCAACGTGATTGTCAAAGGTGACAGTACGAACAAGTCGTGTCCCCAAACCCCTAAGAACTCCTACCGTATGTAATGGAGTACTACCTATGTGGTAATGTGTGGGCATGTTGTTATTCCCAAAGGGGATGACTATGCAACTAATGGCATTTAGCTGTAGGCCATGGCTCAGGCACCAGTCATCCATCTCTGTGAGACCCTGTTTGAGTACGCATGTGCCAGCTGGAGCGTTGATTATGGCACCCAGTTTGCAGTCATCTGCGAACATGGTCAGCCATATTCCCCCTGCGCTAGCCTGTACGTCAGACAAATATATACTGAACAAGAGAGGTCCCAGGACTGAGCCTTGTGGGATGCCATGTGTAATGGGTGTATAGTCAGACATGGCACCTGCAATTCTGACTATGTGGTTGCTATCCCTGATCCAGGTAGCAACCCATCGTGTGAGATAAGTGTCCATATCGATGCTGGTGAGCCTATGCATAATGGCCGAGTGGGGTATTGTGTTGAAGGGTTTTGCAAGGTCCAGGTAGGCTGTGTGGACAACTGTCCCTACGTTGATGGACCTGGTAACCATTTAAAGAATGCAAACAGGTTCAAGAGGCAAGATCTGCCCACAACAATGCTGAAATGTGTAGGACACAGTGTTTGTAGGTTCCCGATGTCTATGTGTATGAGTCCCATGACAATACGCTCCATAGCTTTGCAGAACAGGCTAGTTAGGCTTATAGGGCGATATTGTCTGTGGTCCGTTATGGTACCAAGTCTGTGGAGTGGTACCACTGTCGCTGTATGCCATTCCTTGGGTACATATCCTGTAGTAACTCCGATACTGAACAGTGACATAATGTGAGGGTTACTTCTGTCATGAAGCTCGTGTAAGATGCAGGCAGGGACACCGTCTGGTCCCATTGATGCTGTGTTGTCCGCTTTGGGGAGGGCAGCACTCACCTGTTAATTTGTGATGTCAGGGAGGTTACAATCTGTTGGGATGGATAGTTGCTCTTTAGGGGGGATGGGGGGGACATCTTCACTGAACCTGTTTGCCAGGATGTTGGCAATGTCAGTGGGTTCAGGGTATGTTTAGTCAGTATGCAGTAACTCACAGCATATCAGTGAGTGTCCACCCAGGTTCCTGACATAACTGAAGAAGGCCTTGTGATTGTCCTACGTGTCTGGTGCAATTGTCCGTTAGAAGCGGCCCTTAGATAAATTCATGAGTGATCATAGCTGTCTGCTAGTACAGATCACGGATGCCTTCCCTGTCTGGGATTGTGCTCTATCATGTAGTAGCTTCCTCCTGTCGTTGTATAGCTTATTAATGGCTGGGGTCTACCAGACAGGTCCCCTGCCATTGGAGGAGTGAGTCCTGTTGTTATTTGGGATAGCACAATCCATGCAGTCCACTAGGTGTCCATAGAATGTGTATGTAAAGGATTCAGCAGTCTGAGCCGTATTTACCACTGTCCCAGGGTCTCTGAAGGATACCACCTTGCTTTGGTGAAGTGAGACGTTGGCTTATGAGACATTCACAAAGATTACCCAGGATAGGTGTGGGGATGGGATATGGATGTCCAGTGAGATAAATGTATGTTCTGACCTTACCAATGAGGGGTATATCGCTGGTGTGGAACATAGAGTCCCCAATGTTGGTGATGATCAGGTCCAATATGTTTTCCCCTCTTGTGGGTGTGATGACCAGTTGTGCCATAGCATATGAGTTTACAAATAGTAGCAACTGTTGGGCGATGGTGTTGGGGCTTGAGTAGTATCCCCAGTCAATGTTTGGGTATTTAAAGTCACCCAATATAATGGTGTTTGGGGAGACTTTCATATTCGCCATTGTTCCCACAAAGCCGAGTGTGGTTCCTGAGTTTGGGAGGGTGGTCTGCAGCAGGCAACAAACTGAAAGGCAGCTTTGCACAATGTTAGTTGCATATGTATGGTCTGTGCTGCTTCTTGCAGTGCTACTAACCCGGAGGTGTGTGTATCTGTGATGTAAATGGATACTCCCCCTATTTGTGTTGTCCGTTCCAAGTCTAGTGGTCAGAAAGCATGGTATGAAACATAACCTGGTAGTGCTGGTGTGCATTTGTGAGCCTGAACCAGGCGTCTGTTAGTGCACAGATAACGCTATTCTCCGTACTGAGGAGAGTCCTGAGTGGGCGCAATTTGAGGGTAACACATCTGGTGTTGAGCAACATTACCCTTAGTTTCATTTACTCTGTAATGTCTATGGAGGTGGGTTTGTCTTTTGAGCCCTGCTTAAAAAAGGCACTATGGTGGTAGCAAGAGCCTTAGCCAGTGTTCAAAAGTCCAAGGGTGACAGGTGCAAGCTGTCCATAGTGAAGCTACGTGGCATGTCGAGCATGTCACCCCAGGCTGACAAACACTGGATCCCCTTTGAATGACACCAATATGTTAGCCAACTGTTAAACGTGATACGTTTTTCTGTATACTGTGACATCATACTTGGTGAGTGTAAGATGCTAGACAAGGTCAGGGTCATACTGGCCTGGGCTACATGATCAGAGAGTTCCTCTATGTATCATCTCATGTGGTCCATGGAGGAACATCTGAGGTTTTACACACCAGCATGGACAATGATGGAGCCAGTCCTGTACTTGCTTTGGAGTGACCTGAGTGCATGTGTTATGTGGCGGATTCTGGCACCAGACAGACAGCTCAAAGTGACTATTCCCTTGTTTGGCCTGGTGAGTGGGATATCAGTGTGTCTGACAATAAGTGTCACCTATTACAAGTGTATTAGGTGTGTTGTTTAGCCCGAAGGGCAGTGACTGGGTGGCACACTGACATTGTGAACTATGTGATATGTGGGTATTGTAGTGGGGTAGCAGTTGTTTGTGTGTCTGCTTTGGAGGTCTCTGCTGCTTAGGCAGAGTTTATTTTGAGCCTCCAAGTATGTTTATGTGTGATAATGTGGTTTGATTGCTGTCGCTATAGGTTTATGTGAGACTGATATGTGGTGTGTGTGGTTACCTTCACCACCTAATAGACTGCGCCAGTCATGGGTCGAGCAAGCTCAGCCTCCTGTATGTCTATATAGGTGCATCTCTCACATATATCTGAGTTTGTTGGGAGGAGGAGAGGGTTGTCTGTGTACATGAGGCAGATGTGACATTGTGTCAAAATCATAATATTCACCAGCTGGACTGGAGAGTACACACGAAGCCGACCCCTGGACATGCCAGGATATTATGATGACATACTCCGTAGCCTGATCACAACGGATCAGTAGGGTGTTAAGTGTGTAAAAGAGTATAACAGGGATTAGTGCTCAGGTTTGTTGGTGTTTTGTAAAGAGTAGCTGAGAAGGAGTCCAGACTGAATCATAACACCTCCTTCAGCTATGTCATAAATAGCAATGTACACTCATATATGTCCTGAGTCAGGGCCAACTGTACCTGACTGACAATGCCAACATCCTGTCAGACAGGCCCATATATACATACCCACCTCCCACTGACGATAGTCCCTATCATCATACCAGGAGATATCACATGTAGAATGGCTGAACAGCTCCCCCCAAAGCCAAAAGCATGGCAGTAATTGGATTACATTGTTTCCCAATATGTGTCATGCATGAACTGCAGAACAAACAGACCCTGCACCTGAACAGTCTGTTGAGCCTCACCCTCTCCACAGGATCTGGAACCATTGAATGTGTTACAGCAACATATGGCACTCCCCACAAGTGTTGGTGCACAACACACCATGGGAAGTATAGTCCAGTAAGCCTATGAAGTCTGATCTGCAAGGCCATGGAGTCCATCATGGTCGAAGTCATGAACAGAGCTATTGGAAGCTGACAAACACACAACCCTATCAACTGTGGTATGTTCATATGCAGATCATGGTTCCCAAACATGCTAGACTGTTTGCAAGGCAGTCACCCAGGACATACATCACTGAACAGAGCTACACATGTCCCACATAGACTTTGAATAGCCCTTTATCAACATCCCAGACACATGTCGTATCCAGAAAACCAACAATCTGTGCATAAATATTTGTTGACATATGAAGGAATGTCAATGTGTCCACAGATAGATCACACAAGGTAAGAATTATGGGGTTCTGTTCAAGCTGTTGACACCTGCCGACCCACATGGCTCATTCCCGGAATTGCATAAAACAAAGAATGCACACATTACCATGTCCATTCTGATGATGTCAGTATCCTACAAATATATCAGAAGAGAAACCACCCACTAAAGCAGATAGCGTGCCGTGTTAATGCAATCTTACTAGTATCAGAACATAGTTAGATAGGGGTTTGAATCCTACAAACGCTGACTGTGTGTGGGAGGGTGTGTGTATGTATGCAATTTCCTTTGAGAGGAGTGCCCTTTTTGGAGACTGGGAAAACACATTAAAATAGGTAAATTCCTCTTTGGAAAGTCTGATGATGTCAGCATCCTACAAATATAGCAAGAGAAGAGAAACCACCCCATAAAGTGTATAGCATGCTATGTTAATGCATATCTTTCAAGTATCATAACATAGTTAGGTAGGGGTTTGAATCCTGCAAATGCTGACTTTGTGTGTGTGATTTCCTTTGAGAGGAGTGCCTTTTTTGGAGACTGGGAAAACACATTAAAAGAGGTACATTCCTCTATGGAAAGTCTGATGATGTCAGCATCCAACAAATATAGTAGGAGAAAGGAAACCACCCAGTAAAGCATATAGTGTGCTGTTTTAATGCATATCTCACTAGTATCATAACATAGTTAGGTAGGGGCTTGAATCCTGCAATTGCTGAGTGTATGTGTGACACAGTTTGTCAATGCAGTGTGGGTTTTGCTTTTACTATGGTATGACATATCATGATTAAAACAGTATGTGCATTGCACACATCAGTTATCTGCGTGACAAATAAATATGTGTACATGTGACCTCAATCAGTACATAGGTGTGAAGCCTGTATACTACATGAATACATTTGTTTCCTTTGACAGATTGTGCCACTGCTTCTCAGATCATAGGTCAAATATGTATGTATGTGAGAAGGCCGGCCACTGTAGTGATCTGTGGCCAAGGTCATCTGTGCCACACACACCCATGAAAGTTACTATAGAGTAGTGTGAGTGAGGGTATATGCCTGTGGTATATGTCAGACATGTTCATACACAACAATGACTGGCAATAATGGACAGTCATTATAGGTGTACAACAGCCTTGTGGATATGCATTCAGGCCCCTAATGGCTTATGTGATACACCGGGGGACTCCACAATACCTATGGATATGTGGATACCAAGGGACAGATGACATAACACGTGGCTGTATGTACACATTGGTACCCAACATACATGTTGAGGGCTATCACCTATGTGGTACTGTCAGGATAGTATGTATAGTAAATGTGGATGACTATGCCATAGTCGGCCTACTGCTATACAACATGTATCGGACAACAGGTATCTGTCTGTATGATACCCTTGTATAGGATATGCGTCCCATCCAGGGAATGCATTGTAGGCCAATGCATGCATTTCCAGATGTGGATGGACATATCCCTAATGTGTTTGCATGTACCTAAGAGGGCTATATGCCAAACAGGTGTGGTCCCAGGAATGGGTGGTGGTCAATACCACTGGTTACTGTTATAGCATAGTACCGGAAGGATCCAACTGTTTCTGAGTTCCCTACAACTGTGTGTCATTTGTCACGACATCATCTAATGATTGGTTATAGCCATGCTGTTGAGGTTGTGTATACTACCAGACTGCAAATCATTGACAGATATTAACAGTATCACCCACAGCATAGTGTCAACCCATGTCATACACACATGTGTACCCATGTTAGTACATATCTGTAGTAGAATGCATACTGGCCATCGAAATTTATTATGACATGTTAACAATGTGTACAACAGGGTATGTCACATGTCCAATTTGTCCACTATGCACGTACATGCAGACAGTGCACACCCACCTTGTTCACAGATGTACACCTGCTAATCTGTACTGCACAAATCACACACATACTGTCCACTCACTAACAAATGCTGGCAACACTTTACACTTCAGCCAAGTGGCACATGGGTGGACAATACATATTCAGACCTAACAGTGGTGTAAACAATGCTACATTGACAATCAGAGCTTTGATCCATAATGCCTCCTCAGATATACCCACAAGGATATCATTACACTTTCCTGTTGACAACTTGCTAATATTGCTATACTGCTATTATGTCACCCTGTGCATCAGCACCATGTTAGCCTGTTCCTGCATCAATGTTACAGATGACAGGAGGTGGAACAGGTGTCATCATATGCACAGGGTGTGTTGTTGGTTTGCCAGAGCCCGACATTGACCCATCCAATCAACATGTTTGTGTGTGTGTGTGTGTGTGTGTGTGTGTGTGTGTGTGTGTGTGTGTGTGTGTGTGTGTGTGTGTGTGAGGGACAACAGTACAGCATGGGTGAGTGTTGATGTAATGTGTGTGTGTGTATGTGTGAGCGCTAGTTGTTTGGTTAATGTGTGTGTGTCTGCATGCACAAAGCTCCACCATCTGGCTGCCATATACAGGAGGTTGTGGGACAGCCACAGACTGTACCTGCTAGGCTGTACAGATCATTGTCTCCGGCCATGGACACGGTACCAGTGCCTGGCAGGGGTGCTACGGACAGTATCGGGTACCAACCCTGACTCATCAGAGGCGGAGGTATGATGACTGGACCCATGTCCCTGCTGGGACTGGCCAGAACCATGTGCACGTGGTCTACTGGGACGGTCAATGGACAGGCCAGCCCCAGCATTGCTGGGGCTGGTACTGCCACTACGGGAGCGGCTGTGATCTGTGGGTTGCCTGTGATGACTGCCAGCTGTTGCTGTTGCTGGCATGCTTCCGCATCCACGTCTCAACTGTCCCACATGGTCCTGGCACATTGTGAAGGGCATCTAATGTCTTCCCCCAATGTCTGTCAATGACCTCGGTGTAATTCAGGATGGCACCGGCAAGATCACGGATGCTGTCATTGATAGCGGTGTAATGGGCCCTCTGCGCCCTTAGTCCCTGTCTGGTGTACCGTTCCATACGTGCCTGTGCCTGCATTACAGCCCAGAACATACTGGAAGTTGTAAGACCTGTGAGGGCACGTCTGCCAGGGGCAATACAACCAGTGGGGCTACCCGAGAACCCCTGGACATCCGCCTATGTGGTACCATTCCAGGAATCCGGCTATGGCTGCTGTGAGGGGATGTAAGTGCCACGGGTACCACACTCTCCTGGTCAATGCCAACTGTATGCTGTCCCTTGGCTAAGGCCATTGGTGATGAGGGATGTATTGGCAGTATGAGTGTGCACATAGATGGGGTTGAACACTGTGTACTGTCAATTGGTGGACCAACAACAGACTCTGTCAAACCTTCCTGTGCCAGAATACATGTCTCATAATCTCCACTATTTGTGGCAGTGACTTCAGGTTCCCTGCTGCTTTCAGCCACCCCAAATGCAACACCTGTGAGAGGAAGACAGGAAACACACTTTACAATCTGTACATGATGTTAGCACACATGCACACATGCACACATGCACACATGCACACAGCACACATGCACACATGAACACATACACACATGCACACATGAACACATGCACACATGCACACAAATACACTCCTCACTACAGCACATACACACACACACACACACACACACACACACACACACACACACACACACACACACACCACACACACACACACACACCAGCAATCCAACACAAACTCAATAGTGGCTGAAGGTGGGTGACAGTATCACAAGGCAAACAGTCACCTCACATGTGTTAGCATGCAGAATATGTGCTGCTCAAGACCATGCAGTGCAAGTGTAGACGGCCCTATTTAATGACAGTATACATGGCTTTGATGCATGTGTGTAGTTGTTCAGTGATTGGCTACACCCTAGAACACAATGTGTACATGGACACAACATTGCTGTGCAAGTATCAGCTCTGCAATGTCCTGTGCACCATCACTCACAGGTATGCTCAACATGGCCTTTGTACAGTGGTTATGGTGAGTGTGGGACATATTGCAGATATGTTGGTGCCAGCCATGACATGGCATGCTACACGACTGCAACATTAAACACCACACATACCCAATGTGTGTCATGTGACCTATACACCCAATAGCATTCCAGGACATATATGTGACACTTTGTACAGATGGCGACTGCTGTGCATATTGTGTATACTGGCATATGTAAGCACACACACAACATGCTATGCATATTGTGTATAGGTGCATATGTTTGCAAACACACAACATTGATGTGCAAAGCAATGACTGCTATGTGTACTACTGTGGTCACTGTAACTGGATGGGATGTAGTACCATGTGCCATCATCATCATGCATCTTGTGGTCACTCACAGCTACTAATGTGTGACAGACCACCGCCTAGCATGATGTACCTGAACTGCAGTGCCGTGGCTACGTTCACAATTACACAGCCACTTTGTACATGGGTGTGTGAGGTGCCCAATAGGGAGCATTGCCTAACATGACTGTGTTATGTGTTGAAGAGTGTTGCACAGCCCCACGATAGGCCTCTACCCCTGAGGTACATCATGTGTGTGTGGATGACATGTGGGATACTGAAGTGTGACCTTACAGCGGGTGTGTGGTAACGCCATATGTAGCATGTTTTTGTGTACTGCATATGATAAATGTGTTATGTTGTGTACAGCTGTAGCAACTATGCCTATCCAGTGTGCAGTATGGTGTTGCCACAACTGTGTCTTATGCTCTGTGAATTGCATGTCACTGAGGCAGCTACTGACATTACTGAGCTGTGCAACGTCTTACAACAAACATGCACGGCATGCATTATGCATAGGTGTGTTATGTGTACATAGCCTACACCTCACCTATAACATGCACATTTCATTACCAACATTGCAGTTATACCACACTCACCAGCATGGATCTTCTGCCCTGCTGTCACACCAGAGGGACCTACGAGAATATGAGAGAGTTTGTCAGTGGCCACAACTGTGGCATTGCTACTGTGGGTATGCTAAACTACAGTAGAACAACAGTCAACAGTCACAGGTGTACAGATAATATTCCAAATATTGGTATTGCACAACACTAGGCAGCACAACTGCTAAACACACAGTACACATCTCACGTAGACATAATCTAACAATACAGTTAACTGTAGTCTACAGATAGGGCATGTTACCTGCTCACTCCATGTGAACATGCTGGGTGGCTCCAGCCTCCATGACAACACATTTCAGTGGGAGTTGCTGCTGTTGTCCAGGAGCCACCATGCTTAGGAGCAGCTCCTCCACTCTGGTGAGGGGGGAGGGATGAATGGCCACCCCACCACCTGTGGCAAGCTGTTGTCTTTGGATATCAGGCACATGCCGCCGGACATGTCTAATTAAATCACTGCAGCGATGGCGTACCTGCTCATATGTCCGGTTATGCATGCCTATGTCATTTACCCGACAAACAAGATCCTGCCACAATGCAGTCCACTCCTGCTGATGCTGGCTGCTTCTGGAAAACAGCATTGTGTAGTGCTGCACCAGGCTTTGCTGAATCTCCTCTTCCTCTGCTGCTGTGTAAGACAGGTTAAGTTGGTGGGCCATCTGACTGAGATATGAACAATATGTGTGAGCAAGTCCTGTGGCACACTTTCACCTTTAACCACAGATATCACTTTACTGACATATATACCATCCATTTGTCTGTCAGAGGATACACACGTTCAATACCACTTATTGGTTCTCAGGCCACAACTGACTAACAGTGCCTGGCACACTCTATATATCAAACCACTATACAACAGTACCCAGCACACTGTTTGTGACACAATGCACAACCTCGCCACAGGGGTATATATCACGCCAATGCACGAACAGAGATGTCATCCATTGCAATGAATGTAAAGTACAGTTACAGTAGTACCATTCAACCACCTTAGTCATTGATGCCATAGCCCTGCCTAACATATGTGCACAGTTTTTACTATAGGTGGCATACTGGTGTAACAGAGTATATATGTTGCTAGATACACACGTATACCCTGTAACACACATATGATTGTGGCCATGGTACAGGCATAATTACACACACATCAGACAAATATACAACACACCACTGTATGCCAACACAGATGAGCTTTACCTGTGTGCCATACAGTACGGTGTGCCACTACTTATAAACCCTTATGCCTGAGTTATGTCCTCTGTGCAGACTACAGGAAGCACACAAGACAGTGTTTCCAAGCAATGTGAACACACACCATACTGTGCTGTTTAGGCCTACAGCTTCAGATAGTACTACAGTTCATATGGGAGTTGGATTCACCAGCAGTACCACTCAGTAAGCATACATGTATTGCTTTAGCCTACAATGAGACACCACGGTCGTCACATAGCAGGTATTGCATTGAGTACATGTGTGAGTGCATTGTGTCATAGGTAGGTAATATGCTATTGGCCCTAGGGCCTACAGCAGCCTAGCCTTATGCTACCCTGGCCTTTGACACACATGTACTTTGATTTCACTCACCCCTGTCAACCAGAACCACAGAGGGAATTCCTGGGGTGTATTACCAATCTCCCAAACAATCATCAGGGGTATTTATGACAACTGCTAATGAGGAGCCTTGTTTGCTATTGCTAGGTGGTCTATTCCAGTGTATGGCATATCTCTGAAATAGGAACCTATCCCTCCATCATGTGCTGTTTAGTGAGCTGATGAGGTTTAGGGCCCTAGAGCATGTATCCTGGAGGGATTGTGATATGTTGCCATGGTGGTTGTCACCCAGCTATGGGTCTGACATACATCTGTATGTCTGGCAGAGGTCACCTCTGTGTGGCTGGTATGTAATACAGTCTAGATGTGGTTTTGTGAGTCAGTCTGCATAGGGCATCTGTTTGCGGCCAGTATTACCCTTTGTGAGGTATGTCTGTGGCCTTTCCACCTCCTGTAGTTGTCATGTGAGGTACATACCACACAGGGCATTGTGATGAGTAGAGGGGAACACTGACCTATATTTCCCTAGATGACACACCTGTTGTCATGACACATACCACACAGACAGATTACAGGTCTAGTGTGGCACTGTCATTATCAAAGAGGAGGCTACTGTCCACCTGTGTCCCATGTTCCCTTATCACACCTTCAGTGTTAGGTAGATCTCTACCTATGTGGTAGTTAATGGGTACAGTGTTTTGGAAAGGTGGAATGGCCCTGCAGTATCGACACTTGTCTACAGTCCATGCCTTGGTCGCCGCACACCTGTTGCAGTGCATATGACCTCATGTCTCTCTCTCTCTCTCTCTCTTTCTAGATGTATATATATATATATATATATATATATATATATATATATATATATATATATATATATATATATACACATATCTATACACATACATGTACACATCCATTGCTGTACACATACATGTACATATAGGCACATGTACAGTCCACCTTTCATGGTGGGGATATCAGTTATGCGACAGTTGTGGGATATACAGTTATGTGATTATATTGCACAGTGTTGTGCAGAATGCATTTTGGTGTCCTCAGCCCATGTAGCTTTAGCAGGCCTCACTGGCTGTAACACAGCAGATCTGACAAATCAGTCCCACAGCGTTTAACCACCACATGACATATATCAGCACTGCATGCTGTTTTCTATGCCACACACTACGACCTACATAGATATATGCACATAACCTTCAACGACAGATATCTGTCCACCCTTCACTAACAGTTGCAGTATGTCCCTTGCCCTATGCACATGTGCAGATACAGATAGATACGTGCTGCTGCCACACATGGATGATTTGCAATGTGTAGAGTACTCTTCAGGAACATCTACTACATGCAAGCACATACATATGAGTTACATACCTTACCTTTGTATTTCCCTGCTCCATCTGTTGTCATAGTTTTGTTGTTTTTTTTTTTTTGGTTGTTTGTTTTGGGTTTTCTCCCTCTGTTTCTGTTTCTGTCTCTGTTGTCTGTGTCTCTGTCTCTCTCTTGCTCTCGCTCTCTATCTCCCTGTACCTGCAATGATATTATTGCATGAGTGGACGGCAGGTACAGCCTGGTTTTCTAGGTATCTGCACATGTGCATGTGACAGCCTCTGCACCAATTGCTGTCCACCATTCAGTAATTGCATGCAGCCTGCTGTGTGGTGATTGCAGTACTCACTGTGATTGCAGCCCACTGCTATAAAATGCTAGGTTAGGTAGGCATAGCCCTTTCAGCTTTCCAAGGTGGGGCCTATGCTTGTTTGCTCTGGACACCGTTGTGTCAGTCAGAAGGTTGGTATATGTCTCTTATCTGAAGCTAGGGTTGTAGCCAGTGATATGCATGTTGTACTCAAACCTGAATGTTGCTGGTTCCAGTACACACTTCTCAGTGTAGACTTGTACTCACGCCTCCAAATGCTAACACAGGATACATGGGAGTATGTACTTTCTTTCTGAATTAGACAATTAAATGCCATACAAATGTGGTTATTGCACTGTATTCCTGTGGCACATGCAGTGTTTGTGAACTGCTATACTGTAATTATTACGTTACTCACTTCTGAACAGTTTGTGGTTTGTTTGTGTTGACATTAGCACAGGCTGCTCAACACAACTGGACATATTTCAGTACTGAGTATGCCTACCTACACCCTTGTTTTTGCCTGAATACAGAGGTGTATTGTACCTTTGGGTCGGGGTGCAGAACTGCAAAGAGCATTTTTTATTATCATGTGAGGTTTATCTTGCTGAACATACAGGGTTGCTGTGTACCTATTAGTCTATCAAGGCAAGTAGTCTGTCTGCGTAGCTCCCACCTGTGGACATATTCAGATGGTAGCTAGAGGTTAGCCTATTATACTTTGTCTGTGCACCACACCAGTCTTTTCAGCACTGGCACATTGGCATTGTCACAGTTGGTTGCTAGCAGTACATGGCTACATCCTGTAATATTTCTGTGCTGTACTCCTACATAAGGGCATGCTTGTGGAATGCCTTCCAAAGCTATTTGCAGAGTGTGTAACAGCAGTAATGCTGATATGCCTGTGTGTTTCTGCCTCTGCCAGGCCTCAGATACTCTCAGGTATGTATTTGAACGGCCTCAGTGAAAGGTACATATAAGTGAGATACACCTGCAATATATTACAGACATATTGCAGCTGAGACTTTTTTGGGAATCAGAGCATATGTATAACTACACCTTTTCTGACGTGCAAGCAGTGTCTACTCTCACCTATTGACATTATTCATTACGTGTGATTCCACACTTCTCTGCCTAAAGTTAGTACTTTTCACAGTGATTCAGTGGGGCACAGCTAACATTTGTTTACAAATCAGGGATATCCCTGTAAAGCAGTCACAGTTGGGGAGGCTGGCCTCTGCCCTGTCTGTTCAACTTTGCCAGTGTTTATCCTGGTCTGATACTATGTGGTGTTTGTAAGGTGCTACTGTAACATTATTCCTTGCTAGGATGGCTGGTTCTCTTTTCACAGTCATGTCATGCAATTCCACAACAACTGCTGGTAAAGGTCAACAGAATATGATTTGTGTTATGCCATTCCTAATTTCCATTTACATTCTCTCATTGTAATGCATGATATATTTATTTCAGCACCAAGTTATTTGTAAATCTGCTGTGGCTTAGTGGTAATTCATGCAGTCTATTGTATCAATGGTTTGGGGGTTTGAGACTGGTAGAGGTTTTTTCTTTTGCTGCTGAGCAGAACAAGGGCCCTGACATAGAGTAACTAAGGCACTTTTAAGCAGTTGTAAGCGGGTTTGCATGGGTTTGCACGATGCTTAGCTAAGCGCACACATGCGCACACTCGCCTAAACCCGCTTACTACCGCTTAAAAGTGCTTACATCCGCTAACCCCCGCGCTAATTTCTTTGAAAGAAAAGAAAATGGGGTGATAGGAAAGTGGTGAAAAAGGGGGCACAAAGAGGGACAGACAGCAGGTAAACAAGCTCGGGATGTGCAGGATGGGTGTAGGGAAGGTCCATAGCTGCCCATTTCTTTACCAGCAACAGTTGTGCATATGCAATAAATTTGGAGTGAAATTTGAAACCTTCCACCCCTGGGAGAGAGGTGAGGACAATAAAGTATGTTGTACTGCCAATTATAATTATCAGTTTACATGTCCAGTGGACATGTGTGCGAAATGGGCAGGTATGTATGGAGCATAATTTTTTTGTGGGTACAGATTGCCCTTTTTTTTTTTTCAGGTGAGGGTGGAAAGTGAGGTAGAGGAAGTAGGTATGTTCGGGGAGGTAAGTTGGGGAGGTAAACAGACAAGACAGAACAGACGCATACAGAGGCGGTGTATGACACATGGGGTGGGTGAACACAAATGATGGGGAAGGATGTTTGGAAATCGCAAGCCCATGAGCCCACAGATGGTAACAGTGGAACTGAGATCCCCACCCATGGGCAGTCACCACTGCACCTTCACAGCCCCGAGGGTGGCTGTGCTGGGGGCTGCGTAGGATGGGCAGGCTCACCCGTGAGACACGCCTCTCACCTTGAGCTGGCGTTGGGGATCAGTGACTGAACGCTGGATCTCCCTATGCACCACAGCCCAGACCCTTCGAAGGGTGAAAGGTGGCCCTTCTCCGCCCATGCTTGCATGGGGGGGACGAACCCCATCCCCTGCAGCGCTCCCACCAGAAGGTGGCACAGGACCAATGGAGGAGGGGAGCCCGGGCTGGGCACCGGACCTGCTGGTGCCAGGTGCACTTGCCAGCTGAGGAGGGACAGGTGGGTCCGCTGGGACCGGCCTTCCCATATGTTCTGTGATTAGGTGTGTTTAATTACAACATAAACAACAGCATTCCAGATTAGTTGTAACAGCATGCAGTAATATTCCCATTAATCCAACACACCAAAGTTCCAACAGTTGAACAGCAAGCATAACACATGCATATATTGAACAACAGTGGATATTCCATCAGCATGCAGAGATGTTTGGTAGCAACAGGCTGCCATGATTGTGGTGTTTGAACAGGGCACATGCATCAACGTGAATGCAAAGATTTATAGAAGAATAGGACATATGTCCCAACAAATATTTAAGATTACACATACCCATTGAGGTGTGGAATTGCATGGTTTATGCACATACAGTAGGGTGTAGAAAAAAACCTCAATTAACATCTTATAATTATTTTTAGTCTACACTACATTCCTAGTGACCGCAAGTGTATATCCCCTACATGTATTATTACACTTGCCACCATGCATTAGGTTCTGTAATGGGTTTGGCTAGTTCAATATATACCTGACCTATATCTGACATACTAACTGTCCAAGATGCAGATGTTACTGCTACATATTTCTTGATTGCATTTATATTTCTTTATCTACATATCTGGATGTTTTCACATGACATTTTCACTTCAATTTGTACAGAACACTGCATTTCTTGAAGTACACTCACATTTCTGGGGAACAAATTAACATGCTACTCATGTGCCAGACTTACTTATGCATGCCAGCCAGTAACTGACTGTTGAGGGCTGTATATATGCTTCACAGCTACTAGCACTTCCATCACCCACTTTAGATGGGACTGCACAACTCTGGGTTGCCAGCACTTTTTAAAACAGTACTATTTGTATAATGCAAGGATACAACAACATTTCAAACTAAGTGACACAGGCACACACCGGGTTTTAGACCTTTATTAATGACATTACACACTTTTCCACAGGTTCCCTCCTTTATTTGTTATAACAGTGCATATGGAAGACATATTCAAGACATATTATACCTTTATTAATAGGTTAGAACACTCTTTTTCAGGCTCACTTATTTTATATGACAGTACCTGCAGAGATATTATTCCAGACATATTTTAGCTTTCTTAATGGGTTACTACACTCTTTTTCTGGCTCTTTGACTTTTTTATCTGACAGTACATGTAGAGGACTTATTCAGGCCATTTTATGGCTGTATTATTGGACTACAACACTTTATTTCATGCTCTCTCCCCTATTTTATATAGCAATACATGCAGAATAATCACTAACCTGCCTGGTGGCGCAGCCTTAGCAGCCTATCTGCATAGGCTTGCTGATTCGCAGCACGGTCACCTGCAGCTGTAAAGTAAATGAAGGGATACTGAGACATACCTATCAGTTATACAGAATCAATTATCAATTCTTACATACTGCATTCCATGGCTACCTACTCAGTTGTGGGGCATCTTGCATCCCACAAGCCTCCTGTATCCATTGGTTCAGGCAGTTCTGCTTCCATCTCTTCCAGTCTGTATGGTGGTGACGGACCTGCTCACCAGTCCAAGGAACTCCTGTGACACTGGTGAGGTCATGAGCTAACTGGTTCCAAGCCTCTGCCTTGTACTCCGTCCCTTGGAACTGGCCCTGCAGGAGGCTTGACTCATGACGGTGGACAAGGAGCCAAACCATGTATTTTGACTCCTTGATGCCCCAACTTTGCACTCAGAAGCATGTACCCTCTCCAGCACCAGCCATTCTAACTGCAGATGTGAGCTACAATCAGTTATGGCGAGTATTCCTGCCTATGGGGCTTAAATATGCCACTTTTCCTGCACTTTTTTGTGATTGGCCATTTTTGAAAATTCTCGGCTGACTGCAGACCTGCTTAGTAATGGTTAATCTACCATTTCTAAGTATATTTATGTTAACAGTGGCAGTTTCTCCTAAGCTGTCATGGCTTAGTGGTTCTGTACTTCGATTATGATGCACAGAGTCCTGGGTTCAAACCTTGTCATTCATTTTATTTTAATACTGTCCAGACAGGCTAGGGGGTGTGGCTGCATTTAAGCAACTTTGCTCTCTGTTGCTCCATGGTGCCCTACGGTGCCCTGGTTGGCACGGTGCACACGTCCGTGCAAACACATTGCGCTGGTTAAAGCACTATTTCACTATGGGCACCTCTATTGCACTGGGTAAAGCACTCTTAAACTTTGGGCAACTCTATTGCACTGGGTAAAGCGCTATTAAACTATGGGCACCTCTATTGTGCTGGGTAAAGCTCTCTTAAACTTTGGGCAACTCTATTGCGCTGGGTAAAGTGCTATTAAACTATGGGCAACTCTATTGCACTGGGTAAAGCGCTGCTTAACTGTGGGCAATTATATATCAGGATCCTTTAAAAATATATATTTTGTTCACTGATACATTGGCCATTTCACTGCTTTTTACTAATATTTTAATCATATATGTCAGGTATTATTTCATATACTGATATAAAACATAAATAAGAAGGGGAGTGGTGGGCTTCGAACCGTGAATGCCTCCTCTTTGTGCGAACGCTCTACCATTACACTACTGCTATTTGGTGTGATTTGCATAAACATTCTTTCTTATGCTCTTCCATGTCAGAATTGCTAACTACAGCTAAGCAATGGGCACACCCTCGCACACACGCGCAAATACGGGCAGCTATTTCAGGAATTAAAAAAAAAAAATTAATGTTTTACTTTTTATAACTGTGATGGGGGTTAACAATGTCAGGGAGTGTGGTGTTGGGTGCAAGGACATTTGAGCGGACTCGCTCTTGTGTGTTTTCATTTTACTTTTCAACCCTTGCAGGGGCGTGGACATTTAGACTGCTCGACAGTCTGACACGCCCCCTGTTTTCCTACACGGCCCGTGTAAGACTTACGGTTGAGCCAGCGTGCCCTCATGAATATTCATGGTATGCTGACGTCATACCATTCAACTGCAGCCTCCGAGTAAGACTTATTAAGTCTTATACGGAGGATTTGTGAATCCGGGGGGCTGTGTTTTCTGTTGTTACTCTGTTAAAACAATTTGGATTAGGTCTGCTCAGGCAATTACAGCATAGCTATAATGACAGATTGAGCTAGTAACTAAGATCAATATTGTGCCCTACCGAAATATAACTTGGCTATATTTACACTGACCATGTTGATTCCATTCTAAAATTAGGGAAAAAAGCAAACCTTTTTACACACCTCTCTTACATGAAAGAGGTGAATAACAAGTTTTACAGTGCATGGAACCCTACAACTACAGTCTGAAATTGGGAAAATATGCTTCTTAAGCATTTTTCTAACATTATAAAGATGCTCAAGTGTTTAATAAGCACCTTTAAGTGTCATTAAGCTATAATTTCACTTTGGAGCCTAGAGCTTAATTGTGGCTAGTGTTGGCCACAAAAGAATTAGAAGCAGAAGCTAAAGCATCTTTAAAATGCGTTAGATGCTTTACCCAGCTCTCTTTAAACAAAATACATTTGTTAGTTAATTAGGGGTGCACATTGTTTCTGTCCTCTATAATGCTTTCTGGCTTTCAAACCTGCAAAACACTTTGCTCTCTTGCATTTTTTTTTTTATAACTTGTAGCACAAAGAGCAGATAGAACTCCATGACCTGTGACTGGGTGTTTCAGAGGGACACTCTTTGCTATATATTCTTCTCATGGAAGAAAAGACTCACCTCTCATGTCACTTCACTCCGCTCTTGAGATGACTTTCTTGACATTCATGTCTCAAACATATCAAAAGCTGGTTGGGAGTTCTTAATACTGCAGAAACATGTATGTCTGCCTTAGCAAAAGGCTAGACTGATGTGTCTAACAATTGTTAAAGTTAAGTCTGTCAAAGGTGCACTTAGCTTCTGGTTGGTGTCTGTGTGACAGAGCTGAGTGTATTTTATGCTTTTCAAAGTAAAAAAAAAAAGTCATCCTCTTAATCTTTTTTGTTTGTTTGTTTTTTTTGTTTTTTTTTTTTTTTGTTGAGTTAACTAGTTTTCCATCTGGACAGCTGAAGCTCCATGCATTGCAAACAATTATGACTGGGTATATCCACTCATAATTAAATAGTTGTGTGTTCTCAACATGTATACAAAGAGCCAACTCACCAGTTTTTCTCTTGAGGAAAAGTTCTTAACATCCAGTTGTCAAGTTGACTTCCTTAGACCTCTGTAAAGCCATTCAAGTGTTTTGTCTACACACAAAGTGATCCAGGCTAAGATAACAGTATTTTCTTGATTTAGTGCACTTGAATTTGTTATATTTGGTGATAGCTATTGTTATGGGCATTGTTAAAATATGCATCTAATTTTTTGGCAAAAATCATCAAATGTCCATTTATTGACATTTTCCTAGTTCTTCTGTTGTCCAGGTCTCCTTGCAGAAGGGCAAATTAGCCAGGAACTTAGTAGTGTGGTAGTTATTTTTGTTTAGTCCGAACCTGAGAGATACTTTTTCTGTGCTTTTATATTAAGAAATTGCAGGATAATCCATCTTCTGGAAGAAGGTGTTTACCTGATCTTTTTGAGTTAGAAAGCAATTCAGGGAGCTCAAAGTGTGGTTGTTTATTGGAAAGAGGGCATAAGAGTCAGTTTTAAGTTTGTCTTCTCTGCTATAAATCAGGACAGTGTCCTGTGTTCACTTCCTCAAAGCTCTTAAATTGCATCCAGAGCCACCCAGGCTACAATAAGAATATTTTACTGCACTTCTACTTGGATTATACTGTGATAGTTACTGTTTTCAATCATTTCTTATAGCATTTATTTAATTTTGTGGCAAAATGAATCAATTCTGTATCTGTGGCTTTTTCCATTTCTGTTTGCCTCCAAATCATTTTGCAGAATGATGAATTAACCATGGACTTTTTTGCTTGGTAGTTTTTTTTTTTAATCTGCACTTGAGAGCTACTTTTGATTTGTTTTTACATTAAGAAATTCCAGGTTCATCCATCCTATGTCAGAAGGTGTTTATCTTGTCTCTCTGAGTTGGGAAGTAGTACTGGAGGGAGGTCAACATGTGGTTCTTTATTAGCAACAAAGCATATGAGACAATTGTCAAGCTTTTTTTTCTCTGCTATAGATCAGGTCAGTTTGTGTGAAGCTGCCCACTGCACAGCCACAGTTGTATAATAGCAAATGCCTAGACAGTGAAATGTCTCAATAAAGTTAGGATTATGTCCGAAACCTGTTAAACAGCATGCTTTTTCATGAAATTAAGCTTAGGACAGCTAGCTTGTGCATCGACTAGCAGTACCATATCCTAGCACTATAGCACATCTTGCCCTTAACTCCAGAAACTAGTTTGTGTATAGAACAGCACTAACATATCCTAGTATTCTATAATATTTTGTCTGAACTCCAGAAACTAGCCTAAGAGATGCCTGTTAAAACCCAGTCCTTAATCCTAAACAGCCACTCCCATTACAGGACTGGACAATGTGGCTATGAAATTTCCTAATGTCTCTGCGGTCAGCTTGGTAGATTTTGGCATCCTAAGGTAATGTAGCAATTGCCTGATATTCTCAGACAACCAGTTAATCATTAAAGAAAATAACACAGTATGAGAGAGATTTAAATGCACAACATCCTTGGAAGCAAAAATCTTGCATACATACAAGGTCATCAAGAATACCATTACATCCCTCACACATACCACTTACCACACACAGAGACTGTCTTATGCTAAAGAGCTTAAAAGAATTATTCCCAAATCTCAACGACCTCCATAGTTGCATAATGGCAAAACTGTTCTTCAGCAATCACTAAAACACACACCAAAAGAAACAACTCACATAAGCCTTCACCTAATGGCCCCCATGAGCAAGCTCCTAAGACAAGCATAGACTTTACCTAATACTCTTGTCATTGATGACATCACTGCAATCCACTCGCCAGATTAGACAAGAAGAATATAATGGGTAGCTACCTATCTAGAGCCAGGATACACAAAACCATACATACACTCAAGTCACTGCTCCCCAGGTACCAACATGATTCTATCATAGTACATGTGGGTGTAAATTACCTGAAATGTACCTGACTGGACTTTATGAAAAAAGACACAATGGATCTCTTAGAATATGTGCCTTGCATTGAGCAGCATTCTACCTTCAACAAGGATGATGACACAGTGCAAACATAAAACAATTGAGTTTAATAAGTGGCTTAGTTTCTGGTGCCACTTCAAGTGAATCCAATATCATTCAGAATGGGAGTACATAGTCAACAGACCACATTGCTTTGCAAGGGATGTGATCTGTTTGTCCAGTCTAGGCTTTCAGATACTGTCCAAAACTTTATCCATCCTCTTAGTGTCTTTTGTATGCAATGCCAAAAAGACAAGTCTTCCAACATAGTGAAAAAAGTCTCCAAGCAACCTCCAATGCTATTGCTCAGTGCTAAGAACCTGAACAATCCTAAACAAAAAACTCCACACCCTTCAAGCACTCCACACTCTAGAGAATGTTGTCATCTTTGCCATGATTGAGTCTTGGTTTAAAGCCATAGAAATTAATCTATCAGTGCAAGCCTACAGGGCCTTCCACACCTTTAGGCCAATGACAGCACAGGCTGGGGCCAAAGGTGGAGGTGTCTTGAGCTACATTATCAACAAACATACCTCCAGGTTGCTTAAATAGGATGATACCATGCATTTTATTTATTTAGTTAATTATTCATTTACATTTGATAACTGGGTAGTGTCTGACTGGGCCAGAAACCCATTTTTAGTGGAGACTACTGGAGAAAAGCTCCAAGGAAGATTACATAATTATACATTTGTACATACGACAATTACAGTAGGAGTTCAAACACGAGTTCCTTGACGTATCTCAAAGCATATAACAATGGTAGTACAATAAGCTTATACTATTCATACAGACAAAACAAAAATACATATATTATTTTTCAGGATAAAAATATCACAAACTGAAGTTAAGATGGCTCAATTGCCAATAAGCATTGACAATGGGTGGTGGAGAGAAGGAAGTCAGAAAGTAAGGGGTTAAATTAGTTAGCCTGGTGGAGAACACGAGCAAAGCCTATGTTTGGTGAAATATTCCTTTAGGGACTTAGGGATGTATGTCATCCATGTGCAGGTCAGCATAAATAATGCCCTTCACATCATGGCTAGCTATGTCTTAGAGACTCATGCCTCTTACCTTAACCTACTAAAGGTGCTCATCATCCAACCAAACACCCTATTCATGAATGACTTTAACTACTCCTCTATAGACTGGAAACTTACACTATCTCAAACTCATGGGTACAATGTTTCCTAGACTTTATTAATACCATGGAACAGATAGTGCATCCTCTAACCAGAAGATTAAACATACTCTATGTGGGAATCACCAATATAGGACAACACTGGACTCCATCACCATCACTGTCCACCCCCACAACCTCATGTCATGTCCTCACTACTGAGGCTGAATCACAAAGCTGTCATCTTTGAAGTAAAAATTAACCCTCCAAAAACATTAATCCAGTGACAGGAACTATCCTAAAGCAAACTTTATCCTATTAAGTGACAACTTGTCAAAATTCAAGGCTACCTTTAATCCCACAACTACAGTTACCTTTGCAAAATTATCAATAGAGTCCCTATACAAACATCTGAATGACTACATAGGGGCTGCAGTATCTACCAGATGTAAATCCAAAAACAAACACTGAAAACAGCCACCACTGGTGGAGACTAAGTGAGGTCTAGATCAGTTAATTTGCCAATGTCTGCATAAATGACTTCTTCTATGCTACATTCCATGGCTTTGCATATAAGGCTTGTGAGGTTCATTGGTCTATAATTAATTGAGTCTGCAGAGGGGCCTTCCTTCTGAAGGAGAATCACATTGTTCTTATTTAGTTGTATGTTACTTGCATTTATCTATCCAAGCTATTAATGATATCCTTCCTGTTTTCTGAAGGTCCAAAGTTTGATTCTCTCAACATTCATTGCCTAAATGTCTAACTCTGATCAAGACAATTAACCAGGTCATGCTACTGAGTTGAGTCTGAAAAGATCCATGGAGATCAGTGCTCTACCCCTGTTAAGAAAATACAAAGAAATAATTACAATTGTCTGTTGCTTGTATTATACTTGTTCTGTTGTATGGACCAAGTAAGGGTTGGAAAGTGTCTTACACTAGAACTATAAGCAAGTTAACATACATCAAGTCAATAAATACAATAAATAAAAATACTTGGCTCTGATGAGAATGCAGCCTGGTATTTTGTATAGTCCCACAGATTTATTATTTTTAGCCTTTGATTAGGATTTTAAGACTTGTCCCAAGGAGATTTCAGATTTACACTAATATTTTTGGGCTATTGTGGCAACAGTATGGTTAGTTGGGTAAAGTTAGAATTAAATTTGTCTGCTAATATACTTGCTCTGTCCTTGGGATCAGAATAATGGAGGAGTGGTGTTCATTGTTGAATATTATTTCTTAATTTTCTGACATTACTGAATAATGATTTGCACTTTTCTCTGGTATCTGCAATGCTCTTGCATTCATACTCTCCTTTGCATTTTAATAGTATTCTTAAATTCATTGCTGGCATGCTTCTTTGTGGTCTGGAGGGAAGGTGATATGTATTTTATACAGCCTTTCATTGTTTTCCTTTTTAAAAACAGTTTATTGATACTGCATTTTTAACAGACAGCTTTATTCCTCAATGTACCACTCTATTTAGGACAGATGGGTATAGACATTTCTGTGCAGTTGTTTAGATGCTGGTATAATTGGGAGCTGAATGTGGAATCACTCTCAGTTGTGTCCCTCAGTTGAGATAATTTCTGGGGAATTGTTGGGAATTTTGCGTAAGTCTTCTACAAGCTGGAATGCAATTGCTCTTGGAAACAGAAAAAAATGGTCTCAATTGGTGGTTAGGTGCTACCACAAGGTATGACAAAGAATATGCATACAACCAAGGAACTAAAAAATAAAAAACACCAAAAGTCTCCTGTTCCAGTTTTAATACAATTCAAAGAAGAACACATATAAAACTCCAGTGCCTCAGCTGTGTAGCTTTCAAGGGTATAAACTTACAAACATCTACACACCACACACAGACACACACACACACACATATATATATATATATATATATATATATATATATATATATATATATATGTATATATATATATATATATATATATATATATATATATATATATATATATAGATACACACATGGGTCTACTACACATGATCGAAATTTCATTTGACTGAGACCATAATATCGAAATTTCAAAATACTGAAAACTCACTTGACTGAAACCTTCTCCTTCTTCTTCTTTTGGCTTTTCCCAGTTAGGGGTCACCACAGCGGATCATCTGTCCGCTCATGATTGGCAGTGGAGTTTTACAGTGTTCAGTTGCAAGCCCGGCACCCAACCTTCCACAGAAGGCACACACTCACACCTAGGGCCAATTTAGAGTGTCCAATCCACCTACTGCTTGTCTTTGGGATGTGGGAGGAAACTGGATCACCTGGAGGAAACCCATATGACCACAGGGAGGACATGCAGACTCTGCACAGAGGGCACCCCAACCGAGAATCGAACCTCTTGCTGTGAGGGGGCAACGCTAACCGCTGCACCACCATGGCCACCCATAAGACTGAAACCTTAACAATGCTAAATTTCAACATAGTAGTGGCAGCGTGTAGACTACTGTAAGGTAAGTAAAAGGTATATGCCCTTTTCCCCACTGTAGTTTGGTTTTATATCATCCAGTTTCTAAGACGGTACGTAAGTAGTTTTTAAGTTCTGGAAAGGGTTAGTCATTCGTGTTGTAAGTGTGCATGTCTATAGTTTACAATTAAGTATGTTGAAATTTAGCATTGTTAATGTTTCAGTCTTATGAGTTTCAGTCATGTGAGTTTTCAGTATTTTGAAATTTTGATATTATGGTCTCAGTCAAATGAATTTCAGTCAAATGAAATTTCTAAAATGAGTAGTAGAACCATATATATATATATATATATATATATATATATATATATATATATATGGATTCACTTTAGAAGCTCAAAATACTGAAATGTTGAAATTCAGTATTTAGAGCCCATAAAATGAAATCCTGAAAAGCACGAAAGCTCAGAAGCTCAAAATTTAAAACCTCGAATACTGGAGGTTTTGAATTTCGTGCTTCTGAGGTTCCACTGTGGTTATGGATTCAGGTAAGTGTCTGTGTTAAGAGTTTTGAGTAGGGGCTGTGGTGTTTGTTAGTGTGTTTTGTTGCTGTGATGTCTGTGTGCGAGCAGAATGTAGCTTGTGTGGTGGTGTTGTGTGTGTGTTTGGGTGTAGTGTGACCTCGGAGTTAGAATATTTAAGTATGTGGGGTGTAGTGTAGAGAGCTTGTGTTTGTTTGTGAGGAGGATTGTGTGTGTGTGTGTGTGTGTGTGTGTGTGTGTGTGTGTGTGTGTGTGTGTGTGTGTGTGTGTGTGTGCACTAGTAGCATGAAATTCAAAACCTCCGGTGTGCAAGATTTTGAATTTCTGGATTCTGAGTTTTCTATGTTTCAAAAATTCAACTTCATAGCTTTGAAATACTGAATTTCAACATTTCAGTATTTCGAGGATATAAAGTGAATATATTCCAGTTTCCCCCTTAACTCAAAGTAAGGCAATCTCTATAACAGACTTGTCATACCCCCTAGAGAGATACAATTGAGCTGTAAATCTTATTTCTTTCATAAAATATAATTCACAATTACATAATCTTCTCAATTGTAAAAATTCACCATAAGATAATGATGGCGCAGTGGTGTAGCGGTAGCATTGTCACCTCACAGCAAGAGGCTCTCTGGTTAAATTCTTGGCTGGAGTGCCTTCTGTGCAGAGTCTGCATATCCTCCCTGCATTCATGTGGGTTTCCTCCCATGTTTTAAAGACATGTGTCTGGAGTGTTTCTCCATGGTCCTACTCTGAACATTGGCTTCATTTCAAGTCAGACTTTCCTGGTTAGCAAATGTTAAATAAATAAATGATGACAATAAGTTGGGGGGTGTCAGCTTGCACCATGCAAAAATTGCCCACCATCTTCAAACTTTCTATGTATGGAAGTTAAAACTTCTCCACTGTCACACCCTTTTAGTTTTACATCCAAATATACAATAGTATTCCCCCACTTTGGTTCATCTAAAAACAGACCAAATCTATTGTTCACTAAATCTCTAACAAAATCGGAGATCTGGTCTTGGTCACCTTGGCAAAAAAAGTTATTAATATAACAGAAATAAAACATTACAAAATTATTTAAAAAATATGATTGTAAATATATTCAGTTTCAAACAGTCCCATTAACAAGTTACCATACATGGGCCAAACAGACACCCCATGGTTGTACCCTGCAGTTGATGGTAAAAGACATTATTAAATTAAAAAAATATATTAGTTAAATTAAATTAAATTGCACAAATTCAATAACAAAACTAATACATGGACTTTCCCTCCAAAATGTTGCAGAGCTTGAATCCCATGTACGTGTTTAATATTCATATAAAGGCTCTTTACTTTAAAGTTAACCAGTACATGTTGATTGTTCACTTTAAATCCTTAAGTTTTTCCAAGAAATCAGGGATGTCCTTGACATATGATGGCAATTTAGTAACAAAAGGATGAAGAAACACATGAAGTAACAAACCAATATTGTGCAAAAATATGTACAAGCTGAGACTATTGGTCAGTCTGGGGATTATTACAATTTTTGTGAATTTTTGCAAAACATTAAAATTTGGCCATACTGTATCCTTTAACTACAAGTCTTTTTTCTATATCTTCCTTAGAAAAATATCCTAAACTATATGCCTTATACAGTAATAATACATATTATTTAATTGACTCTACATATACATCTAAAGAAACTTCTTCATATACATTCTTATGATTTAAGTGTTCCATACACATTTTTAAATATTGCATATAGTGTACAAATCACAATCTTGATGCCCTTGTTTGCAGGCTTAATAATTAATTCATGTTGAACACACAAGTCCTTTAAAGCTCTCCGTTCATTTTTAGTTAAATTATAACAAATTAAATGTTTATTACTCATGAATTCCATATATATTTTTTTCTATAGTAAAGTTAAGGATAGCTGAAAAATGCTGGACCCCTTCATTGTAAAAGGAGTAAAAAAAATGCAATACTTAATATTATCTGTTATAAATAAGCAATATGCATTTACTTCAGATTCACCACCCACCTTAGACACACATGAATAAAAACTGTCATAACAACTATCATCATCACAATTAAAATCACTGCAGGCATCAACCAAATTTTCACTGTCCTTAAAGAATGTAATAAATGCAATTTATGTAACAAACAAAATGTCTCACATTTCAAAACATATAAGCGGAGAAAACCAGTAGGAACAAACTTTAATTCCAGGTTAAGAACTGCTATTTGTTCATTACTCAAAGAAAAACCTTACAAGTTAATAAGGAAATTAGTATTAGTGTCCTTAGCAGTAGAGCAAGAAACATGTCACTGCCATTTACTTCATTTGTAGTTTGGCTGAAGGGTCTCTCTGTGTTAACTGGATAACTGGACTCATTATTGCCTCTCCCCCTCTTCCTATCAATAGAAAAGCTTGGCTTTACATGATTTTGTACATTCACAAATCTTGGGTCATGTGCTGTACTATCCTGAGCTGGAGGGAGAGGGAGAAAAGTCATTTCATCTTCTTCCCTTTCACTAGAGAAGCCAGTCCCTTCAAAAGATGCAAAAGAAATTGTGTAGGGCTTCTTATAAGTGCTGTCACATCCTGATTGGCCACTTGGTGTGTATTTCTGTTGACTGACTTTCCATGTAAAGGATCTACCATTGTTATAATCACGGATATCTCTTTTCCTTTTGTTTTTCTTTCTTTCAATCCATTCTCTCACAAAATTCTTTCATCTATCATTAATAGGCAAAGAGTTTTTTCTAACACACTGGTGACACTCACCCCAACCCAAGTCCAACCAGAACAGACTCTCGCATAATGGCCCATACAGCCATTAATAATGTAACACCTCACTCCTGCAACTCTGGTAAAACAAATCTAAAATTTATAAACATTAACCTTCGAAGCTTCTTTAACCAAGTAACTGATCTACATGTTTTCATATCTCATTATAACCCTATAATCCTCAGTATAACAGCAATGTGGCTAAAACTCAGTATCAAAGACAATGAAATCCTTCTTCCATTATATAGCATGCTTTGAGCAGACTGTATATCCAAAAAAGTTGGTGGACTAGCTATTGTATACCCAAAACACATGAACATATCCCTTTGTCAGAAAAAGAAAAAGCATCTCTCATTTAATAATGGAGATATGCTTATTGCCTTACTCAAGCAGAACTCTTATAAGTCTATCCCCCGGATTTAGGAAGCCCGTTATAGCATGCAGGATTAGTCTAAGAGCTATTTTCGGCAATATGGTCAACATGCGATCCAGGAATGAGCTCTCAGACTAATCCTGCATGGATTGAGCTCCTGTATGCAAATTACCCTCATTTGCAGGTGAAAACCATGCAAATGAGGGTAATATGCAATCCAGGAAGCTGGCAGCTGTCCATGCAGGACGAGTGCAGTGTGCAGAAATGTACTCGGTTAGTAACCAAGTACATTTCTGCAATCTACAAAATGGAGCTATGACAGCTCCAAATAAAGACTGCATATCATTGGGGAAGCATGCCAATGGCCAAGTAGAAGACCATTGGCATTGCAAACTGTTAGAAAAAACAAATAAACAACCTTTAATTTTTATTCGCCAATCTCGCCTGTTTAAGCATAGGGCAGCGACATGCAAATGGGATCAGGGGAAAATAATAAAATAAACTTAAAATAAGCATTCTAACTAAAATCAGTATTCTGCCATGCAAGTCAATGGCAGGCAGAAGACAACCTGGCCAGCGAGTAATGATTGCTAAGGGGGGAGGCTCAGTGTGGGACATGTAACTATGCATAAGCAGGCAATCCTATGCAAATGAAGGAAAGATTAGTGAATCCTAGATTTTCCCAGGGTGTGAGGCAGGTCCCAAGAGTGTAAGAGTATAAATAGCTGGGTGCAAGACTAGGATATAGGTGACATCATGGGGGGGTATGTTAGGGATACTGTAAGTGGATTGGAGACCTGTGGCTCGGGATTGCTCCTAGCTTAGCACAGCTAAGCTAGGGTGCTAAGCTAGGGGTGTGTCTAAACCTGCCTAGCACTCTTTGCAAAGTGTAAGTGGGTGTGGGTGCCGCACACCAGGTTTCATAGGAAGAAAAAGGAAGTTAAACCAGGAAAAGGCAGCTCTGTGCACATTTGAGCACTCCGTTTGTGCTGCGTACGAAAGGGCCTAAACAGGGAGGCAATGGGAAGGGAAAACAGCAGTAGGAAGGTAATCAAAGAGAACTAGCTTAGCTGACAGGTGAAATGTATCAGAATTAGACAATTACACAGGCAGCAGACCAGCCCAGCCCAGCACACCATGATAAACTATGCAAACACCTTTCCCCCTTGTTTGTCCCAAAAACTCTGCACCACATGTGTATACAGACGGGGAAATTTTACAAAACGAAAGCAAGAGAAAAAATGTTAGGGACTGCTTTTGCTATCATAAACCAGCATGTGCAAGAGGCTGAGGGTGGTGAGGATGTGAATGCTGCTGAGCAACCCACAGTGAGGAGACAGACAAGGGTGTACAGACCCAGGGTAACCTACCAAGGGCTACATGAGCTGGAGATAGTGGAGTGCTATAGGGTGGACAGGGACCCCCTACAGCAAATTGTTGAGCTGTGCTGTCCACACCTGACACACAAAACTAACAGAGAGGAACCCATCCCAGTGGATACGAAGGTATGTGTAGGCATAAGAATACTAGCTACAGGTACCTTCCAAAGGCCAACTGGGGATATGATGCGGATTTCACAGGCATCAGCATCCAGGGTACTCCACCAGTTTCTGGATGCCCTGTCAGCACATGTCGGTGAGCACGTCTATTTCCCCATCACCAGTGACGCGTTGGCCAGCAATGTGCATCTCTTCCACAAAATAGCAGAATACCCTGAGGTAGAGGGTGCAATAGACTGCACACACATACACATTAAAGCACCATCAGGTGAAAGGGTTAGGGTCTACATCAACCGCAAGGGCTTATCCTCCATCAACTGCCAGGTCATGTGCGATGCCCAAGGCATAATAATGAATGTGTGTGCTGGCTGCCCTGGAAGCTACCATGATTCCCACATCTGGCATCTGACGCAGTTATAACAGACATTTGCCAATGGAGAGATCCCACACGGTCACCTAGTGGGGGATGCTGGATACGCACTGGAGTCATGACTGATGACACCCATCAGAAATGCACACATACCCGAACAAGAACTCCATAATGAGGCACATGCACAAACACGAATCATAATAGTGCATGTGTCTGGGATGCTCAAGTCACGGCTCCAGTGCCTGGACACATCTGGTGGAGCCTTGCAGTACTCACCAACTACATGTACCCAAATTGTCCTTGTATGTGCCATGCTACACAATATGATCCTTTCTAAACAGCTACAGCAGGAACAGCATGGAGCAGGGCCACACAGCCCCCCAACAGTGCCTAGGCCTGCACAGGTGCAGAGTGACTCGGAGGAGGAACAACCTGAGCCTGCCCCAGCAGGCAGAAGTAGGCATGCCCATTAGGCCCTGGCCTTGGCAAAGAGGGAACACATAGCACATGCACTGACACAGTAGGGACCCAGGGAATGACACCTCTCTCTGACTCGCACATACAGTAAAAGGGATGCCAAACATGGCACTACCTGTGCTCAACCATGTATAGGGAGTGTACTATGTGCATCCGACATAGGCAGCCCTGCAGCACCACCTTCAATACTGGGACACCCACAAGGTAAGTGACTCACACATGCCAGTTGGGGGGGCACATACCCAACAACAGTCACAGCCAGCAGGATAGGTGTAGACAAACACAAACAAATGCTGTACTATGGCCTCTGAATGAGCCCCATGGTTAACCCCTATCCCAGGCCTACACAGACAAACTACAGCAGGTCAGTCAGTTGGACGTAAGTTATGAAGGCTAGGAAGTCATCAACTAATATGTAGGTAGTGATAGCTAAGATCTGTAGTACACTGGAATCCCACTAGCCAACACGATAGGTAAGAATACAGACTGAAATGGAGTACCCAACATACCAGTACAGTCCTAGCAAATGTGTAAAAGTGTAAGGTGTGCCCCACCATCCTATGTACACTTATAGTAACAGTCAGGTATGCCCCCTTACCACTGTGTAGAAATGTTGAAAGAGTCAGGTGCCCCACCCCCACTATGCAGAAATTTAGCAACAGTCAATGCCAAATGACTGATGGATACCCCGCAGACACAGCATGCTACCTGTCGGTGTACAACACAAAGTTCAGCACTGCAGTACAAACTACCTGGACTTGATCCACACATGTAATACGGATGGCCATACTGGGCATGCTCACACACTTAAACATATGAAGGCCATGTCAGCAAACACCAGTGGACCAGGCATATCTAGCAGTTGCAGTTCTTACTGCAGACACAGTATGCACCACTCCTGCCTTGCACATACAGTGGATAGGAATACAGACATATATGTAAGGACAACACACTATAATAAGCCACAGGTAGATGGACAAATATGTGTGGAAGAGGGTGATTGTGACAAGGAGCCATCTGGGCCTGTCCCACCCAGCACACAGCCAAAGGGCCCCAAACACATGAGGTGCAGGTGTCACTCACTGCAGATACTAGCCACCAGTATCTGTCAGCATGATGGCGTTTTGCACGTGCCAGCTGTGCAACATGACTGTACAAGGAAGTAGTCACCTAGTAGCTGTATACATGTACCTGTGGCATATGATCCTATGTGTGACCGTATGCGGCATAACAACCCCTACATGAATGGGTTACAGCCCATGCACACACTGCCCTCCCAGTAGCAGTATCATGACAAGACTGCTGAGGTCATCCAATGTGAAATACACCTGTGGGAGAGCTGTAGCTCAATAATCCCCATGGAGCATCCCATAACTGTGTACTGCTGTATTGATAAACTAGTAAGGTAGTAGTCCTAACCCCAGACTTGGCAACTGTGTGAGTGTGTGCTTGTGTGCGTGTCTCTCGGTCTCTGACTGTGTAGAGAGAAATGCTTTTTAGGCTACTCACACTCCATACAGTTCATACACGCAATTTTGGTAAGGCTGCTGATGTCACTCACCTCTGGGAAAATCATAGTCCAGTAATCTCTGTCTCACGTCTTGTAACTGCGTAATGCTGTAGTGTGATAAAGTAGTTAAATAGGTGTTCTAACCTTAGACCTGGCAACTGTGTGTGTGTGTGTGTGTGTGTGTGTGTGTGTGTGTGTGTGTGTGTGTGTGTGTGTGTGTGTGTGTGTGTGTGTGTCTAACTGAGTAGAGAGCATTGCTTTTTAGGCCACTCACACCCCATACAATACATATACTCAACTCTGGCAAGGCTGCTGATGTCACTCACCTAGAAATACAACTTCGGGGATATCATAGCCCAGTAATCTCCATAGTGCATCCTGTAACGGCACACTGCTGTAGTGTAATAAAGTAGTTAGGTAGGTGTTCTAACCCCAGACCTGGCTAATGTGTGTGTGTGTCTGACTGAGTAGAGAGCAATGATTTTTAGGCCACTCACACCCCGTACAATACATATAATCAACTTCCGCAAGGCTGCTGATGTCACTCACCTAGAAATACACCTCTGTGGATATTTTAGCCCAATAATCCCCGTTGCACGTCCTGTAATTGTGCACTGCTGTAGTGTGATAAAGTAGTTAGATAGGTGTTCTAACCCCAGACCGGGCAACTGTGTGTGTGTGTGTGTGTGTGTGTGTGTGTGTGTGTGTGTGTGTGTGTGTGTGTGTGTGTGTGTGCGTATGTCTGAATGAGTAGAGAGCAATGCTTTTTAGGCCACTCACACCCCATACAATACATATACTCAACTTTGGCAAGGCTGCTAATGTCACTCACCTGGAAATACACTGCCGGGGCAATCATAGTCCAGTAATCTCTGTAGCATGTCCTGTAACAGTGCACTGCTGTAGTGTGATAAAGTAGTTAGGTAGGTGCTCTAACCCCAAGACCTGGCAACTGTGTGCTTGTGTGTGTTTGTCTGACTGAGTAAACAGCAATGCTTTTTAGGCCACTCACACCCCGTACGATACATATACTCAACTTTGGCAAGGCTGCTGATGTCACTCACCTAGAAATACACCTCTGGGGAAATCATAATGCAGTAATCTCTGTAGCATGTCCTGTAATTGCGTACTGCTGTAGTTTGCTAAAGTAATTAGGTAGGTGTTCTGACCCCAAACTTGGCAATTGTGTGTGTGAATCTGTGTCTCTCTGTTTATGACTGAGTGATGAACAATGCTTTTGAGGTCACACACACTCCTTAAAATTCTTATACTCATCTTTGGCAAGGCTGCTGATGTCACTCACCTAGAAATACACCTCTGGGAAGTCATAGCCCAGTAATGTCTGTAGTGCTTCCTGTAACTGTGTACTGCTGTAGTGTGATTTAGAACTGTGGTAGGGTTCCATCACCACCTATGGTAGTTCTGTATGTTCTGAGTGTGTTTTAATGTCTGTGTATGGAGCAATGCATCATAGGCCACTCACTTGCAGTACAATTCAAATGCCCTACTTTGCACAATTCAAATGCCCTACTTTGCCAATCCTGCTGATGTTATTCATTGTGAAATACAACATTGGGGAAAAAGTTCTCTGTAATCTGTGGTGTGACCTATAACTGCTCCATGCTATAGTGTGATATAGGCCTTTGTCAGGGGTTCGACACCCACACATGACAGTTGTGGATGTTTTGTGTGTCTCTCACTGTGTAGGGAGCAATGGATTTTAGGCAAGTCACTCGTACTACAGGTGAAATGCCCTACTTTGGTAATCCTGCTGATGTCAGTCACTGTGAAATACACCTTTGGGGAAAAAATACTCCAATAATATCCATGGCACATACTATATTGTGCAGTGCTGTAGTGTAGTAAACTAGTTAGGTAGGGGTCCAACTCCCAGACATGACAAGTGTGTGTGTGTGTATGTAACTTGTATCCTGTGTAGAGGTGAGTGTGTGACACCTGTGCCCAATGGGGAGGAGGTTCTGCTCATTACATTTATGGTGGCCCTACTATATATTACAATGTCAACCACACAGTGATAACAGATGTAAATTAACTTTGCACCCCAGCCTCCCAGTTAATTTACATCTGTTATCGCTGTATGGTGGCCCTACTATATATTACAATGTCAACCGTACAGCGATAACAGATGTAAATTAACTGGGAGGCTGGGGTGCAAAGCCATACTCATACATGTGACATCAAGGCCAGCTAATATTAGCAACCCCACTATTACCCAGAGAACACACTCAACCAATATAGGTGAAGGGTGAACCTGCTACACATTACCAGTTCCTGCCATAGGTGGGCAACACTGGCACATCTGATGATAATCTGTGTTCACAACATGGGCCAGACACCACAGGAACAGTTCCACATGTCACTGTACATGCATGTGGGAGGTGTGCACATCCCAGACACCATCCATGTCATGGACTAAGGAACAGATACATGTCATGCGGTGTACAGCATTGGCCACAAACAATAAACACCCAGCTGACTGGATGGGGGATGCAGTACCAACCTGTGTGGGCAAATGCAGTAACTACAGGCCTGAGCCACAATGCAGACCATTGACATGTGGCCTGATGCCATGGTATACCCATTGCCTACCCTTGTACAGCCTGCTGGCACAGTTGACCACCACACACCCATGTAGACATGCATCCCTGCATGTCAGAATTGGCAACCTGTGTGTTTGTGTGTGTGTGTGTGTGTGTGTGTGTGTGTGTGTGTGTGTGTGTGTGTGTGTGTGTGTGTTGTATGGTGTGTATGTCCACATCCACACTCACTACAACCCCCTAGGGCATACTGAAGCATGCTGTCTGATGTCTGACATCTCCTCACACTCTTTGCCCATATGGCCTCTGTGTGACCCATCTGTTGCATATGATACCTACACATTGATGTATTGTGGCAATCCCACAACTGATGAGTTGCACTCCTGGCCCTGCAACTGTGTGTGCATCCCTGTGTGAGTGTGCCTGTATTGACGCTGTTCATACAGACAGGCACTTGTACCACACCTACTGTATATCTACAGTATCCCTGTCACAGATGACACTCACCCTCACATATATGTTTTGAGTGCTTTACATCAGGTAACCCATATGGTGCATCCAATAACTGCATTGAACTGTGATAGTACTACATAGTTGTCTGGGGTTTGATACCCTGTGCTGGTAGGTGTGATTCACAAACATGCTTCAGTTTTACCCTCCCACCCCTCCCTGACATGTATCTGCCTTTGTCTGCCTCCCCCATGCCCTCTCTGGTGGATGTGGAGACCCCCACCTTCCTTGCTTAGGCAGCAGCATGTGTATTTTACGTGATGCTCATGATCAGCTGATGGCCTCTGCATGAATTGCAGCCCTCCCCTAGAGGATTGCATATGGAACAGCTGTGGTAGCATTCCCATAGCCAATTGTATGGAAACACACTCCAATATCTAGGAACATCATGGTGGTGTTAGGCCTTTGCAGTCACTGTGAGCAGGAACTAGCACTGATGTTTGGCAAACAGCATCCCAGATGGATTGTGGATTTACCTCTAACAACATACACTGTGGAAAGAGGGCAACCAAGAGGAGGGGGAGGTGCCTGACCTGAACTAGACTGTAAGTGCTGCTATAATGCATTTGGAGCAATGTTGGTTTAACAGTGTTAGTCTGGATATGCCTGTCGTACATGTCGCAATACCTCCCATGTCAGTTCCATGTATATGAGGAATCTCCATCTGCAGGGTCATCTGCAGACTGGACAGTGTTGTACCTGTTTTTTCATGTGTTAGCCACAGTGCATCAATCTGTGGAATGTAGAAGGTAGTGTGAGAATTGCAGTCTGTAGATGGTGAAGGCTGTGACAGTTACTGACTTCATATCCCTCATAGGACGAACGTTGCAACAAACCCTGCTACAATGGAAAATATATGAGGGTATCACAGCAACATGTGTATACTGGCCCTGTGTATGTGCTGTCAGCCACACCTCTGTCAACCTTTGTGCATATGGCATGCATGAAGTGGTGCATATGTGCTTGACACCATAAATACTGTCATCATATCTGAAAACAAGCCAGTGATATATCAGATTGCTACACATGTCATGTACAGTAGGGGTTACATTTCATAACATAAGATGGACATTCTGTGGATGATTGTACAGTGCTGAGGTCTGTGTAGTGATGGTGAATGTCGGCAGTGTGTGTATTGTTAATATGTACTTCAGTCACAGACTGTGTTAGATGTCATTGTTCTAGCTCCCCTTCTCTCAGATGTTACATGCTGCCCCACTGTATGGTACCGTTTTGCCGTACATGTTTATAGGGCCACACACACACATGTGATACCACAGACAGCTGTCATAACAAACTGTGTAGCAGCCCAGTATGTGTAGGGTCATTCTGTGAGTGGCACATATGAGGATAGTGTAGAACAGATAGGCCATATACTGTAATATTATGCTAGCTTATCATATGTGGCTGTGGCTGTGTTCACATTGGTTGTGGTTATGCACTGTCACACAGGTGTATCTAACCCTGTGCTGTGACATGGCTGTCGAGCCAGCTATATATGCAGGTACATGTGCATTACCCCATACGAGATGTAGGCCAGTGTTGAGGCAGTCTGCCTGTAGCCTGCACAGTGCATTGTTACATGCCTAGCAGCTTAGTGTACTTAACCAGTGGGATGTTATGTGCAGTTACTTGCCAGATGTACTGCTGTTGGGCCTCCCTTAGACATCATGTATGTCAGACAGAGCAGTGTGATGCTGTACAGATGTATGTCAATATCTAGTGGGTAGTATGTGTCCATGGCACCCCTGTACCAGCAGTCATTATGTGTCAGGCCAGACAGGGGTGTGTGAATCCAACACCTATGGTGCAAAATGTTTACCAGTCATTATGTGTTTTACCCATCTACATGGCTGTCTACATCCATATTGTCAGGCCTGGTACACATGTGGTGCACTAAGAGATCATCTGTATACCTCTGGACTGTACAGGGTGTGTCCAAAGTTCCACATATAGTGGCCAATATCTTTGCTGCACTCCACAGGGGAATTACATGCTAGCAGCGGTACCTTACAAGGATTTCCTTAGGATGTCTGTCAGTAGCCAATGGCACAAATGTAATAAGCAGATGTCAGCATCCACTCACACCATGTCTGTGAAGACAATCCCAATGACAGTAGCAACAGTCTACCTGCTATACATACCCGTCATCCGCTTGCACTATAACTTTGGGACTGTAGGGGCTGGTGTACGGCTACACTCCATGTCCAGGACATATGGTGGAAATATATGTACATATACTTATCCAGATAGCCATATATATATATATATACATATATATATATATATATATATATATATATATATATATATATATATATATATATATATATATATATATATATATATATATATATATAATTACACGTGTACTACTATGAATTAACATTGTCATGGCAACCACCCACTATAAATCCCTACAGCATGTGGGCGTGGTCCCTTTACATTTCCTGTGTGATGGACATCCTTCCTGTGTGTGTGCATCAGTGATACAGGCAGCAGATAGCAATACCTCTTACAGAAGAACCTGCACACTCAGAGTGGACACATATTTGTAGGAGGATCAGGGATTACAGACAGACTCTGGGTAGAGTTGTGTAATGCTTTGCATAGTATTGGTGTTACAGGATGTGTGTGTGTGTGTACATAATAGTGTACCTTGGAATGCAGTCTGTATAGGTCACTACTGTGGGCCTAACCTCTAGCTGGACAGAGGTATGCCTATCATGTGCTGTCCGTCCACCACACAGATCCTGTGTCAGATATTACACTGGCAGTATGTGTGTTGCGCGCTATCAGTACATGGCTACATCCATGTCTATATCTAACCTCAATTCCCTGATTAAGGGTATGTCACAGACGATCCTGTAACACCAGCACCTTGCTTAGTGTATGGCAACAGTGTTCCACATATGTGCCTGTGTTCCGGTCTCTGTCCACCATCTACATAACAAGCTTTGCACATATATCATCCTTTTGGGGGTTGTTCTGTAGTGGGCTGTGAGTATATCACACTGCCATTGCTGCCATTAGTCCACTGCTGTTGTATCCCCCACACATACAGTGGGGCTGGGGCCATATATGTGTGGGAGTCACCCACACAACACATGTGCGCCCTTATGCACTGCAAAGGCCAATGTATGTAACAGTGGTATATGGGCTTGTATTATTGAGTCTAGGTGGGGAGCACCATAAATGAGCTAGGCTGTTACAAAATGTGGGGGAATCAGGGGTGAGCTGCCACAAGGTATGTGGATGTACAGTACCGTATACTCCACCTACATTGACATTACTTACATGACTTGGGGTACTGCAAGCCTACTTCCTCCTGCCATACAGACTGGTCTGTGTGTTATGCCTTGTTATGTACCGGGTACAACTCATTTGATCACAAAATGTCTTTACCTCCTACGGAGTTTGTACAGAGTGTAGATAGAAGCTGCTGAACTACACACCTGCAGTACATACTGTTGATTGTGTGGTACCCTGTGGCCCAGTGTGTCTGCACTATTGTACATTCTGAAGGGCTTGGCCTTGTCAGCAGCAGTTGTGAACCTTTCCAGACCATGTATTGGTGTAACTTTTTCACAGTTGCAGTTCTCCATTTATATAGTTGTCAGTATTTGAACAGCCATATGATATGGCATATAGAACTGTTATAGTATACAATTAAAGGATTCCCATGTTTGAAAATGTGTGTGTGGTGTCTCTCCTATGACCTCTATATATGGGTATATGTTGCAGGCAATGATTCCCATTAGTATGTGTCGCCCATACAGTGTCCAGTTGTTCAGGTGTTAACTGTAGGCATAGTGGCTGTTCCATATTGTGTGCACCTCCTACATACGTATCTTTCTGTACATATATCTGTGTGTGTATGTGTAATCACATGTATATTATATATATATATATATATATATATATATATATATATATATATATATATATATATATATATATCTGTATCTGCATTATGTGTCTGTGTATCTGTATCCTGAGGACACTGATGGCTTCCATATATTACATGTCCTATGGGAGGCAGACTGTACTTGATAGTGTATTGCAGGGAGCATGTGTTTGGCTGTGGGGGGATGCCTATTCATACAAGATGTATAGTACGTGGGACCTCTCATTCCCATTAATGGTGCATGTGGACATAGGTGTATTTGTTAATCTGCAATTGCTATCTACAGATGTATGGCCATATATATCTATATAGATATATTCATCTGCTAATAGCTATATAAGTATATGTGCATAGATAGTGATATATATGTATATAGAGTTAGTAAAACAACATATATATTTATATATATGCATATCTATACATATATGGGTATGTTGTATCTGTTAAGGTTGCAATATAGTTATACACACAGACATCGAGATGTCGGTATACATTCTCTGTACTGTTGCATGACAGGACTGTCTGATATGTTTCTGAAATATTAAATGTCTTTGTACCTGTCATGGCTTAGTGGTGCATCACTTTGACTAGGTTGTGCAGGGTCTTTGGTTTGATCCCTGCAAGAACTGTTTATTTTGTTGTTGGGCAGAACACGGCCCATTGGATAGAGAGTGATTAAGGCACCTTAAAGTAGTTGCAAGCAGGTTTGTGTGTTCTGCCCAACAACAAAATAAACAGTTCCTGCAAGGCTTGAAACCACAATCCTGCACACCATATACAAAGTCATTTATCACTAAGCCATGGCAGATATGCATAGCCATGATATTTTCGCATACATATCATCCAGCCCAGGTATACAGCACTACACGGAATGTATTCCGCCATGTAGATGTATCTGTGTGTGTATATATATTCATCTTTAAATGGATATAACTATATATGTAGCTATAGGTATAGAAATGTACATATAATTATATATATATATATATATATATATATATATATATATATATATATATATATATAAGCGCCAATAAATACATATATACAAAGATACGCATACAACCATAGATATATATGTATATATCCACATGTCCACATATATACAGCACTAGGAATGCATATATGTCAGCATATACATGGCTTACCTTTCAAAGGGAGAAATAAATGTGTCCGAAAGCTGGAGGGCCAAAAGTATGTTCTCAGCATTACACAGTCTTGCAATACATACATCGAATGTACAATGAGCGAATGTCACAATGCATTTGCTCATTGCAGATTAGGCAATTTGGTTGCAGATGCCACTATTGTGAGGATGGGGAATAATTTCCTATCCTCCTGTAGTGCATACTAGGAGTTAGTACAATCACAGTAGGGGGGTTGTGGGGGGCCCAGCTCCCCAGAGGGGTTGCAGGGAGGCATGCTCCCCGGAATTATGATATATATTCCAACTTGCAGTTCGAGAGTCAGTGAATGTGTCTTTAGAACTGCAGTGTTTTTAACTGTAGGTGCAGTAAGAAAAAACGGGTTAGTCCTTTTGGTTTGCAAAAAGGGCTGTCCGAAGGAATGATCGTCTCCTTGTCATAGGTGAACACATATATATCAATATAGGTATATATGGACATACATCTGTAGATGGAACTAGGAACGTAACCACAACATATATGTCCACATGCACCATTGATGGGTTTGAGAGACCCAAACAACATACATCTGGCACAGATAGGTATTCTCCCCCAGCCAAACACATCTGGCCTGCAATACAATACCAACCTTAGCAGATCCCATAAGCAGGACCGTACACGACAAGGGCAGTACATGTTAATAGTACTCAATCCCACCTGTAGTACGTAAGGCTGGCATTACTAACATATCATGCAGTACAGTCAAGTGACGTGTCATGCTTGGGGGAATCCCCTGGGCAGGTGCAGTAAGTAGCTGGGATCCCTCATACGATCCAATAGCCCTACACCTGACAATGGATTCACCAATGTTGATAGGGATGACCAGAAATCCACCATGTCAGCTGGAACTACCATCCAGTAGCCTGATGAACCTGGTCTGCAGGGACATGGAACATATCAACAATGAACTCATGGCCAATGTCACTGATAATTTCAACACACAGGACACCACCAATGATGGGCATGTCAAAGGCAGAGAATGCAACCTGAACCTGGTATACCTCCTTTACCCAATCATGACAGGTATAGATGAAGGTTAGGAGATGCCCAATGCCTATGTGGATCATAGCAGGCTTTTGTACACCATCCCACATGTAGGAATGTGTGTAGTTGTTAAGGGATCTACCTCCATTCACAGAATATGTTTCCACCAGGACTGCTAGGCATATGCCAACATTCCACAGGTGCCATCCCGTGGACATACAGTCTCTCACATGTCATAAATGTGTCAATGCCCTCCTCTACACTGTTGAGGTGTCTAGCATGACTGGGGTTGCAATAACTCACTGGGTGTGGCTGTTGTGGAGACAACTGCCATTATTGCAGTTACTGTTGTGTCTATCCCCCCACACAGCTATATGTAATACTGTACAGTGTATGTAATCAGGTTGTTAGTTATTGCTTACACTGTTCGCAGTAGTTGAGCCCCTCACAACCTCCTAAGGGTAGGGCTATGCCACCGGCATTGGCACACACACACATGTTACTTAGGTGAGGATTGCAGTAGAGTGGGGAGAGGGACATATACCCTGCTGCTAGCATGTTCAATGCCATCCACATTGCAGACTGCATATATAGCACTGTGTGGTTGTGCCTATCCTGTCTTGGTGGGATTACATGTGCAACGATGTGTTACCTGCATGTGGACATACCTCCATGTATACAGTCTTGTACCTGTACTACATTCAAACCAAAGGCACTGTGTGTTGAACCCAGCCATGGCATGTGTTCCAGCCACTACACTTACTGGTGTCCACTGTAGAAGGCCTACTGACACCACTACACCCATCAGCCATGTGGCACATGGACAAACATAACACAATTAGAATAGATACTGGTGACAGAAATACAACATTGTTAATTACAGCTATGATGCATCATGGTTGCACAAATACACCTTCCAAGATATTAGCATTTCACTTTACTGCTGACAACATGTTACACATCATTCCATTGCTACACTGTTGTACAGTCACCCTGTGCATCAGCACAATGTTAGCCTGTCCCTGCATTGATGTTACGGATGTCAGGGAGTGGTACAGGTATCATCATATGCACAGGGTGTATTGTTGGTTTGCCAGAGGCCTAGGCTGAGCCATACAATTGACTATGTGTGTGTGAGAGTGGGCATTGTACTGTTATGGGCCACAGGTGATGTCATTTGAGCAGGTATGTGGTTACCCTAGGTTTGTTGTTTATGTGTGTGTGTGCCTGCATGCACACAGTTCCTACATGTGGCTGCCCTATACAGGGAATTGTGAGAAAGCTGCAGACTGTACCTGGCAGGGTTTGTAGTTCACTATCTCTGGACATGGACATGGGACCTGTGCCTGACAGGGTGCTACAGGCAGTATCAGGTATAAAGCCAGACTGAGTACTGTCCCCGAGTTTGACAGACATCCACTGGATCTATGTCCCTCCTGGGACTGGCCAGGGCCACGTGCACGTGGTCTGCTATGACAGTCTGTGGACAGCCCCCCCACATTGCTACAGCTGGTACTGCCACTACAGGAGCGGCTGTGACTGGTCGGATGCCCACGGTGACCTCCAGCTGCTGGTGTTGTTGGCATACATCCATGTGGCCTTCGTAACCATCCCATCAAATGTCTCACCCCACCGTTTATCCATGACCTCAGTGTAATTACAGATGCCACCTGCTAGGTCATTGATGCTGTCAGTTACAGAGGTGTGATGAGCCCTTTCCACCCTTAGACCCTACCTGGTGTACTGTTCCATTCGTGTTTGTGCATCCATGTGTGGTTGAAATAGATGTGGCATGTCTGCCAGGGACATGATGGCCAGCAGTACTCCAATGAGCACCCCTAAACATCTGCCTATTTGATACCCCGCAAGACATATGGCTATGGCTGCTGTGTCCTGACACATGCCATAGATACCATGCTGTCCTGGCCAATGCCAACTGTAGGCTATCCCTCAGCTAAGGCCAGCAGTGATGAGGTATGTAGAGGCAGTGTGACTGTGTGTGTGGATGGAGAGGATACATGTGGGTTGTCAATTGGTGGCTCAGCAGCAGCCCCTGATGACCCTTCCGGTGCCTCAGCGCACCTATCCTCATGGTCAGTGTCTGTATCAGTGACATCAGATTCCCTGTGGGGGGACCCAGCCCCACCTCGCCACCTGTGAGTTGAAAACAGTGAACAGACTGTAAGTGTTGTACAACACCACTAAACAGTACATGCACACACACACACACACACACACACACACACACACACACACATGCAGACATGGCCACACACACAGACATACACACATGCAGTCGATATACATGGCAACCCATACACTTCAAGCAAACTAAAAACAAAAAATGAGCTTGAAGAAGCAGGTCACCCAGGAACCCATACACTTCACCAGACAGCACCTACAGACAGCTACCACACCCCCATAACACGTACAATAGCAGGCAATGGTGCAGTACAGTATCACACACATACCTGTAATTACACACATGTCAGCATGCAGGACATGTGGCACTCAACAGCATGCAGTGCAACTGTAGTCAACCCCGATTACCAGCATTATACATGGCTGTGATGCATGACTTCTGTTTGTAGGTGATGACCCTCCCCCTGGAACTCACTGCACCAATGTCCACAGCATTGCTGTGCATCTGTTCAGCACCCTGGCATGTACTGTGCACCATACCTCATGGGTGTACACACCATTGCAGGATGTATATCTGTGTGTCAGTTGTGTTTCCACTGCTACTCACAACCTCGCTGTGTTTCTTAATCACATGTGGACACGTGTTTAGTGAATGCTTGATGTGGATTCACATATGTCATCATCAGTGGTGCATGTATGAGTGACAGACTACCATTAGATAGACCACAGACACAATATACTGTACCTATGGTGAGTGTAGAGATGAGTATTGACCATGATTGAGCCCTGGCTGATGTTGCCTGTGGTACACATAGGTTCATAGGTGAGTACTGGTCTATTGGTCCTGGGGCCTACATTAGCCTAGCCACAGGGGTTCCCAACCATGCATCACCCACTAATGTTATTCCCTTGTGCCCCTGTCAGGCAGTGGCACAGACATACTACCCAATTGCCAAGTGTTTCTGTAAAGAGGGCCAATGAGTAGCATTGCCTGACATGTATGAGTAGTTTGTTCCAGAGTGTAGGGATTCCCCAGGACAGGGCCCTATCCCTCCAGCATGTTCTGTGTAATGTGTTGATGATGTTTAGGATCCTGGAGCATGTGTTAGCAGAGGGAGTGGGATGTCTTTATATGAAGCATGTTCAACTGGTCTGTGTATGACATAGCTGTATATGTTGGGCAGATGTCAGCTGTGCCTGGGCAATGTGCACTGGAGTATAGCCACAGCTGTCTTAGATTGACTGTTTATTGCATGTGTTTGAGGCTGGTAATCCCATTAGTGAGGTGTGTGCTGTGTCAGTGCACATGTACAGCATGCATTATGGGTAGGTGAACATGGCCTACACCTTAGCTATGACATGCACAGTGAATTGCAAAGCATAACCTTAAACCATACTCACTGGCATCCGGCCGCTGTCTCGCTGGTATCCCGGAGGTACCTACATAGAGATGGGATAGAGTTGATGTCAGTGGCGACAGCTGTGGCATTGCTACAGGGAGGCTGCAATATTATAGTACAACAGCTGAAGTCCACAGTACTACAAATTATGCATTATTACTTATCAGTACTTCACAGCAACATACCCCACATCTCACATATGCATGATCTACCTGCACAGATGCATACACTACAGTAGTCTACTGATATGCCCTGAAACTTTACCTGCATGCTCCATGTCTGATGTGTGTGTAGCACTCACCTCCATGACTGTATAAGTCTGTAGCTCGTGCTGGTGGACAGGTGCTACCAGGATCAAGAGCAGCTCCTCCATTCCGGTGAGGGGGGATGGATGTTATGGCCCCCTCATTGCAAGGTGGTCACCCCACATGGCAGCGGCACGGTGATGCACTTGCTGGAGCAGGTCACTTCAATGGTGGCAGACCTGCTCATAAGTACGGCTGTGCATCCCCACTTCATTCACCCTACGGACCACATCAGTCCACATGGCTGTTCTCTTCTGCTGGTCCTGACTTGTCTGTAAGAACAACAGCTGATAGTTGTGGATGATGCTGGTGATTATACTCTCCTCCTCAGCGGCACTGTATGTGGGATTCCTTGGGTGTGCCATACTCCCTGAAAGATATGATGGAAATATGTCTGATCCACTCATATGTCACGTTTGCATAATACAATACACATATCAGTCTCCCACCACCATATCAGCTCCAACATAATGTTCACACTACGCTGGTGGTATGTGTTAGGTATGTGTACCATTGGGTCATATATTGTATTGTACAACACTTTCTGCTATGTGTTTATAGACATGCTCCCCTGTGGAGAGACTAAAGTTGCTAAGCTGTTACAGGGTATTTCACCTGCATGCCATTGTCACTGCCACTATGGTACCACATATGCATGTGGTAGGCCTGCTATGTGATTGCTACACATCTGCCATTCTGTGATATTGGGGATATCTATACATGCTGTTGGACATGCTCTGGTATTGTGTGGACTATTACAGCCCACATATGTTCCATGACAGTTACAAACCAGTATGTGTAGGGGTTATTTGCCAGCAGGAACACCACTCCAACCTAATGGGGACATGTTACCAGTCCACATCTCATCAGTGACCCACCATGGAACCTCATTATCTACTGTTCCATCACTACCTTCATGTGGAACCACCTCAGGGGATGGTGTGTCCCCCATGGAGCACCCACAGACATGTGTCTGTCACCCAGTTAGGTCACGTGTATTGTGCATAGGGAGCTCCACAGAGACATGGTGTATGTGCTACATCACCTGGAGGCATGCAGTACACATATACAAGGTTTGACATGCATGTCCCTCCTGCCCAGCTCACAGCCCAGGCACCTTTATGCCCATGTAGATGCTGCCATGACTGTCCATGGGTGGGCACCATGTTCCCTTTATTCCCATGTGGGGGCTCAATGGCCTCCACATTCCAAATGTAACTACCCATCCACAGTGTTTAACCACCACATGTGTCATATACCAGCCCTATATGCTGTCTTGTTTGTCACCCAACCAGACCTACATACCAATATGTGCCTAATACCCTTCACCAACATATATATCCCAAAGTCTCATACAATTGCAATGTGTTCCCAACATGGGTTACACACCACACTCCACACTCCTTCTTACAGCCATGTACTGGTGGGAAGGTATGTTGTGTATTGATGTGTGATGTTCTCTCACGCATGTCATGACAGAGGACATGTATTGACATATATATATATATTATATATATATATATATATATATATATATATATATATATATATGTAGACATACACACACACACACACACACATATATATATATATATATATATATATATATATATATATATATATATATATATATATATATATATATATATATATATATATATATACATATGTGCATATATGTGTAGATATCATTTTGTGTTGTTTATATACCTATATGAATGTATAACTGTCCGAGGTTCCGTACACATACACAGCTGTGAATATGTATCGCACATATATGCATCTGTGTGTGGGGTGCATACAAACATCTGGGCCACACTCATGTACCCTCTTCCCTGCACAGCTGAACTGTTCTGCCTTACTGCAACACAGACAGGTGTCGCATGTGAACACAGACTAACATTAGGGGGGTATATATGGTGACAGACCTTAGATAAGCATATTATACTGCTATGGTAGTTGGGCATGCTATGCTACACTTTAACATGACTTTCCTGCAGATGGTGTGGTCTCTCACCCATGTGTCTATCATGGCAGTATTAATACCCCCACCAGCCATTGGCCACAGTAATTTAGTAATTTACAGAACACAGATATCATGGGTCACATCTTTGCCATTCACTGCTGGTCTGCACATTTGACAGGTATGTCCCAGTGCCCACAGGGACTGACACTACTCTCCAGTGCAGTTGTTGAGCACAACATCATTACAGGAACAAGTACTGATGGCACATATACATCCTTTCACAGTACACATCCTATTATTCTGTTTCATATACTACATGCCAGTAAATGCATATCTGTTTCACATACCTGTTATGTTGTTTCCGTTGTAACACAACCCTGAGCTTTGTGATCTTTCTTGAAGGTTTTTTTTCTCTCTCTCTCTCTCTCTCTCTCTCTCTCTCTCTCATTTGAATAGATTGTAGCATGCTTTTATTGGTATTGCACGTGATCAGGTGGTGGCCTCTGCACCAGTCAGTGTCCACCAGTTGATAATTGCATGCAGCCTGCTGTGTAGTACTTCAGATAACCACTGTAAATTGCTGCCTTCTGTGGGCATTCTCCCTTTATCTTTACAGTATGGATGACATCCTTCCTGTGTGTGGACATCAGTTACAGACACCGTATAGCAATACCTCTTACAGCAGAACCTGCAGACACAGGCCAAATCCACATTTGGGTAAGGTTCCAAACCTACAGACAGCATGAGTAGTGTTGTTATGTGCAATGTATCTTGCTGTTCTTACAGGATCTCTGTGTACATGGTACTTTTTCATGGAATGTTGTCTGTCTGCATAGCTCTCAACTGTGGGCCTATCCGTATGATACCTGTGGGATTGGCTGTTAGGTTTTGCTGTGTACCACACATATATTGTCCCAGATATATCTGTTGCATTCTGTCTGTTGAGTGCTATCAGTACATGGCTACATCCATTTGTATTTCAATGTTGTATCCTTGCATAAGAGTATGCTGCAATGAATCCTGTAACACCAGCAATTTCCAGGGTGTGTAACAGCAATAATGCAAATATGACCCTATATTCCTGCCTCTGTCCTCCACATATATGTCAGTCTTTATCCTGCTGTGATACAGGAAGGGCTGTTAGGTAATGGCCTATCATTATTTACTGCTAGCATTACTGCTACCATCCCAGTCATGTCATGAACACCCACACCAACTGTTGGGCCAAGTTCATATATATGGAGGCAACAGCTGGAGAACACATACATGCCCTTGTACATTCCAGAGGTAAGTGTGTGGTACACAGTGTTCCTTGCCCTTGTATAGCCTTTTATGAGGGGGTGTTCTATGCCATTAACCTAGGCTATGGCACCTTTTCAGGGATATAACTGTTAAGATGAGGGTCATTCAGTGTGATAGTGAGATGTCAGGTTAAGCAGTGTTATGTACAAGATTCTATGATATTAACAGAAGTGCTACTTTTCCCTCTAGGGCTTGACTACAGGGTGTAATTGGTGGCTGCTGAACTACATCTGTAATTGTTGATTGTTACATATCCTGAAGGCAGATCCTGTTTCTACTGTTGCACTAAGTGAAGGCCTTGCCCTGGAAGCATAGTATGGTATATATACACATTGCTTGCATCTACTGTTTTGTGTCGGCCTTGCATTTCTGACTGATTACATATTTCAAACCTTATGTGGTGTCAGTACTGGCATACATTATTGTATAGTACAGGAATAAAGGTTATCTGTGTATGCATACCTGTGTGTCATGTCATGTCCTTTGAATTGTGGGTGGGTATATGTTTAATGTCAGTATTCTCATTTGTGGGAATGGTTGCCATACTACACATTTCACAGGTGCCAGTTGGGCTTGTGGCTGAGAGATATACTTGGCATCCAGTACTACCACACTACTTCTACTTATGTATGGCTACTGATAACTTTTGTGCGTGTATATCTGTATGTACCTATATATATATATGGCTATATCTATATCTATCTATATATATATATATATATATATATATATAGATAGATATATATATATATATAGATATGTATATCTGTATATCTATATATATATATATATATATATATATATATATATATAGCTAGATATGTAAATCTGTATATATATATATATATATATATATATATATATATATATATATATATATATATAAGATGTTGCCCTGTTCGATTCTCAGCTAGAGCGTCTTCTGTGTGGAGATATGCTTGAATGGGCGTACCTTCGTTGAAGGTTGTGCATCAGGGCTGGCAACTTGGCATGTAAAGATCTACTAACGAAAGGAACCAGAATAACAGTTACAATACTCCACACGTTGTCACAAGTACTAGAATGCTTCAGTTGGAATAAAAACTCTCCTTGGATTTGTAAATCACGGAACAATTCTATTTATTATTAAAAAGACTTGAAGTGTTATAATATGATACACTATTCGTCGCACAGTAAAAACGTAAATGTAAAGATCTACTGCCAATCATTAGCAGACCGGAGTTCTGCCGTGGTGACCCCTAACTGGGAAAAGCCGAAAGACACAACAAATATATATTATATATATATATATATATATATATATATATATATATATATATATATATATATATTGATATAGATATAGATATATATACATAAGAACATATGTATGTATCTATATACAATTGATGTCATATGATTACTTGTGAGTCATACATTAATATATATATCTACATATAGCTGTCTACATTTACAGATATATATCTGTCCATATGTCCATGCATGTTCCGCTCATATTTTGGCCTGTTCCTCATTCATTTGGCAATTGTCATGGATGATCACAGCATTGAAGTCAGTAACTAGTGGCAACACATTTATGTTTCATACTTCATCTCCTTCTACATATGTGTTCTTATACATATAACTGTGTAACTAGCAACATTTTAAGTGTATCAGAGCATTAGTTGACATATATCCCTATTTGTACCCACAGTGTGGCATACTTTGTCCAGACTTCTTGCCTTAACAGGTTATGTGGTGTGATAATAATACATTTCCTGTACTGTTGACTGATTTTGCTGCATGATATGATTGTGAAAACTTTTTGGTTATGTATATCTGATGTGGTTTAATGGTAAAGCACTTTGTGTATTGAGTGTAGCATCCTGGGTTTGAGCCTTGGAGAGGCAGTTTATTTTGTTGCTGGGCAGAATAAAGGATGTTGGCTACTGAGTGATTAAGGCACTTTTAAGCAGATGTTAGCGGGTATGCACAGGTTTGCATGATGGTAAGCACTGCTAACCTCCGGTTACAGTCTCTTACACTCAGTTAGCTTCTACTTTACTTAATCTGTGTAGGCAATGCTTACCCCCACGCAGTCGCACTTAGACACACTACTGCTTATTTGTGCTTAAACCTGCTTATTAGTGCCTTATTCATTATGACACTGACACTTCACATGTGCATTTCATGCAGTACTCCAGTTCACATTTACATATTATTATGTAGGTTATATGGAACAAAGATGTAAATATATGTTCATATACAGTTTTCACATGGAAAATGATATGTGCTGTAGTGGGACTTGGACTGGGCATGACTGCTCATTAGGTGGATGCTTTAACCACTACACTATTGTGGTGCTGCTTCTTTTGCATATATTTTTCTTGTTATCCTCTTCAGCCTTTTCAGCTGCTTTAACCATAGCTAAGTGATGGGCAAACCCGCACACCTACGGTTAACTGTACTCGGGGTTTTAAAAAAAATAAATACAAGGGTTTCTTCATTTTATTTCAATGTACTGTTGCTGTTGAACACATGGAGCTGTTGGTGGAGATATGCGGACACCTATGAGTGGTTTTGCTCATTTATTTACACATTCTTCTGTTCTACTTTGCAGGGGCATGTTTATTCTGAGTGCTCTGCTCTCAGACACGCCCCCTGCACTCATCCACACTCAGTGTAGGATTTGGAGCTCATGCAGCACGCCTTCATTATTATGCATGGCTCGCTGCCGTCCTCCTCTTACAATGCCGCTTATAGTTTAGTCCTGCATGGCAGATTAGTAAATCTGGGGGCATGTGTATATATATTGCCCTTGGCCATAACATCAGCACAGCAGAGGACCTACTATTCAGGTCATCTACCAATTTCCCCCAAGAAACCATCATCCTTGGGGATATTAACATAGACCAGTCCTAAAATGTATCTGATAGCCTGATTACCAATATTAACCTTTTATTGTTTGTCTCAGCTCATCAATACATGAACAAGATATAACAAGACCTCCTCTAAGGCCCCATCTATAGATCAATATGTGTGTATATACCTTTAAGAAGCTATCCAAGGGCTTCCACAAGTGTATAAATACTGAACACATGCAAATCTGACTGGAATTTTGCAGTTAGCTGTTGAGATGTAAGCATGTATGTATGTAAGGTCTGCCTTTTAACTAGCTTGATTGTATTTTATGATGCTGCTATTCATCCTGATGTGTTTCTATGTATTAAAGCATCTAAACTAAAACTCCAAACTTCTTGCTATATGTGTTACAGTTGAATGAGTGATATGGTGGCAGAAGTGTCTTGCCTAAAGGGCATTGGGTCAGAACCGGCATATCCAAAGGGTATGAAGCTAGAGATGGTGTGCCAAAAATGATTTGAGGGACTTGCTTAGATCTGGAGGAATATACAGCAGTGAGTCATCACTAAAATGTGCAAACTTTGCAAAACAGGTCAGAAATGAATTTCCAATATTAAAACTTGCTCAGCACTAATTCTTTTTCATAAAACATGAAACAAAGCATACAGAATGTTCTAAATAATATTTGAATAACTGATATGTATGCTGTTGATAAAAAAAAAAATATTCAAATTACTACTGAAAATGTTTGAAATAAAAGTCCAAATTGCAAAAAACAAATAAAATAAGGGGAAACTACCACATTTTCACAAAAACATGCATTTTTCACATTAAGCAAAGATATCCGAGTTATCAGAAGTGTATAAAGTGTTTGCATGTTTGTGCAGTGTTACATTAAATCTATTTCACAAACATACAGCCATTACAAGGTATATTTCACAAAGGGCAGCCATTACAGAGCATATTTCACAAAGTAAAGTATTTTGGAGAGTTTATTGTGCATTTGAATGTTGTTAAAAGTTTACAGCACTGTTTGTTCATACATAATTACAAAGGTCATATTTTCAGTGTGTTTGAGCATACTTTGTGGGCATGGCAGATGGATTTTAAAAACCCAGTGCACTTGTGTTTGACAACAATATTTCTGAGAACTGGAGAGTGTTTGAGCAAGAGTACGACATTCTCATACAGGCTGCGTTTTCTGATAATGATGACCATACAAAGGCATTTATTCTGCTTAATTTTGCTGGGTTTGAAGCCATGGAAAGGGAATGTTTATTTGTGTATGTACCTGCTACCTATACCATAGAAGGGGAAAAACATCATATTGTTGTACCGGCTGAGACAAGGGAGGAGCCATAGTGTTTAAAAGGTAAATTTAGTGAAATGTGTAACCCCCATAACTGACCTGAGAAATAAAGCTAAAACATGCAGATCTGGTGATTTAAGGGATGATTTGGTAAAAGACAGACCTGTGTATGGTATAAAAGATGATGCTGTGAGAAAGATTTTGCTTTGCGACAATGGTTTAACTTTAAATAAGGCCATTGAGATTTGTCAGATATACAAGGTCACAGAAAAACACATAAATATGCTCACAAATGAGAATAGCTCTAGAAGTCACAGTGATAAAGCTTATGTTGATAGCATGCAGCATGTGGTTAAAATAAACAGGCCCAAGCACATGGCATCAGCTGTAGCCCCTGCAGCACTCATGGTAAACCTCATAACTTTCTAGCAAATTCCAGAGTTTGCACAGTCTCAGAGAAGCATAAGCGTGAGTCAGCAAACTCAAAGCAGGGGCCCTCACCTAGTTTTATTGCCACTTGTTGTAGTTTTGGTGGAAGCCTTGAATCTAAAAAGGAAAAAAGTTTATCTTCAGGTCAGCAATTCCACAAATGCAATAAATGGAATCATTTCAAAAGATTTTGTAAATCAAAAGGCCCACATTCTTTTATTAAAAGGGAACATTTTTAGAAATGAGTTGATCAATTAGAAAGCTATGGAGTAGGGTCGCAGCCCACTCTTTATGTTGATGGTGCATCAGTACTTAGTGAAATGGTTAATGCAGTAGATTTAAGGGCAAAGAATGAAGTATTTTGTATTAGTTGGATAGATGGCAAACCCATAGAGCTCACACAGGTTCCAAGTGCAATGTTATGACAGCAGAAACATTTGCTACAGTGTGTCATGGTGAAAGGCTTGATTTGGCAAGGTGTGCAAAACTTGTTGCTAATGGAGGTGAAGAAATTCAAATTGAAGGCTCAGTGGTGCTTTCATGTTACTCTGCTGGAAGAAGCTACAAATTATTTTATGTGGCCAAGAGGTACACCCAGTCATTATTACGGCTTAAAGACAGTTTGAAAATTTAACTGCTTTCATTTAATAAGTGCACCATGTTAGCATAAAAGACCACTACTCTAACTTTGCCTTGCCCATTTTTTTCTACCTATGCTGAACTTTTTTAAGACAAACTAGGCAAACTTCCAGTTGTGTACTCCATGAAACTAGACACAGAGGTCAGTCCAGTTATCATGCCAGCATGGAAAGTTCTATTCGCCATGCAGGACAGACTCAAAGCTAAGTTAGATAAAATGGTGCAACAAGGTGTGATTTTGTCCAGTTGTAACTCCAACTGAATGGATATCTTTCATGGTGGTAGCTCACAAGAAATGCTCAGATGACATCAGAATATGTATTGATGCACAAGATTTGAACAAAGCACTAAAAGGACCTCATTATCCAATGCACATAGTCAAAGAAGTCGCAGCCTTGATGCCAAATGTCACTATTTTTTCTGTCTTAGATGTAAAGAGTTCATTCTGGCAAATTCAGCTTGATAAGAAATCTTCATTGCTCACTACTTTCAGTACTCTATTTGGCAGGTACAGATTTATGAGAATCCCATTTGGGATAAATTCTGCAAGTGAAGTTGTTCAGCGTGCAATGGAGCAAATGTTTTCTGGATATCCTTGTGCTATTATAGTAGATGACATACTAGTTGGATGTCATAATAAAGTAGAACATGTCAGAAACATTAGAAAAGTTATAGAAAGAGCACATCAGATGAATCCAAAGCTCTATCCATAAGAAGTTACTTATGTTGGTCATTTATTTACAAGTGCAGGCCTATGACCAGACCCTTCAAAGAAGTCAGACATTCTCAAGATACCAGCTCCAGACAATGTCCAAGCCCTGCAATGTTTTCTTGGAATGGTCAACTGCCTAGGCAAGTTCATTACAGACTTGAGCCAACTTTCAGCTCTACTCAGAGAGCTGACACATAAAGATGTAGCCTGGTCTTGGTTAGAACACCAGCAAAGAACATTTGATGGCCTGAAACAGAAAATTGCTAGTCCACCAACACTCTGATACTATAATGTTCACAAACCAGTTATACTTTCCTGTGATGCTTCACCATTTGATCTTGGTGCAGTCATTCTACAAGAAGATCAACCTGTTGCCTGTGCATCAATAACTCTTACCCAAACTGAGATGCAGTATGCCCAGATCATGAAACAGCTTTTGGCAATTGTGTTTACATGTTCCAAGTTCCATGATTATGTTTATGGTAGATCATTATTATAATTGCATTTTTATATATGTATTTTTATTTAATTACTAAATTGTAAACTGCTTTTTCATACTGAGACTTGTATTTTCTCTTTGTGGGTGTTCTTTCTATGTTTTAAAAGTGAGGTTTCTGTGTTCTGCTCAGGTGGCATAATCTTAATAGAGGCCTGTTGTCTAGGCTGGTAGTTTTGTTTGAGTTTCCTGGGTTTCTGGCAGCCATTTTCTGCTGATTGCCTTCATTATTATTGAGAGTAACAAGGCCTCCTGACCTTCTGTAGTATGAGTGATTGGGTAATAGCAGGGTCTGAGTAGTAATTTGATCTTCAAACTTTTCTATTCTTACTGCTATATATACCCTGTGTCTTATAAAGGTTGTGCTTGTATTGCTCAGGCTCTAGATTGCATTGCATAAGTGGAAATTCCTTAAGATTCCAAAAGCAGGATAAGTTATTTCTTACACTTACTTCAAAGAACTGCACTTCTGAAATGCTTATAATTGTGCTATACAGTTGATCTACTACATTTTGCACTGTTATAAAGCTTTTTTTATTGTTTCACTGCATTTATGTACTGTTTTATACTGTTTTAACTGTATTTTTCATTGCTAATTGCATGTTTACTGAATTACTTAACTGTAAACTGCTTTTTCATACTGAGAGTTGTATTTTCTATTTGTGAGTGCTCTATCCAAGCTTTTCTATGCATTTTTGATAATTTCTGTTTACAGTTAAAAGCATTCTCTTGAGTCTGCTCCTTGATTTGTTTAAAACTTTCATTTATTGGCAACAAGTAGGAACTGTAATTTTTCTCACCCACCCTCCCTAGTGTTGTGTGTTGTTATACTTGGTGGCTTTGCAGTTGCCCACCCATACTGTATATTTGATCGGTGACACTCCTCCCAGTCTAGTGGCATTAGTTCACTCAATCTAATAGAGAACATTTGTGAAGGCCAACCCACTCAGATTCTTAACGTTGAATTAACTTCTGTTCCAGCTTTCTCCATTTCCACTTTTACTGGAAAAAAATGTAAGCTTGTTTCCCCCCTTTCCTGTGGCAGGTCTTGTCCAGATAAGGATTTGCTGTGTCCAGGACTATTTGTGAGCTCCTAAGCCCTCCCCCCCCAACTTAACTGGTGTTAAACTATTCCTGGCGCCATAAAGTCTGTTCTTCAAAATTTCCCTTGCAACTAGCCAGCTTTTTAGTTTTAGCACTCAAATCTGTTTCTTTGAGCTCAGAACTCATTGTAAGCACTAAATAAGTTACAAATTACTACAGCACTCAACTTTCCTCACTTGTCTAGAGGAAAACAGTTTTTAGTACTTAATAAATAAGCACCTATTCAGGCATGTCTAAAGGTCAGCTCCCGGTGTTTTATCCTGTCTACCTGATGAATCTGGGCATCTTGGGACAATGCAGCAATTGCCTCATGTACACAGACAACCCTCTCCTCCTACCACCCAACACTACGACCTGTGAGAGATGCACTTATATAGCCAAACTGGAAGCAAAGCTCTCTTCATCAAAGACTGACATAGACAGTCAAGAGGAGAAGGTAAACATTTGCACCGCACCACACTCATCACATAGTCCAACTTCAGACCAATTTCCATTCTGTCAGCATTGTTTAAATAGCCCTGTGTTTCTAATGTTTAGTCAGACAGTAGGGTCTACTTCACAATGTCAAAAGCCGACAATACTGAAGCTGATATTGTTGGGACCACAACATCGAAAGCGCAGAACATCGTGCAGGTAAATGGAAATCTCCATAGGGGGAGATTTCTGTTTACCTCAATGTAGTGTGGTCTCAAAGTTGGAATATTAAAGTAGGGGGGTGTGGGGGGTGCAGGCGGGCTTGCCCCCTGCCTACGCTACTTAGTCTTTATTTTTGTTTGTTTGTTTTTTAAACATTATTCAATGTTTTACTACATCGATCAGTAGAGGTCGACCTTTATTGATTCGATGTAGTAACATTTTGATAACTTGATATAGTGGCAAACAGTCCACTTGTGCTGTGCTGATAAGGTCATAACAAGGCCAAAATATGCATGTCCACAGCTAGTGGGGTTTGGCTTTATTAGCCTAAATTTGCCCATTAAATGACTTAAAAAGAAAAAAAAAGTCATGGGCATTCAGAATCACCATATAGCTGAAATACCTGATGTTCATAAGGGTCATTTGCATATATCCCATGTGTCTGTAATACAAGAAGTGTGAGGGGTCACTCAGTGGAAATTCTAGCTTAATTAGAATTGTTTCTTAGTTTTTACTAATTGCTTTTTCTGTCTGACCTTTTTGCTCATTGTTTTAATTTGTTAGTTGGGATATTTTGCACACACCCTAATGGTAATGGACGTCAGCTGGGTATAACAGCTCTATGTTTCTAATGCTTAGTCAAACAGTCTACTTGTTTTGTGCTCATGAGGTCATAACAAGGCTAAAACATGCATGTCCACAGCTAGTGAGGTTTGGCTTTATTGACCTAAATTTGTCCATTAAATGACTTAAAAAGAAAAAAGTCATGAGCATCCAGAATCGACATATAGCTGAAACACCTGATATTCATAAGGGTCATTTATGCAATAACCAGCAACATGGTGTGATATATTATAGCAATAACTCATGCCTGGGTGTGGGTAATGCTGGATTTACCCATGGTTGGTATGGTTTGGTCACGAGGGTGAAGCCCGAGTGGCCAAACAAAGCCAACCGTGGGTAAATCCAGCATTACCCACACCCAGAAGTGGGTTATTGCTATTATACAATGACATTATTTAAGAAAAAAAAATAATTACTTTTCTTAAATAATGGAATTGTATAATGCCTCCTTGCTGCCCTTCCGCAGCTGTCTGGTATTCTGCGGCAGTTCTGATGTATTGCGCATGCATTTGCCTACGCAATATGTATTGCGCATGCATTTGCCTATGCAATACATCAGAGCTCTGGGTAAAAGCAACGGAGAAAGCCCAAAATTGCAATGAGATCCTCCTTATACTCAGTCTATGTAGCTGCCTTATGGAATGCCCTCCCACATGCTCAGACTTCTTGAAAACCAACAGGCTTTCAAAACACATCTAAGAAAGAACCTTTCAACATCCATGTCTGTAGCTGTACATCTCCAGCATAAGTATAACGTCTCTGCTTCCTTTGTCCTCTTCTACTATATCTGTGCTGTCTTCTGCTCTCTTCTATTCTGTTACCAACTATCACTCTATCTTCACCCACCCCACTTTTTACCTATATATATCTCTTGACTCTTTTATCAATCATTTTATTTATATATCATAATGAAATAAACTTTTTCTTTCTCCCTTTGTAAATAATGCAGTTGTCATGGTCTGTTAAAAACTCACAACACACCCACAGACTTTTGACGACCTTTATTGTAAGACATATAGAATAGTAACGTGGGAACTTTATTGGAAAACCAAATCAAACTCATTGCAGCAAAATAACATAAATCATAAATAAACATAAGGGCAGTGTACCTGCTCACCCTTGGATAAGCAGCGTCCCCTACTTGCTCACTTATCATTGTAATAACAAGGCAGCATCCCTGCTCACCTTAGAATATCACCAATCCAATCCTTTCACTCCAAGTCTTCAACCATCAAAATGTTCACCACCTCCAATTCCAATTATCCTCATAATGGGGAACAGAAGAGGGGCAAGCCTGTCCCTCTTCTCTGGCACCAGCCCAATAGGTCAGTTCCTCCTCACACAATAGCCCTTTTTACTAGGTCCTCCACCATAAACCCCAAATTAAGGTTAAACAAATCTAAACCAAATTCACTGAGATGAACCCCACCCGACCTATACCACATGGGATCCCTGTCCTCAAACTCCACATGCCGTATAGTATGCACCCCGTCTTCTTTCAGATACTTTGCCAACGTAATGTTAACATACTTCCTAACCCTCTCAACTGCAGAAAAAATATCAGCCTCCCTCCAACACAACCTGGGAATAATCTCGGACCACAGCAAAACCACTGATGGATAAAACCTTTTCAATACTAATACATCCTTGCAAATCTGATAAACCAACTGCTTTTTTGGAACTCTACTTGAATCAGTCCCCCCCAAATGAATCACCAAAATATGCGGCAATCCACGCTGAGTCTGCAACATAGTAAATTCCTGGAATATCCGGCTCCACGATAATCCTCATTAATTCATTGATATCCTGTCGCTGCCTGTTTAAGTGGTACATTTTGGAATATTTTAAGCTTTAAATTTGAGCTTTGGCCAGCTAAGATATAGCTGTATTCAACTGGACATATAAGAGAATTTTAGTACCTTTTATCTGTACTTTTTTCAAATAATACAGCATTTTAATTCATTTATTTGTGTTGCATTGAATATTAACTGAACTAGAAGTTTTTACTCTGTTTTTTCAGTTAGTTCCCCACACACCCTCCCTGGTTTTCTTTTGGTGTTAATCTTGGTGGCTTTGAAATTGCCCAGCCCTCTTGTAAATTTGTGTTTGGATACTCCTTCTGGGCCCATCTCATTTGCTCACTGAACTGAGTGCAGTGAGATCATATTCTGATTTCAGGCACTCCTACTGTGTACAAAGAGAGTGTCTGGGAAAGAAATAACAAAATTAAGCTTGTTTCCTGCCTTTCGTGTAAGTGGTCTAGACTGTTTGTAGGCTTCTGAGCCCCCAAGCTTCTCTGTGTTGGAGGGAAGCTTTCTAGCTTAATTTTATTTCTTAGAATTAGCCAGTTATCTAGTTTCAGCACTCAAATCTGTTTCTTTGAGCTCAGCACTTGTTCAGAAGTCATTGTAAGCACTAAATAAGCTGCAAATTACTACAGCACTCAACTTCCCTCACTTGTCTAGAGGAAAGCAGTTTTTAGTACTTAATAAATAATCACCTATCCAGGCATGTCTAAGGGTCAGCTCCCAGTGATTTCTCCTGTTTACCTGATGAATCTGGGAATCTTGGGGCAATGCAGCAATTGCCTCATGTACACAGACAACCCTCTCCTCCTACCATACAACACTACAACCTGTAAGAGATGCACTTATATAGCCAAACTGGAGGCAAAGCTCTCTTCACCCAAGAATGGACTAGACAGTCAAGGGGAGAAGGTAAACACTTTCATCACACCACACTCATCACATAGTCCCTCAAAACCTACACCACCAAAACACACACATAGAAACACAAAACACACACCTACATTCATGGAGACTCTCAAAAACCTGCCCAAGCATCAGGGACCTCCAAAGCAGAAACACAAGCAAACCCCCCCCCCCCAACACAACCCAAATGACACATAGCCCACAAACTCAGTGTGCCAATCAACCACAGCCCATAAAGCATAACAACATACCCAACACTCTAGTCATAGGTGACTCTATAGTCAGGCACACTGATGTTCCACTCACCAGGCTAAACAAGGAGAAAGTTACTGTCAGCTGCCTGTCAGGTGCTAGGATCCCCCACATTATGCATGCTCTCAGGTCACTCCACAACAAGTACACATATGACACTGTCATTGTCCATGTTGGTGTGAATGACCTGAGATGTACCTCCCCGGACTACATGAAAAGAGACATGGAGGAGCTCTCCGATCTTGTAGCCCAGGCAGGTATGACCCTCGCTCTGAGTAGCACCCTGCCATCACCCAGAATGATACCACAGTACAAGGAAAAATTTATTGACTTCAACAATTGGCTAAGCTTCTGGTGTCATTCTAAGGAGATCCAGTATTTGTCTACCTGGGATGACATGATCGACAGACCGCAATGCTTTGCCAGAGATGGCCTGAACCTGTCACCCTTGGGATTCCGGATACTGGCAAAGGCTCTTGCCACCCCTTTAGTGCCTTTTATAGGCAAGGTTCAAATGACAAATTCGCCACTGTAACAGGTACAAGCAAGCAAAATCTGAGGGTAATGCTACTCAATACTAGAAGTCTAAACCTCAAAATGCACTCACTCGAGGCACTCCTTAAAATGGAGAACATCGACATCTGTGCAGTGACAGAGACCTAGTTCAAAGCTCCAGAGTGCACCCCTGCATTACCAGGCTATAATTCATACCACACCTTTCGGCCACGCAACCCGGAATGAAACACTAAATGTGGAGGCATGTCCATATTCATTAAGGATATCCACACCTTCAGGCTAGTTGCACAGCATAATGCATCCGAGATTATCCAAGTGCAACTAAGTCTGGGCAAGACCACAATACAAATTGTAGCTTGCTACAGACCCCCCCATCATGCCCCAGGATTCCCACTCCTCATTTCCTGATATTCTGGAAAGTATTAGGGTATAAACCAACTCCCTAATAATTGGTGATTTCAACTTCCCCACCATTAACTGGGAAAACTACTCATGTACCAACTCTTTTGCTCAATGTTTTCTGGAATTCCTAAATTCCAACGCCTTGGATCAGCTTATTCACAGCCCCACCAAGGGCAGCAATATCATAGACCTGGTCATTACCAACATGGGCAACCGGTGTTCCACACAATTGGTCAATTCCTCATTGGTCAGATCTGACCACAAGCTAATCACTCTAGACATCCACATCCCACCCCCACCCCCAATTAGGGAAACCACCGTAAAAAACTTCTCCAAAGCCAACTTCACACTTCTTAAGACAGAAGTGGCAAACTTCATGACACCCATGCAAACAGACAATAGAGGTACGTCTGCTGAAACATACACAAATGCACTTCATAAGCACTTACATGAGTGGATGGATCATGCTATCTTTAATAGAACCAAGATGCTATCCTCCAAAAAATGGAAGCCAATCTGGTGGTCCTCTATCATAAACAAACTCTATAACAGAATGAAGAAACTGTTGCATAAAAGAGTAAAATCCCATGACTGGAGGAACTCCCTGGTCAAACTCAGTAAGAAGCTGAGATCCCTTATAAAATCCTCCCAAGCTAGTTACAAAAACAAAATTGCCACTGACTCTAAAGACAACCACAAAGCATTCTATAGCTATGTCAAGAATCTCTATGACAACACTCAGATCTGCTCTGAGTTACGGCACAATGGCACTAAAGATACAGAACCAACTGCTATTGCCAACATCCTGGCAGATAGGTTCAGTGCTAACTTTATCCCCTCTCACCCCCTAGAGGTCCCATCTCTATACTGGAAGAATGCAAAGTTCCTGTAATCACGGTTGCACAGGTAAAAAACACAGTCTCCAAAGCCAAGAACACAGCATCCATGGGACCTGACAATATCCCAGGTTGCATTCTACATGAACTACAGAATGATCTGGCACCCTACCTAAGTACAATATTCAGTCATAGCCTCACCTCAGGCTTTGTGCCCACTGAATGGTGCACTGCAATGGTTATCCCACCCCACAAAGTGGGAGCCATGACAGACCCCGGGAACTACCGCCCCATTAGCCTGATGAGCCTGGTCTGCAAGGCCATGGAACGTATCATCATGGAACTCATAAACAAAGACATCGGTAATCTCCAAACTCTGGACCCTACCCAGTTCTGGTTTGTAAAAGGCAGATCATGTCTCTTAAACCTGATTGACTTCTTTGAAGCAGTCACCAAAGCCATAGATGAGGGTAAGGTGGTTCACACAGCTTATCTAGATCTCGCCAAGGTTTTTAACACCATCCCCCACTTTGGAATTATAGATAAGCTCACTAAACTAGGTATAAATCCATATGTCACAAGATGGGTTGCCAAATGGCTCATGGACAGAACCCACACTGTGAAAGTAGCAGACTCCGAATCTGACTTCAGACCAGTGACAAGTGGAGTACCACAGGGTTCAGTCCTGGGTCCTCTCCTGTTTGGTATCTAATTCTCTGAAGTACAGGCTAACATAGCAGGTCTTTGGCGAACAAAGTTTGCAGATGACTGCAAGCTAGGAGCCATAATCGAAACTCCTAACGATGTGGACATACTGCAAAAGGGCCTCACTGAGACAGATGCCTGGTGTCAAAGCCATGGCCTGAATCTCAATGCCAAAAAGTGTATTCTCATCCCCTTTGGTAAAAACTCTGTACCCATGAACTACCACATAAGTGATAGTCTACTTAATGCTGAAAGTGTGATAAGAGAGCTGGGGACACAGGTGGACAGTAATCTCTCCTTTGATAATCACATCGCCACAGTGGTCAGGAAATCCTTCTATGTGGCTCACCTCATCACAAAAGGTTTCTCATCCAGAAAAAAATAGGTCATAGTTCCCCTCTACTCATCACTCATTAGACCCATTATAGAGTACAATGCCCCTTTTGGTATGTACCTCACAAGACATCTACAATAACTGGAAAGTCAAAAAAATACCTCACAAAGAGGATTACTGGCCTCAAACAGATGCCCTACGCAGACCGTCTCAAAAAACTCCAGCTTTACTCTGTCGCATATCGCCTACTCAGAGGTGATCTCTGCCTAACATATAAAGCTATGTCAAACCCAGAGCTGTTAGACATGGTCAACTTAAAGAAATCCCAGTCCCTCCAAGCTACATGCTCTAGGGACCTAAATCTTGTCACCACAATAAACAGAACATGCTGGAGGGATAGATTCCTGTCCCAGAGACTTCCCATACTCTGGAACAGACTACCTATCTATATCAAACAGAGCTCCTCATTAGCACTCTTCAAGAAAAATATTGATGATTGGATGGGAAATAGGAAATTCACCCCAGGGATCACTTCTGTGGCTCTGCTCGACAGGGGCACAGGAAAATAATTTTCTTGGGTGGCAAAAGCCAGGGTACCTTTTTGGCTAGGTTTATATAGGCCCTAGGGCTAATAGCCTAGTACCTACCTATGAACCTATGAACACTAACCGTACTCTACACCACATAATCATCCATACATCCACATACCCTTCCTAGGTCCCTTAACAACATCCTTAAAATCCACTTAGTCACAGGCCACCTCCTATCTGTAGCAGGCCCTTCAATTCCTCCCTATCCGTTCACCGCATGCCCCACCAACCATCACTTAGTCCAGTCCTCTAACCTGGCAAACAGAGCAAAGGCCCTTATGGCTGTCAATGCCACCCTCACCGTTTGAACCACCTTACCCTGCTTCCACAAACTGGCTAAATAACACAACTTCAAACTCTCCAACCACTCACAATCCGGCTCCAGTAACTACCTCAAAAAAGTGTCAAAATCACACAATGCTTTACTGTAAGATCTCCTTCTAGATACCGCCCATGACTGCTTTACCAACCTGCCAATTATTACAGGCCAATCTGCCACACTTCATCTGGAACAACTGAGGGATGCAATGCTGCTGTTGGAGCCATTTGCCAGAATCTGCAAAGCTGAATATGAGACAAACTGTCAGCTATCTCATTCTTAACCCCAGACACATGTAACCCTGTAAATGAAAAATTAATCAACAAACTTTGTAATATAAGTTTACGAAGAACTAACAACAAACATGGAGATTTAGCCATCTTAGCCTGCAACACTCTCACCACTGGAATATTGTCAGAATTAAACACCACCCTCCTACCCTTTAAACAGTCCTGCCACACCACAGAAGCCATCCAGATTGGCATCAACTCTAGAAAGGCAATATCCCACTTCCAGTTTTCGGGCCAATGAGCTGGCCATGGCACCAAAAAAATTGCCCTGCAAAATAAGCTCCCATGCCCAAACCCCCAGCTGCATTTGTAAACAATTGGAGGTCTCCCTGTCCAACCCATTCCAGCTGCCAGAATGAGATTCCATTAAACTGATATCAAAATTTCAACCACAAAGCTAGATCATCCCAAGCTAACATACTGACCCTTACTCTGTGGTGCTTACTCTTTATCCCTTTTAAGAGAAAAGCCACCAACCAGCAAAACATATGTCCCGGATGTACTGCTGTGCAGGCAAAATTCATTAAGCCCAACAATTTCATCAAATCCCTCACACGAACCTTACTCTGGGACCTCACCCAAGAAACTCGCTCCTGCACAAGAACCAACTTGTCCTCTGGCAAATGAAACAAACCCTGACCAGCATCCACAGTCAAACACAAAAAATCCAACACCTTTGCCGGGCCTTCCAACTTATGCTAAGCCAGTGGTACTCCCAAGGCCTTGCACATCCCCAAAATCTCCTGCATTGCTGCCTAGGCCCCCTCTTTTCCTTCACTCACCAACAAAAAGTCATCTAGATAGTGAACTGCCTGCTGTCTATCAACCCTAAGCTGCCATATCTAATGCAGTGCTGTTCTAAACTTCTCAAACGTAGCACACATCACTGCACACCCCATGGGCATTGCTGTGTCAAAATAAAAACTATCACCCACCACTATGCCCAGTAATGGCCAATCCTGCTCCCACACTGGCAACAAATGAAAAGCCGACTCAATATCTACCTTAACCAGCCAGGGATCCTCAAAACTTCTAATGATGCAACCACATCATCCAAAGACACATATGTTACCTTGACCTGTTCCCCAGGGATGAAACTGTTGACAGATTTGCATTCAGGGTATGAAAAATGATGAAAACTCACCCTGCTTTTTCTTGGGGAATAAACCTAGTGGTGGCACTTCAAATTCAGGAAACAGAGGCCAAGCAAAAGGGCCCAATAATCTCCTCGCCTGACACTCCTTCTCATTTCAAGCATGAAAATCATCCTCCCTCCCTCTCACAGATGTCAAACTTTTCCCAAGCTTACCATCACCCACAAAGATTTAATCAAAAACCCACTATAAAAACCCTGAATTAATTCCAGAGCTACAGCCAGCAGCGGATAACTTGCCAACAACCCCTTCAAGACCTGAACCTTAATAGGCGAATGGGTCCCTGGGTGACCCCTCTTTCCACAAAGGACCCCGTTGGCCTCAAAAATGAAAACAGCCACATACCCCTGCAACATCAAGTGAGACCGACCCAACCTCGTGGGACCGTGACATAAGGTGCTTGCCCCCCAAACTGACCACCACCACCCCCCCACATTGTGTGGCCGCATGTGGCCCCATGCACTTTGAACAAACATGGGAGAATCGGCAACCTACCCATGAGTATCTCCTTGTGTTAAAGGCCCAACAAACCCCTGCACTCCTTTCCACTGACTGAGTCACCCTGTTACCCATTCTGAAAGCATCCATCATGGTTGAAAGCCAAATATCCAGGTGTCTGACTTCTCAATGCATGGATTTTTCAACCGCCTTTCATTTGCAAAATTTCTGATTGTACCAAAACCATGCATAACCTGGCCATAACCTCTCTGCCTCCACCAAATGTGCCTTCCCACACTAAGTCCCATCCCAAAAGCCTTTAAGACCCACCCATTGAACCAAACTCACTTCCTCCCTCATCTTCCTACTTGATTAACCATTTCTTATCTGCTCCCTAACCCCACACTTAGCCCTTTCTACCTACTTCCCTACATCCTAATCCCTTAAACAGGAAAAAAGCACCAGCAAGCCGTAACTACCTTAAAACATTTAATGTGTTCCACAGCAAGCAAAGCACAACACAGCACACAATGATAATGCTGAAACTACTACCAGTTCATTTTCATCTCTAACTTCATCAGAAAAATGCTGACAATCAAAACCCCTCCCCATTTATATCTTTGCACACTGCCAAATCTTAAAATCATGTGACATTGAATTCAATTTTAACCCTTTTCTAAACATACCTTAAAAACAAGCATAATAGATACAACTTTTCCCTGTTTAAAACACTTTTAAATATCTAAAAACACACTTTCAATACCTGTAGTAAATAAACAGATGGATAGTTGCCAGTAAATGTCTCTATATTCCAACATGATCTCCCAAGAACCACCCCTACCATCCATTACCACTTCATCTAATACAAAAAAAGTGTAAGAATCACCTTCACAGCTCAAAGTGTGTTTATATAATGCATTTCTGTTGTTACCCCTCCTAATGTCATAAAGGTGTTCATATATTCTTTTTCTGTCTTACCTATGCAAAACGCTTTACATTTCTTACAGGTTGCAATGTAAACAAGTCCCTTACTTTCACAATTAAAATAAGATTTAGAGGTAATGTGTATTTCTGTTACTGATAGTAATTTCAGAAGCATCAGCTATAAAAGGGCATTGTTGGCATGCTCCACACTTGAAGGTACCCACTCTTCTAATTAAGTTTCCCCCAAGTTTGCTTTCCATAAGGTCCTTAATACATCTACCTTTTCTGAAGATTAATTTTAATGGAACATCAAATTTTAAATTCATGTCAGAGAGCTTGGAAAATCTGTTCCATTATCTCTGGACAATGTCTCTAATGACCTGCGCATCACCACTAAAATCCACAATAAAGGCATTCTCATAGGAGTCACTTTCCCCATTGCTCGTTACCTTTTCTTTTAAACCTGTATCACTAGAATGTAAAATTGGTGTAAATATGTCCTTCCTATGCTGCAATACTTCTTCCTGGATTTCCTTAATCAAGGTCTCTGGGTATTCTCTTTCTAAAAACACACATTTTAGTAGGTCACACTCATCCAACAAAATCACCTTTACAACTATAGGAGGGGTAACAACAGAAATGCATTATATAAACACACTTTGAGCTGTGAAAGTGCTTCTTACACTTTTGTTTTGTATTAGATGAAGTGGTAATGGATGGTAGGGGTGGTTCTTGGGAGACCATGTTGGACTATAGAGAGGTTTACTGGCAACTGGTATTAGAAGCCAATAGGTGGCCGGGTTTGAACAACATGGTCTCCCTAGCCCCAGTTTTAAAATTAAGAGTAGCGAAGTTATGAATTTCACACACATGTGGTTTGAAATATTGTTCAACAAGATTGATTTTACTTGATTTTTTTACATTCATTTATTCATTTTTAACATGCATTCATTTTTTATATCCACCTGTTTATTTACTACAGGTTTTGAAAGTGTGTTTTTAGATATTTAAAAGTGTTTTAAACAAGGACAAGTTGTATTTATTATGCTGGTTTTTAAGGTATGTTTAGGAAAGGGTTAAATTTGAATTCAATGTCACATGATTTTAAGTTTTGGCAGTATGCAAAGGTGTAAATAGGGAGGGGTTTTGACTGCCAGAATTTTTCTGACGAAGTTGGAGACGAAAATGAACTGGTAGTAGTTTCAGCATTACCATTGTGTGCTGTGTTGTGCTTTGCTTGCCTTGGAACACATTAAATGTTTATGGTGGTTAGGGCTTGCTGGTGCTTTTTTCCTGTTTATTGGTTTTGTTTTGGGCACCTCATTCTCCTGGACTTGGTTTTACATCCTGATCCCTACCTCCCCTACCCTACACTGAGACTGTCCCATGATAACTTTGTCTGATCCCAAACTTCATTACTCTGTATTGTGACATCTATCCAGCCGCAGCATTATTTATTTTACTGTATCTGAGTATAATTAGCATATGAAGTCTTACTACTGCATGCATATGTACTATCTTATCTATATTGATATTGTAAAATGTATTTTAGTTTTATTTTGCCTGACATTATTGATATTATATACCTTAAAAGATTTGGTTTGTACTGCATATACTGGATCTTTTGTCATAGACTTCCACTGAAAAGGGGTCTTTGTGCACAGATGGACTTCCTGGACAAAAACATGTAAAATTAATAATTTAAACAAATAAATAACCAAGTATGAAAAATGCTAATCATGTCTGTTTTTAGATGTGCAACTGTGCCAGTCAGTGCTAAAGTAATTGAACATCACTGTCAAAATGGCATTTGGCTTAATACTTAACTCCTAAATGGAATAAAAGAAATGTTTCTTATCTTTAGGGGACATTGACTAGGATCAGTAGCTAGGGATGAAGTAAAAGATTTGTTAATGGTGATTGGGATCTCCAGTAGCTCAAAAAAATAGGGTTGTGGATAATTTGACTAGAGATGTTGGTGTTTCTAACAAATAACTCACACAAGCACTCAAGTCCTTGAAAAACAAGTGTCAATATTACTCTGTTTTAGTTCATGCTGGTGTCAATAACCTGAGGTCTATCTAACCGTACTATATAAAGAGAGACATGATGGAGTTGTCAGAGTATGTGCCCTAGACTGGTATGTGCCAAGAATTGAGCAGCATTCTACCTTCTCCAGGGATGATGTCACAATATCAGCAAAAAATAACTGAATTCAATCATTGGCTTAGTTTTGGTTTCATTCAAAGTGGGATCAATATTTGCCAGCCTGGGGGATGTGATTGACAGACCTTGCTGCTTCACCACAGATGGCCTGCATCTGTCCCATTTATGGTTTTTATTACTTGCAAAGACATTGTCCACCCCCATAGTGCCTGTTTTAGGCAATGTCAACTTAATACGGCGAAAAAAGTGAAGGGAAATATTAAGGTGTTAATTATCAATGTTTGGAGCCTAAACAAGAAACTCTAATCTCTACAAGACCTTTTCACCCTGAAAGACACTGGCATCTGTGTAATGAGATATGGTCTAAAGCAATGGAGAGTGCCCCAGATATGCAGGACTATGAAACCTTCTGCACGTTTACATCAGCTACTGCGTAGAAGGGGATAAAGAAGAGACTCACTTCAAGGCTGCTAAAGGAGCATGATAAACTAGAGCTTCTTCATGTCCAAATATGGTATGGACCTTTCTGATGGTTATATTAGCTAGCAAGCTTTAGAACTCCCTCTATTACCCAAACAAGCTACAACGTCTATTTACAGGTACCAGATTCTCTAAGAATTAAATCCAATACAATCTCCTAAGTATTCTAAACTATCCAGATATATACTGGGAAACTTGAAGCACAGAGATTCTTGGATTTTGTCAATGCAAATATCCTGGAACAAATAGTCAGACTAGCCACTGGGGAACAACATCCTGGATCTTGTCATTACTACTGTGGGGGCATCTTGCACCATCCCTTGCATATCTTCATCACTTGTTACATCTGGACATATAGCGGTTTTGTTCAAAATAAAACTGAAGCTAGAGACGCCTCATCCCCATGGTACTTTTAGAAACTTCTTTAAGATAAGCCTACTCATATGTGATAAATTGGCAAGCTTCAAATCCCCACCATAACCAGTTAACTCCACTGACTATGCGGAATTGCACATCACCACATCATACCAGCAATAAACAGCTACTTACATGCAGCTGTAGCCTTTAAGAACAAGTGCAGGGCAAACCCCAGAAACAAGCCCAAGTTGTGAACCCATAATATCAACAAGCTTTTGAATAAAAGTAAGAAGAATAATTCACAGAGTAATAGAGCCCTTATCAATGAAATAAACAAGCAACTAAGGAGTTTAATAAAATCAACGGAAGCCAAGTTTGAGGCTGAAATAGCTACCCAAGTCAAAGACAATCACAAAGCCTTTTTTTGTTATGTCTGTAATCTCAGAAGCACAATGCAGTAATGTGCTGAGCTGATTGCGAACGATGTTGACTATATTGAGAACAGAGTCATAGCTGGTTCATCTTGCAAAAACAGCTAGTCTCCTATGTCGACCCAATCCCCTTAGCTCTTCAGTTGAACAAAAAAACAAAGGACTTCAGCTAGCCTTAGGAAGCCAATTCATCCTTTAGCTTCCTTATAGCCAAATCCATGCTCCTTTTAGCTTAATTGACTGTAGTAAGAGATTGCCTTTTTGGCTTTCACATCAACCTATCCATACCTACAAAAAAAATAAATAAATGTGTGCTGGAGGGTTGCCACGTTCTTTTCACCCTTGTGCTCTAGTAATTGAGGCTGAAGATATAGAGGACCTACCGGCTGATAAATTCAGTTCTAACTTTAATCCTTTCTCCCTTCAAGGTATACCTGAAACTGGTTTGTCTCCAGCTCTCACATAAGACCATGCTCTAAAAGAGCTATCAAAAGCTAAAAATAGTACATGTGTGGGTCCTGGCAATATCCCTGGATGCATCTTAAATAGCATTAAGCACAATTAGCCACCTCCCAACAAAATTGTTTAACATCAGCTTCCATACAGGTTTTATGCCAAGCAAATGCAGAACAGCTACAGTCATTCCCTGCATAAGGAATGACTGTCTACAGTCCCAAGCAATTATAGACCCATAAATATTACTGGTGTCACATGAAAAGCCACAGAAAGACTTATTATGGAAATAATCAATAAGTACATATTGAAACTCAAAACACTGGACCCATCTTAGTTTGGATTCAACAAGGGCGGGTCATGCTAATGCATCTTTGTGGACTTTTTTGAAAAAAAAATCACCAAAGTAAAGGATGAAGGTAACAAAGTACATACTGCATACCTTGACCTACCCAAAGCTTTTGACACAATCCTCCACTCAAGCATATTAAAAAAGGTAAATAAATTTTGTATAAACCCTTATATCACCATCTAGATTGCTAAATGTCTCACAGAGAGGATGCAGGAAATGAAAATAGGGGAAATTATCTCCAGAAAGGGACCAGTCACTAGTGGAGTCCTCTAGGGTTCTGTGCTAACACCTTTCCTGTTTGACATCTATTTCTCTAAAAAAATCCAATAGCAAAGGGCTCTGGCAGACTAAGGTTGCAGAAGATAGCAAGCAAAAATTATAGACTGAAACTAAATGCAAAAATACATTATCATATCCTTTGGGAAGTCATCTACCCCAGGGAACTACAGCATTGATAATGTGTTCCTAACAGTTGACTCAGTTGTTCAGGATTTGGGAACTTATGTGGAAGGTTAGCTAACATTTGACCAACATGTGTCCATGGTCATAAGAAAGTTCTTCTTTACAGCACAATTTATAAATAAAAAGATTGTGCCTGGATCTGGGGATGTCATCATCCCTCTTTATTCAGCTCTTATTAGACCAGTCATTAAGTAAAACAGCCCCTTTGGATGTATCTGTCCTGGCACATGCAGCAACTGGAATGTCCACAAAGATAACTTTCTAAAGGGACACTTGATCTAATGAGCTAATCATCTTCTGCAACATCCACAGAATGTTATTCGGGGATGGTATATCTCTCAGAGGATAATGCTGCTCTGGAACAGGCTCTTCATCCACATAAAACAAAGTTCATCCCTGTCCATTTTTAAGTTCAACTTGTATTTATGGATGGACAACAGAAGATTTATCCCAGGACTGCTCCCTGTATTACTAATGGACACATGCAGCTCCTAACTCCTTTGAGGAGGAAAGAGGTTTAAAAGAAGACAGAACTTAAATGAGCTATATAATGTTTGACTGAAAATGATTGGGTAGATTATAAGTGATGTATAATGTTTGCAACTGGGAGTGTGTCAGTATGGTTTGTAATGCAAAATGCTTACAGCTAGGATTGTGTCAACATGGTTTGTTTTTATTTATATAAATGTATGATTGCTTATGTCATAAGTGATGGTTTAATAAAGATGTTTCTTGTTTAAAAAAGGGTGCAAGATTTGAATACTTTTTGTAATGTTGCTTAGGTTATATGATATATAGCAATATATGTGAAGTATAATGTTATTAATATTATTTGTTAATACAATTTGATTACTTTTGTATAAATGTAAAAGTGATGATGATAATAATAATAATAATAATAATAATAATAATAATAATAATAATAATAATAATAAATAAATAAATAAATAAATCCTTTATCCCATGCATGGCTCTCCTCATATTATCTATGATATGATCCCAGTTACTCCTACAAAGGGTTAAATATAATTTTTGAAAACAGGATGGGTAAGGGAATCTAATACCAAATGGGATAGGTTAATTCAAGAACCAGAAGGGAAACTGTATTTGCTTAAAATGGCCTGCAAGGGTGACTTGAACTTACTTTTGACTCTATAAATGCAGATACTCCCCCACAGTTACCAAAAAGCATGCAGGTGTGATAGGTGATAAGCTCCAGACAGATATTAAAAGATAAGTGATAGAAGCCAGAAACAGACATAGCAAAGGGATGATCATCTCAGAAAGAATGGCCAGAATATTCAAGAGTATAAAAGAGAGGCATAGCACAGTAACATGAAAACTGATTAAAACATCGCTTGTCATTTTCTAGTAATTGCTTTTTTGGCAGCCACCATAATTAGACACAGCGAGACCTTACCATGTCTAGGCAATTCCGATTCTGTATCACAGCTCAGACAAATCATCTCCCTCGTCACACCAATCCACTCACCCAGCATCTCTGACAGTGCATCCTGCAGGGAATCTTTAAAGTCCGACAACCAACCGCACATCCAGAAAATATGTTCCTAAGTACCTCTTTCTTCCCTGTCATACTACCGGCATTTTGTTAAAGTTAATTTGTTAATGCAGTTTGATTACTTTGGTATAAATATAAATTTGCCTGTGTCACAAGTGATAATTCAATAAAGGTGTTTAAAAAGCATCACTTGTCATAACTCTTTGAAATTACATAAATTGCAAAAGTGATAATGTCACTGCACAATTTTAATGAAGAATTGAACCATGGCAAAGTGGCCTAGGGGATAATGATGAATAAATATCAAAGGTATCTGCTATAAAATTAGTCATCCCCCAGGATTCATGAAGCTCAGCGCAAAGTCAGTGTTAGGCTTGTGCCAACCGTGCGGCGTGAAGATGGCGCAGTAGTGCCAAATGCATATTAATGAAGGCACGCTGCCGCCACAGCCACGTGCATAGGAAACGAGCACAAGTGCATAGGGTGTGTCAAAGTGCCGCATGGAGGCGTGGAAATGTCAGCTGTCAACGTGCAACCTAAAATGCTTGCATATAACAATTTGCCTGCAATAGTAATCACATCTGTCAGTGTCCGTGGATACTGAAACATATGCAAAGCATGCAAGACAGTTCCTGCAAACACAAAATTAAGAAGCAAACACAAATGCATGGTAGGGAATAATGGGTCTCCATCCCTCGAACAAATGACGTTGAAAACCGTGTGCCCATAGTCCAATGCAGTGTAGATAGTTATACCAAGTGGAAGTGAAATGCATCATGTTAGCACGCCGCCAATAGCTACGTCCAGCCCAATGGTCAGGATCACCAGCTGTCCCACATTGTGAAGGAGAGTACACAGCTGGGCAGATGTGTCCATAACAAAACCATGATAAATGTAAATATCTAGCGACCGTATGACAGAATTATATTCCACAATGCATGTAATAGTCACATACAATAGGTATGTCCGTATGTAACATACCACATGTGACAAGAAATAGAATAAGCAAGAAAATGAAACAGAAGGAGCATATAAACTGCTACAACAATAAGCCAACATGTAGGCTTAAAGGAAAAGTATTATCCGTAGCGTTGACTGTGGGTATGTGTTGTCCAGTACAATCGGATATGTGTCCGGAATATATCCCATCCTGGACATAGGGAAAGGTGGCACCCTACCAGTGATCAGAGCAGTCGGCTAAAATCCGCACATATGCAGTCCAAGCCTTACTTGTCAGGATGTGTCACAGCTGAACGGGTGTACTAACCATGTCATGAAAGTGAAGTAGGGGCGTGTACCTAGGTGCATGATGTACAGCATGTGGAAGGTGAATCATGCCAGGGTAGTCCACACAACCATACAGGTACCTGACATATGTAGTGAATGCAATGTGTTACCTTGACCATGTCATGGGCCATCAACCAAAGCAGTGATAGATGGAGTGTCAGGAATATGTGTGTGTGGGGGGGATGGGTAATGGTATAATCCTCAAAGGGGAGACTGTGTTGTATGCAGAATAGGTGAACTGGAGGTGTATGAGGGAGCAGTGGGTGAATCAGAAAGAAATACAAAGAACAAGTATACACATCTGCAATACAACCTGACAGGCCATACTGTAGAACACAATCACACAAACATATGAATATTAAAATGTGCGATACAAATGTACAGAAATGTCACCGGCACATACCCACAGAATGGTCCTGATGGAACTGGCCCATTCAAATGCAACACATCTGGATGCATAATTGAATACCCATCATCCCCTCCACAGCGCACAACCCGCCCTCATACCTGAACGTCCACCAAATCCAGCCAGACTCGGCTTACTAGCTTGGCGCAGCCACATCTACACATAGTGCCCATTACTCATATATATTAGTGTCACCCTAGGCAGTTACAGGATTGCAAACTATGTATCCCTTGCATGTAAAACCCCCAACACATTTTCATAAAGCCAAAAGAATGGTTGGTATTGGTCTTGTTAAATTTTTGGATATCCCTCATGGGATAAGTAACTTGTGTAAACATCAGAATGGGTATCAAGACATGATGTCCAGTCCTGTAGACATCCGGACACAAGTTGAATGTGCAGTAGTGGTGCACGAGACTGTCCAGCCCTAGCCAGTCATGCAGAACCTACTACCCAGGATCAAACACCTGCCCGTGACGCACGTGTCCCCACATGAATAATCGAGAGAATATATTGTACACATTCACATAGTGGCACTTGGAAATAGGGTAATGAAGGCACTGACGTAAACAGGGTACCCCCTGACCCACTGTGTGAGGGACAGTCACTGTTTGGGTAGGTGTGTCCTGACCAACAATGATACAATGCCAAATGTCCTGTGATTGTAGGAAATAACTATATACCATACTGCATGTAATAGTTTACTAAAGCAGTCATGTCAGGATAGAAAATACGTAATTTGTACAAGAAACAGACTAACAACTAAAGTGCTAAAGGTATAGGCTCTCAGCTAGGAAAATAATGAATGTTCTAAACCTGCACTGACCATAGGTATGTGTTGGCCTAAACAATCTGGTGTCCCCAGAATATATCCCATCCTGTACATATGACAATGTGGCAACCCTACCAATGGTCAGAGCAGTTGCACAATAACTGGCCAATCTCTTAATCACTCACAAAGCCAGTGACCTGTGGAGGAAAGGTGTTGAATGAGGATGACTAATGACAACAATTAAGAGTAATAGATGCATTTAACTGCAGAAAATAAGTAGTAATATGAATCTGTCAACACGTTCCAAGTTAATAGTACTAATATTGTAGAAGTGTCCATGATTGTCCCTGATTTGTCATAGCCTTGTCCCTGTCACTGTATAAATTAGTCCCCGAGTATCACAGAGGTCCATACACATATGTACACCAACCAACTGTCACATTTGTTGACAGGACTATTGCATACCTGTAGTGAATTTATAACTGATGTCCAGAATAATATTCATCGTATATATGAATGAATAAAATAGTCAAATGTGAAGGGAAACACCAGTGGAAACTCTCTCCCCACCCTGTATCATGTAGTGGAACCACTCCCCACCTGATATTATGTAGTGCCGACCTAATAATGTGGTTAAAGGTGCCTAAACACCTGCATCTGTAAACACAGGTAGAATGTTAAAATCGGGACTAACTCTGTCCATGTGCTACGTCTGACATTTGAACAGGTACAGAGCAGTTCTACTCACCAGTCGGACAAGCCTAAACCCGGACCAGCACATGAACACCCTGATAATCAAACACACGTATGTGCCAGGACTATAAGCGTAGGAGTTTTTGAATATTCTTGGAGTGAGTAGACATGCAGCACGGGTCCAGAGCAGTAGGAAATAGGGAATGTCGGAAGTGTAGTACTGTGGTTTTCCCAGCAGGAGAATGGATGTTTGCTGTGTAAGTGAAACAGTGAAGCATATGTTAGAGTAGCTATGAACCATGGGTATACATATAAATGAGGCAGAACAACAATAGTGTAGTGGTTAGAGCATCCGCCTAACGTAAAGGCATTCCCGGTTCAAGTACGACTATAGCACATATTAATTTATTGTGCAATGAATGCCTCTGTGCTGTACAGCCAACATTTAAACATGTAAAGGTGAGCACATGTCTCGCATGGGGCCATTAACCGGATTCCATCAAAGTGGTACTTTCATAAGGAATAAGGCACATGTAATCACAAAGAAGTGGCAGTAAACATATGTAATTCACAATAAGGAGATGCAAGTGCACCTGCGCAGGTGTAAGCAGCTTGTAGCATAGCAAATGTATGTTGTCTTGTACAGTTGTAACTTATATATATATATATATATATATATATATATATATATATATATATATATATATATAGATGTGTATAGATAAAAATCCACAGACATAAAAAAATATATAATTTTATATATATATATATATATATATATATATATATATATATATATATATATATAAGAATGAACGCCGAAAGACGAAAGCAAACATAAGGGTTGTGAAGGGAATCTAGAGCAAGTAAGGTATTATAAATTGCTCGCAGCATATGTCAGATAAAGCTGCACAAGAGTGAGTAGAGCACCGCTATTCACACCAGAGGCAGAGTTATACCAGTGGCCATAACATCATTGAAATGCTACATCAACTTTATACATAGACGGAATGTAGTTCATGTTGTGACCACCTACACTTGTAACCCGCAAATCGTTCATAAACCATAACACCAGGAAAGGCACATATGTGCAAATATGAATGGAGGGAGACCCTGTGAATACATGAGGTGGTACAAAATGTGTGTAGGGCACCAACGCTCTGGAGAGGACAATGTGTAAAGGTGTGTCATGGATGCGATATCAGGTGGATAATGGCTGTTATGCGTAGAAACTCAACACGGGTGTGCTGGAGAAACTATGGCTATGCGATTATGGACACAGGAGTGCTAGGGTATGTTGCGCCGGTTGCAATGGAGCGGCTGTGGAGGTCAGCTAGTACGTAGGTGCGTTTCCCAGATAGAGCATCGTCTGCGTGGATACATGCGTGAATGGGCGTACCATCGTCAGAGGTTGTGCGTCAGGGCTGGCAGCACGACACGTAAAACCTATCTGCCAACCATTAGCAGAACGGAGTTCTGCTGTGACAACACCAAACAGGGAAAAGCAGAAAGACACAACTACATGCAGACATCAATATGTTGACGTACAATCTCTGTAACACAAGCACTCATTCTATTAACATTAATAACATGAATGTGCACAGAAACAAACACAGTAGCAGGAATAATAGGCTGCATATACGAGTAATAGGTCGAATGACACTGTATCACATCACACTTATCAGCGGCACCCCAGACATAAAAAACGTGCGACATCTGTCCGCTGTATAATGTGCAGTATACTGATCACAAGTTCACCGGAGTGAAGTGTCGGTGTCATAATGACTAAGGCAATAGTATGCTGTTGAAGCAGAGATAAAACCCAATACGCATGTGTAAGTGTCTATGTCCGGGAAATGTATAGGTTAACCGACACACAGATGTATATATAGATAAAAATGTATATACATGTATATGATAATGTCCATGATAAAAATGTACATATATATATATATATATATATATATATATATATATATATATATATATATCTACACACACACACACACACAAAGATATAATACATATATATATATATATATATATATATATATATATATATATATAGATAGATATATACACACACAACAGCTATTGATATATACACATACACACAAGACAAATGTATATGTCATTGTAGATATACACATGTACATAACTAGTTTACTTTACAGCAATTAGGGGTAACATATGTACAGACCGGGCATATGTTACTGGGAGGTCCGATAAATAAACGTTGTACCTCCCACACCGGCCAGCTAGGCTGGTCAGATATACAGACAGGCAATAAAGATAAATACATGCTGCTGTCCAAAACACCGGCAGGAAAGTACCAGTGGGAGTGATCTGCAAGGTCTACACTTTAACCATGGATAACGGTGTCCCTTGCGGGACACCAAAAATTCACTGTACGTGTGAACCCGTGGTTATCGATGTGAGCAGGATGTAGGTGTACATGGAACAGTAGGTTGTGCAAGTGTGATAATACATGGGTTGACAAAACGTACAACATGTGTCCTGAGACGGGGAGAGTGGGAAATGTGTAGGGGTGTGCTCATACCCCAGCTGCGCTCACTGTAAGTATTTGTCATGAGTGCTGTAGAGGGGTGCCAGGTAGGTGAACCATGGGTATGCAATAATGGGCTTAAGTGTGCAGGTGCTGGTTGGCAGAGATGTAGTAGGCCTGTCCAGTGGAAGTCATTAATATTCCTATGAGGGCATAGCAGACACCTATACCTCCCAAACCTGAAGAGCACATCTACCGGATAGTCTGTAAACCATCAGGGGAATACAAAGAGACCAAATCAGTGCCGTGTACCTGATTAGCATGGATGTCCATAGTTATGAATCAGAATGTAACTAAGTCCAACTAAACACTTCCAGAACTAGTGATATTAGGTGGACAGGTGGCAGAACACAGGTAATGACAGATGACAACATGTATGAGTCATAAACAGCATGTACCTCGACAAATGTGAATGAATACATATGCTCTGTGACTGTCAATGTGTCTGGTTAATAGAACCAATCATCTAAATGTCTCCCACAGGGTGTTATGCAGTGTTCCTGATATAGTGTTCATTCTCCCCCATTGGTATGTGAGGTCTGCTAGTGACAGAAAGTGCATAATTTGCTGACCACCTTAGGTAGATGATAGCATAATAGATGAGGTTTACCACCCGTACGCCTTTGAGGGACACACCCGTCTGGGCAGTTGTGTCCTGCAAAATGAATGTTATGGCACATGGCCTGTGAGTTCAGGAAAGGAGGCCATACATTGTGTGTAGTGGTGTCAGAAATTAATTTGTTGTATCAGAAACAGCTACATTTAATAGGAAACAGTATTAGCAATTATAATGCTACAAGAATAACCTTAATGTATGCAAACTGTTGAAGTAGTTGCCTTGACACATGTGATAGCTCTACATATAGGGCCTATAGGGCCACCACCATTCTGAATGTCCAAAGTGGGACCTGCTCTGTAGAAATGTCAGACATACCAGGGCAGAACATACCTACAGCCATGCATAGTACAGAAATATACATAGCACAAATCAAAGTGTAGTCTAGCAGCAGTCAAGTTGCTTATGCTACTTCATATAACATATCGACGTGTCACATATACAAGACCTGTTACAAGCAACCACGACAGACACATAGAATATGAGAATGTTCCATAATCAGGACAGTTACAATGGCTAGAGTATTGTTACATGACACATGCCTAATGAGGGACTGTCCCATGCAAAGTGGGAAAGGTGTTACTCCTACAGTCTCCCATCGTGCAATCTGAAAGGTGGAAAATGTACAGTAGGTATGCGGTAGCATGACTCGGCGGACATCTGCGTTAACAAAATAACATTCACGTGTCAGCATTGCAGAGTATCAGTTCCCATGTGTCAGGCAGATGGGAACAGATCGTATGAGGAACACGCATATAATATGATTATGTCACTGGACAGGACGCCGAGTCCGTACAGTCGAACGCCTGCCATTGCCAAATGGTTAGACATACCTGATACTGTAGTCATGTAGTCCGATGTAATACACATCACAAGGGATCGCACACACCCAGCGTGAGTGACAAATGTCGGTGAGCGAGCGGGTGTAAGCGTGTTTGTATACCAGTATGCCAGTAGTGCACTGTCAAAGAAATATGGAGTCTAAACAGGTATAAGGTGCTGTAACCAGAGGTCAGCAGTGCTTAACACTGTGGAAACCCACACCCAACTGCTCCCACCTGCTGGAATGTGCCTTACCCACTCCGTATCCAAAGGCGTCGTTCTGTCTACAAACAAAGAACCATCCTATTCATGTGTTTGTAGCAGTACCCTGCGCACATAGCTCATGTGAATTAACAATACACCATGGCATATGTACAGACAATAGACCGCACACATACCATACAGCACAGTCATCCAACAGTATAGCAATGTACTGGCAGATATGTCTGGACCACTAGTGTTTGCAGGCCTGGCCGTCCTGTGTTTCAGTGTGTGAACATGCCCAGTATGACTGTTACGCATGTTGTCGACTGACATTACCATCATACCATCATGTGTGTGAGCATGCCAAGTATGGTCAACTGCATCACATGTGTCACATGTCCAGATAGTCAGTACTGTGTTGCTGACCCCTCCGTTCTACACAGACAGGTGTCATGCTGTGTCTGCGGGGTAGCTAATCATCATGTAGCATTGACAGTTGCTACATTTCTGCATAGCGTGGGGGGACATCCAACCTCATCCACAGTCCTACACAACACCGGGGGTGGTGCACATGACTCTCACATGTATACGTTAGACGGGGGGTACAGCTGACAGTTGTACACATCTGCCACTACTGTAATGGTATGCCAGGTACTCCATGTCAGTGTGTGGACCTACTTAAATTGCTAGTTGGAGGGATACCAGTGGACGTCAGATCCCAGCTTTAAATACCAGCATAGTGGTGTTGGACGTCCTAGCTTTCACAACCTACATCAAACTGCCTGGCCTGCTTTAGTTGGTGCGTGTCTCTGGGGGTTGGGGTCATTCATTGGGCATATCCATAGGCCATTGTATATCATTTGTCTGTATTGGTCCACACCTGTCCAGCTGCATGGAACGTGTGTGGGCTGTATGGATACACATGATGTTCAGCCCATAATCTGCAGTGGGTTAGGACACCCTGTGTACTACTGGCTGCCATTGTGACCCCTGTATGTGCTACAGATGTCATGGTGCCACTATGGACGTGTACTGTCTGCTGCCCTAACATTCGGCCACCAAAGTCTCTTGTATGCTCACATACATACCATAGCAACGGGTAAATACACATTCTAATACAACTGCCAATTGTTAGGTCGATAGATGTACCCTGGGGGTGTTCCGGACCTGAGGATGGTGCTGGAGGGCTGCCTATGTCAGATGCACACAGTGCGCCTCTTATACATGGCCGAGCACAGGTAGTGTCATGTTTGGCATCCATTGTACTGTGTGAGGGTCAGAGAGGGTGAAATCCCTGGGTACCTACTGTGTCAGTGCATTTGCCTTGTGTTGCCTCTTTGCCAAGGGCAGGTCATACTGTGCACGGCCCTTTCGCCGACTGGGCCCTGCTCAGGTAGTTCCTTCGCCAAGTCACACTCTGCCTGTACAGGCCTTGGCAGTGGTGTTGGGCCGTGTGGCCCTGCCCCATGCTGCTCCTGCTGCAACTGTTACTGCAGGATCAGATTGTGTAGCATAGCAAATACCATAACAATTTGTGTGCATGTAGCTAGTGAATACTGCAGGGCTCCACTGGATGTGTCCAGATACCAGAACCGTGACCTGAGCATCCCAAACACATGCTCAATTATATTTCTTTCCTGTGCATCTGCCTCATTATGGTGTAAGTGTTCAGGTGTGTGTGCATTGCTGATGGGTGTCATCAGCCATGACACCAGTGGTTACCCAGCATTCCCCACTAGGAGAATGTAGGGGGATGTCCATATTGGCAAAGGTGTGGTACAGCTGTGTCAGAATACATATATTGGAATCATCATAGCTTCCAGGGCAGACAGCACACACATTCAATCTAATGCCCTGGCCATCGCATATGGCCTAGCTGTTGGAGTGTATGCCCTGCAGTGAATGTAGGCCCTACCCCACTCACCGGGTGGTGCTTTGATGTGTATGTGTGTGCTGGCTATAGCACCCAGTACCCCAAGGTAAGCAGCCACGTGGTTGAAGAGATTCATATTGCTGGTCTACTAATCACGTGTGTTGAGGACATGTATGTGCTCACTAGCATGTGTTGACATGGCGTCTGTGAACTGGTGCAATACTCTGGATGCAGATGCCTGTGAGATCCCCATGATATCCCCAGTTGTGCTGTGGGAAGTACCTGTGGCTAGTATACCTAGGCCAACACATACCGTGGTATCCACTGTGATGGGTTTCCCTCAGCCTGTTTGATGTGTCAGGTGTGGCAGGCACAGGTCAACAAGCCGCTGTAGGACATCTCTGTCCACCCCATAGTGCTCCACCATCCCCAGCTCATGTAGCCCCTGGTAAGTCACCCTGGGTCTATAAAGTCTTATGTCTCCCCAGTAAGGGTTGTTCGGCAGCATACACATCCTCACTGCCCTCAGCCTCCTGCACATGTTGGTCTATGCTGCCTGCTGCAGCCCTTCTCATTTTGTTGGACTGTGTTGTGAAATATCCCCGCAGGTATACACCGGTGGTGTAAAGTGCGGAAGAAACCTGTGTGTATGCTGCTTGCTCACATTACCGTACTGTTCAGGTGCAGGCTGGCCATGTAATCTGCTGATTGTGCTGATCATCACCTGTTTGTACAGCCTGTACACTCTGACTACCCCACTACTGCTTTTGTCCCTCCCAATGTCACCAGGCAGGTATAGACACACCCCTAGCTTAGGCGTGCTAAGGCAGGAGCACTCCCCATGCACAGTTCTGCAATGTACATACAGTATGTCTGACCCCCCTCCCATGCTGTTAACTATATTTGAGCCCAGCACCTGGCTAACTACACACATACACTCCAGGGATCTGCATCACACCCTGGGGATAAATGGGATACACTATTGCAACCTTATCTAATTAATAACCACTGCTTAGTGTCGCTCAGATCCGTACACAAATGGTAACAGGTGACTTACTATCGCCATATTCGATGTCCCATGGTCTTCCCAGCAACAAAACAACCGGTGTCTACACGACTACAACCCGGGACCCTGCACACAACAGAAGATGTGCATTACCACTACGCCATGGCAGATATACATACATCCAAGGTTATCACGTACAGATCATCCTGCACAAACATTTAATAGTGCTGATGTCCCCAGACATATATGTATATATCTATGTCTATGTATATTATATGTATACATATATACATATCTATATATATATATATATATATATATATATATATATATATATATATATATATATATATATATATATATATATATATATATATATATATACACCCATGCATACACACATATACATATACACACATATGTTGATATTGCATTTATATCACAACAGCGGACCACATGATAACAAAGCATTAGACAGCAATAAAAAGAAAACTACATGTGCCACCTGCATCATGTAGTGTTGTTACTATCAAGGCATGTGTGTTTTGTTGCGTCACATGGGTCAGGCTGTATTAAGTGTAAGAGTAGGGCTGCTGACATTTACTCACCAGACCTATTGGTGAATGTATGTGTTGACAACCCAGTGTCTTGGCAGATTATGCGGGCTGTGGACACTATATAAGACAGCAACAAAACACACTGAACACATCTTGCAGCTAGTCACCCACAGATACCAACACATAGGATATAACTGCCAAACACACATACCTGCCATGCCTTGGAATTGAGCACCTACCTGTCTATTCTACCACACTCCAGAATTACGCAGTAACAGAATGCACTACCGAGATTTCAGCATCACAGCACTCCCAGAGGCATACTTCTAGGTGGGTGACATCATCAGCAAAGGCAAAGACGCCGATAGGGAATGTACGGAGAGTGAGCTGTCTAAAAACATTATTCTGTCCCCAGGCAGCTGGTAACACACACACACATGGTAGGGCTGGGATTAGAACATAGAATTAACTACCTTATCACACTACAGCATTACGCATTTACAGAACGAGCTACCGAGATTACTGGATCACAACACTCCCAGAGGCAGACTTCTAGGTGGGTGACATCATCAGTAAAGGCAAAGATGCCGATAGGGAGTGTACGGAGAGTGAGCTGTCTAAAAACATTATTCTGTCCCCAAGCAGCTGGAAACACACACACACGGCAGGGCTGGGATTAGAACATAGAACTGACTACCTGATTACCTTATCACACTACAGCATTACACATTTACAGAATGCGCTACCGAGATTACTGGATCACAGCACTGTCAGAGGCATACTTCCAGGTGGGTGACATCATCAGCAGAGGCAAAGACACCGATAGGGATTGTATGGAGTGTGATTAGTCTAAAAGCATAATAGTGTCCCAAGGCAGACAGAGATGAACACACGGCAGTGGTGTGAGCAGGACAACTGGCTATCTATGGAGCAGTAGTACAACACTACATGGATACGAGATCCGCCACAGACAGTACACCTTTCAAGACAGTCAATATGACCTTCTAGGATGCAGACATCGACATGGATGCTGGCAGTTACGGTGTACATACCTGTGAACCACTGTGATAAATTTAGGAATCTATCCTGAAGTGGGGTATGGCCATCTGATGCTTGGATGACCACAATCGCTATACAGGATAACAATGGCCATGGCCATACACAGGGGCACACAACTGACACAAGTTGTCACTGGGCATGCTCACACACTTAGTGCATTCCAGACAGACGTGTGCTACTATGTGTCCATCTACAGAACGGCATACTGGGCATGTTCACACACTTAGTAGCAAAGGGCTGTCTTGTATGCACACAGATTCTAAACAGGGAAGGGCACAGTGTGTCGATAGTCATCATTGTTAGCATGAACGCTGTATGACATATGTCTGACACCGGTCGTGTACACAACGTCTGCTGCTGTCCATCACCTTAGCTGTACCAATCCAAACCTGGTGCACTAATACCACCTGTGGTGTTGTCTTGGCAGGAATGGGTACTTCGCACATGTAGTACCATACATAGACGAAGAACCTGAGACCAGGTAAACACCCTGACACCTACAGGACAACTGCATTGCATGTGTATGCCAAATAGTGCTAGATGTGTAGCGTTCGTAATCATAGCTGCCAATCTAGATCCAACAATGGGGAATACTGACATCTGTGCAGTGAGGAATACCTGGCATAAGGCTCAGTCATGCACAATAGCACTACCACTGTATACCTCAGATACTGATATGTGTGCCATAAGACCGTTATGGACCACTCCAGGTGTTAGTGTCCCCAGGTATATGAAGGCCACTCACATGTACTGACCAGTACACTCTCAAAAGCCATCACAGATGAATCAGGTGCAGATCACAGTGGTAAATGCCGCACTGTAGTATGTAGCCCTCATACATCACCGTGTCCTTGGACCAGCGACACACATCCATACATTAATACAACACCATGTTACTCATGACCAGTGTACTGTACCTAGCTGTATAGCAACTGTGCAGACTACCCATGTACTGACAGGGTTACATCGTGTGTTATGCAATGCAGTGATACCACTGTCAAAAGCCATCACAGATGTATCAGGTGCAGATCACAGTGGTAAATGCCGCACTGTAGGATGTAGCCCTCACACATCACCGTGTCCTTGGACCAGCGACACACATCCATACATTAATACAACACCATGTTACTCATGACCAGTGTAATGTACCTAGCTGTATAGCAACTGTGCAGGCTACCCATGTACTGACAGGGTTACATCATGTGTTATGCAATGCAGTGATACCACTAATCCTAACCAGGTCGGCTGTACACATAACAGGGGCCCTGGGTCTTATACAGCTGTAACAGATAACTGTTGCTGTACACCAGGCAACACACCCAAGTTTGGATGTGACATACATGTAACCACCGTGGATATGTACATGCCCCCCCCACACACACACTCACACACACACACACACACACACACACACACACACACACACACACACACAACACATATGTACATAGCATAGCTTATGCTGTCCTTCTTGCAGACACGTGGCTACAGTGATTACACGCATGCACATGGAAGGTAGGTCCATGGCTGTTCAATGCTAACAGTACATAAGGCAGCAATGTTAACTGAGTTAACATTCCCCCTGTACTGGTTATCTGTGACAACTATCATAGCATTCAACAGTCCATGTGTCATGTATGTCACATGTTCACCAATTGCAATGCATACAAACACGGCTACATGACAGGATTGTAGGACTTATACACATGTACATGTAGTGGTGTGCATTCAGCTGCAATGCATGAGCAGTAGCTGATGTTTGCAGTTTATGTGTCCGACTACAACGTGCAGTTGCAATGCAGTCCCATCATTGACACCTGTATATGGTGAAATACTGACATAACGGTAAGATGTACATCAGGTATGGATGGGTGTGTGTACATAAAGTGGTGGGCCACCACTGCAGGTAGATGCTTGCTGGAGACAGCTCACAGGTGTGTCATATGCCGTCCTACCAAAACATGTGCAAACAGTAGGCTATGTTTCCGGTAATTGAAGGTGTACATACACAACCTACAAAGCGGTCAGGGTGTCACTGACTGTAAATCAGTTGACACCTGTAACACTTAAGTCCTCCCATGTTCATATAGCAGCACACTTGCAAAGGTAGCATCGGTACACATTGTTATGTGGGCAATCCTGCTGCATGTCTGTCAGACGTATCAGAAGATAGCAGGTTTTTGTTTCACAGTACTGCCATGTGTGTTTGCCTGTGTGACCATATATGCCACGTATGGTGGGGAATACATCCCAATTGTTACCCACCCCTGTACACTGTTGTAGAGATCTGTACATACTGCAGTGTAGACAGCAAGACATAGGCAGGGGTGATGTGTGTATCACACACGTCAGCTATCTGTATGTGCATGACATGTGGACTCCAGTGTGTGTGTATGTGTATGTATGTATGTATGGCTGTCTGGTGCATGGAGTAGGGATGTATGCTGCCATTGAGAACTGATAGGGCCCCAACCCTTCAAGGTGACGCAACCTACTACCCTGTTTATGCTGTCAGTCTTATGCATTACTGACTACCTGTACATGTTCATTCTCTGTGTTGCGTCATGTGGGTGCACCGTACTGTAATGGTGATTAGCATAGAGGAAGGGCTCCTCACCTCAACACTATCCAGTGTGTGTTACAGTGTCATTGACCCCGTGAGTGTGGGCGTGTTACTGTGTGTGTCTGTGTATGTCTTTGTGTGTTCACATACTGTAATGTGACAGTGTTCTACTGCTACACAGTGAGTCCCCACGCTATCAACTGGCCCCCACCCTTGACATCAGCTAGACCACTGTGTAAACTCCCCACACCATGTAGCTGTACCTGTGAAGTCACCTGGTATGGATGCCCCGTCTCTAGCCACTGTAGCCTAGTACACAGCTCACATGTTCCTGGATCGTTAGGTGTGTAGAGATCTATGGAATGTATGCCTTACTAACAGTGAGGTAGAGGCTACATATAACATGCTGGTATTGCCATCCATGCCTGTGAGTACTCCACATGTACACATCTGTAACTGGAAACACCGGTGCTTAATGGCACATGCATTTAGACCTTAAGGAGGGAAGCAGGGCATCCTTACCAACATGATGTTACTGTTGTGACCAAGACACATACTGTGAACATAAAACAATGCATTCCAACCGCAAACACTGACACGCACTGGCACATGCAATGAGACCTTAAGGAGGGACGCAAGGCATCATTACCAACATGCTGTGACTGTTAGCAAGACACATACTGTGAACATAAAACAATGCAGTCTAATCATGTACTACATGGTATGTCTGCTGCATGCCAACAGTACACAACAACTGTAATATACAACTATCTCACTAATCTGTTCACCCTGTGCAGCAGACCATATGAGCATGTCCCTGCACCGATGGTGTGGATGACAGACAGGGATGCGGCACAGGCATCATCATATGCACAGGGTGATAATGTTTGCCAGGGGCCTAGGCTGCACCAGTGGATGACATCATGTGTGTGGGATAGGGCCTGTGATCTACTTGGGCATGTGTGGTTATTATGCATGAGGGTGTCGGTGCCCTGCAGATGTTTCTGGTGTGTGCGTGTATGTATGCACACAGTTCTGCCATGTATCCGGCCTACACAGGGGTATTGTTGACAGCTCCAGATTGTACAAACCAGGTTGTACAGCTCACTGTGTCTGTTCACAGCCATGTGACCTGTGCCTGCCAAGGGTTGCATGGGCACTACCAGACAGAGGTACAGAATGGGTACTGTCCGATGACACATGTCCACTGGAACGGTGTCCCCACTGGGACCATCCAGGGCCACGTCCACGTGGTCTGCTGTGTCCTGGTGTGGACAGCGCAGCACCAGCTGCACTGCTACTGCTACCGGCACTATGGGAGCAGGCATGTGATGTTTCTCGTTCGTGTAGACCTGGACCAGGTGGTGTAGCTGGCCTATGTCCACGAGGCCTATACCTCACTCCTACCAGATGTTTCAGCACAGACAGCTCACGTTCATGGATTGCCATGCCATGGTCAGGGATTCCAACCATGTCACCCAATCGCCTGTCCAAAACGTCAGCAATATGCTGTTGAGCATTTGCCAATGCCTGGATGTTTTCATTCAATGAATGGATAGCAGCCCTCTGAAGCCTCTGCCCATCTCTCTTCAGCCATTCAGCATGTGCCTGTGCTGCCATTACAGTCTGAAACATGTGTCTGTTGACACCAGCCATTGTGCTCTGTCGTGCAGGTGCATGTCGGCCAGGGGTCCTCCTATGAGCAACACTGGCCATATGCCTGTGTGGCACATCTGTGGTCAGTTCACTCACTGACACCATAGTGTGACAACACACCTTCTGTGGCCACCACACGTTCCTGTTCCGAGCTGACACATGGTAACTGTCCTTCCTCTATGGACACTGATGATGGGGTATGTGTTGGCATGAGAACTGTGTGCGGGAGAGAGGGGGATATAGGTGGGATGGCAACCACAGGCACAGATTCAGCCCCTGACAACCCTGCCTGTACCTCAAGCATATGTTCATCACTGCTAGAGTCTGTGGGGACAATAATATCAGATGGACCGCAGGAGGGCAACACACCTACATCACCTGTGAAGGCAAACAAAGACTCTACATTACAATGGAGATGCACAGACACACACATGCACAGACACACAGACACACACATGCACAGTCACACAGACACACACAAACGCACAGACACACACACACACACACACACACACACACACACATGCACAGACACAAACACATGCACAGACACCACACACATGCACAGACACACACACACACACACACAGACACACACGCACAGTCACACACACGCACAGACACACACACACGTACAGACACACATGCACAGACACATGCACAGACACACACACAGACAACCTTGCATGTGATATGACAGAAGGCATGCAGCATGCATGTGATACAGCAGACGGCATGCATCTCAGACATTAACAGTGTTAGTTAGATTACATCCCTGGGTTGCACACAACAGCAAGCATGTGTCATAGCAGAAGCCATGCATTTCACACAATCATGGTAGTAAGCATGCATCCCTGTGATACACCATGTGGACAGCACAGATTAACAGTACACATGGCTGATGTGAGGCATATGTCCTTGACATTAACATGTAGTATGACATGTAATCTGCTGATGTGTGCAGTGACATGCATTCATGTTTGATGCAATGGTGTCCTGACACATGTACAGCAGTGTAATTTTGTCACATTGCAGTGTTGACTGTATGCCCTACAGATCGAATGCACTTTTAGCAGATGTGTATGACCATTGAGGGTGGTATGAGGCATCTATATTGCTATACAGTGTGAAGTACAGACATAGTGGCATTGCATGGAATCCTGAGGTGTCTCTATTGCTATACAGTGTGGAATACACATACAGTGCATAGCCATGACTGCGTGCATACACAATACATACATACTGTGGATCGTGTCCCACATTGCTGAGGTGTATACACACTAAACCATGCTGTGTCATGTGTGACAGTTCATCGGACAACATACCGATGACAGCCCTGCACAACTGCTAACATGTCTTAACTGCCTGTCAACCATGTCCACACATGGCAGACTGCTCAATACACCATGTTCCACATGACATGTATGTACCACACACAGGAGGTGCACGGCTGACAGTGATGTCCGACAGCAGCAAGGGAACTGTACGGCATCACTGGCCTGATGTGGTGTCTGTGTATGTATGTGGAAGCTGTTCAGGTGTCAACTTTCATGCTGTGACACAGTCATGATTTGCAACACATCGTATGTGATCAAATTAAGTGACACCTCCACAAGCTGTGCACAGGCTGTTAGGATGTCCAGTGTTCCACATCTACTATATAACCAATTCAACAAAGGCTATAGATGGACTGTGTGTACACAATGTGCAACAGGGTGTACACACATACACATCACATCTACTGTGTGTTACTACATGTCTCTGGGCATCCTCTATGGCTATGTGTGAACATGTATTGGCCAGAGGTCTGTGATGGCCATCTATGTCACCTGTCTGTGTTGTCCCATATGACATACACCCATAGATGTCAGATACTCCAGTATCCACAGGGTTATACAGACAAAGAGTTGTATGTTTGGTATGTGGGGTATGTTTTCTTGGATAGTGTGTCAATGTTGCAGCCGGACCACTACATGTCTGGGACATGTCAGCTGGCACATCACAATGTCTGCACTCATTGCAGGGGCACATTCCACAATGGTGGATCATGTGGGCTGCCCATATCCCAGCTCACTGTGTAGTACTTTTTCGTACCCCACATGTGTTGTTATGATGTATAGTACATATTCATACATTGAACAATGCCTCCACCATTGTATGGACAGCTGTCCACACATCTATCAACGAGAGTTACTGTGAGGTCATGTTGTTGTTTCATTTTGTTTTTAGATATTGCACATGGGTAGCCAGTGTGATTGATGAATGCTGCGACCTCTAAAATCGAGACTGGAACATACATTATGTGTACATGTGTTAAGGGGCCACATGGTGAATAGATCTGTCCATTCACATGCCTGATACTTATAACTGTCTCACCTGCAACTAACTGCTGTCTCTGTGGCACACCAGAGGTACCTGTATAGGGGTGACACAGCAGTTAGATCATTATCCATGACTGTATGACAGCTACAGGGTGCACTTTGCATGTTAACACATTCGCCAGTACAATAGCATATACTATGAAGTATGCACATGTGTGCATACACAGGGTAGCATACTATTGTATGCAGCATGTGTGTAAACATACCTTGCATTATGTTACATTACATAGTGTACAGTGACGCATGCAACTGCATGGAATATAATATTTCTATGTGCAGTAGTGACTTACCAGGCAACTCCAGGCTCTGTGGTTGGGAGACACCCACCTCCACAATGGCAGCTAGAGTTTGTGGATGCTGTTCTGATGGGGTGCCCAGGCGGGCCAGTAGCTCCTCGGTAGGTGTGAGTGGGGGCTGGGTTTGTGGCCTACCAGCTGCTCTACCTTTTTCCCTGGCGATTGCATTGGCACGCTGTTTAACATGTCGGATCAGGTCCGTGCAATGTCTGTGCACCTGCTGGTAGGTGCGGTTATGGCCACCCACATCATTGACCCTCCTGCAAAGTTCCTGCCACAGGTCATCACGCTGCTGGCCATGCTGTGGCAAACGGCTGAACAGTTCCTCATAGTTATCATAGAGGTATGATATGAGTGCATCATCCTCCATGCGGCTATATGCCGGCAGTCCTGATCGAGGCATTATCTGTAAGACATAATGATGGAGACAGGTCACAGCATCTCAGAGATGCACAGAGACACAGATGCACATTCATGTGTTTTACATTTAGTACTTATGAACAGTTGTCTTTGCAAATTGTCATGACACTCACATGACTGATATGTTTGTTTCACATACATGTAACACCCAATGGGTATTGGATATTATCACCATATATGTGTGTCACCTCATTACATTGCTCATACTCCATGTGAATGCTGTTGTGATGTGGCCATGTCTGTTTGCCTGAACTGGTGTTCCTACCTATCAGCACATGCCTAGATATGTGCACATGAATGCTGTTGACGTTGATGCTGTGTATATGTCACATGTCATCACATATACTGCCTTCACGGACATGGACAGTGACAATGCAGACATTCGCACGGAAACCTTTACAAGCATGTGTTTTGCCACATATATCTACACGGCACTGTACAACAGTTCAACATCCTTCCACGTATCGCCGCTGTTGCACATGTGATACACATGGGAAAATGGCTATCCGGATGGTATTCGCAGGGATGGTTATCAACTATAGCATGTACAGCCAGGATCATGTAGTATCCTGTATGCCCTGGGCCATGCATGGTCATAGGATGTCAGGCTTTCTAGCTGTATCCGACAACCATGTTCCCAGCGACAGGTGAATCAGTGCCACATTACTGATCCAGACGTCACTGATACATCTACCATGCGGTCATCGCACCATGTATGACAGAGATGACATGTACAGCTTTGCTGGACAGGGTTGCATGGTATGGCAGGAGTATGTCACATGTATGGCACAGGGATCTGTCCGGCATGTGGCGACCCTTGTACTAGGATGGTGGCTGTCCATGACGTATGTCTTTCAGATCAGGATATGTATGTGTAGCATGTCCAACATCACAGTGTTGCACATGTCTTTATGCAGGGTAGGCAACATGCCAATACCCCTTAGATGTGATATGTGATCTGATATTGGTCATGTGAGTGCTAAGTATGGCTGTCCAATGATCTCCATGCTCATGGATGGCACCCTGTCATGACTTAGGTTGCCTCTTATGACTATGTAATAGCCCTGGGGATGTCACTAGCTCAGGGAGGTAAACTGCACAGCACTATCCCTTACACACAGTGTCCATAATGTTGACTGCTGCCAAGGTGGTAGTTATTGGGTACACGGTTATTAACATAGCGGTGACAATGCAATAAGCTGCTGTCAGATTGTGCACATATGTCACGCACCTCACCCACAAAGCCCATGCTGTATGTTATCCACAACACTGAGTCAGCTATTGATCCTAGGTCATGGCCATTCACATTCTCACATATGCAGATGCCACCCATTTGCCTGTGTGGTATGGGCTACAATGACAGGGGAGTACAACACATTAACCCTGTTTAATGTAGCTGCCACTGGTGTGCTATGCACATGTCACTCAAACACCTTTTGTAGTGTTGCTTCTGTGAACAGGCCACTGCTAGAACACTCCTGTGACATACAATGGTACATGAAGTATACTGAGTATAGGTGGAACAGTATGTGTGATGATGTCCTCTGACCTGTCACAGGTATGCTTTGCGGTGTGTATACATCAGTACTGTCATCTACATCTGTACTGCTAACAACATCTACGTTGATTAAGGTTCATAGGCTTTCAGACCATACTCAGCAGGGTGATAGTGCTGTGCCGCCCATTATGAGTGGCGTCTCCACTTTGTGGGTTGTGATGACTGTTAGTGTGATCCATTCCGTATTTTCACAGACTGCCATGAACCTATGTTTTACATGGCAGTGTATGTGTAGAACCAGAAACATCCAAAGACACTCTGTAATCACCAAACGTAGAAGTTTTTAATATGAAGCTTTCAGGTCTACACCCTTCATCAGCATACATCACAATGTCTATTCATCACATTTAAATGGAGAAACATTACAGTCACATGAACAAACCAGCCATACAAAAGAGAATATAAAAACTAATTAACACATCTCATTAAAACTTTTAAAAACCACATGTAAAACATAAAATATTATACATTCTCCCTCTGTTTTTTAACTAATATTGGTTTTAAGCTTACTTTATTATTCAATCCAGGCATTTTATCAGCCTGCAAACGTATAATCCATTCATATTCTTTCAATTGCAATAAATTATCTACATCTGCCCCCCTCATACCCATATTTAACACATAAATACATCTAAATTTAAAAGAGTGTGAATGAACTATAAATCATTAAATGCCTATAAAGCCCATTAGTTTCAACTTTTCTCTTAATTTCAGATTTATGTTCTATTATTCTATCTTTTAACCTTCTTGTAGTTTTACCAACATAGAATGCATCACATTCCATGCAGGTAGCTAAATAAACTATCCTTGTGGTGGTACAATCAGCACTACATCTAATAGCAAAATTCTCCTGAGTCACAGGATGTTGAAAATTACTTATCCCTTCATATATATCAGCACAACAAGTGCATTTATAACACTTGTGTGTTCCTATCTTACTACGTAAAGATTTCATTCCACTTTCAAAATCCTTATAGCAAAGCATTTGTTTAAGCGTTTGCCCATTTCTAAAAGCAAATTTAGGTGTCGGACCTAATATATGTTGCAACTCAGGCATTGGCATTAATATTACCCAGTTTTTGTGTATGATTTTACATACATCTTTGGTGTTCCCATTAAATGTGGTGACAAATCTTAGTGTATTATCAATATGTGGCCCATCTAATTCTAATACCTGCTCAACCTCTTGACCCTGAACAGAGGTAAAAACAGGACTATAAACATTTTTCCTTTTTTGTAATATTTCATTATAAATCTTATCTACATCATTACTAGAATACCCATTTTTAATAAATTCATCCCTCATGGCTACCATTTGTTCAAGGAAGCAAGCCTCTTCTGAGGTTAGCCTACTCACTCTAATCATCTGTGATTTCAAAATACCTTTATATACATGCACGGGGTGCATACTAGTTGTCTTTAAATATCTAGTTGTATGTACTGCCTTCCTATGAATTATAGTCTCCAAATTATTTACTTTTTTATAGATGTCCACATCCAAGAATACCAAATTCCTATTTGAAAAATTCATTTTAAATTCTAAAAAAGAAGTGGTACTATTTATATATATTAAAAAAATATTTAATTCTATTTCACTACAAGTCCACACAAAAAAACAATCATCAACAAATCTACTATAACATTCTATGTATTTACTATAAATCATCTCACTATTGAGTATAAACTGTTTCTCCCACATATATAAAACTAAATTGGCAAAAGTGTTAGCTACTGATGCCCCCATTGCCACACCTGTCAATTGTTGAAAAACATCTTTGCCAAATATAAATATATTTTTTGTTAGTACTATATGTAGTAAAGAGCATATATTTTCAATTTCTCTAGATTGAAAAGCATTTTGCATCAATAAAAATCTCCTTATATTCTCTATACCATACTCAATAGGAATCACTGTAAATAAGGATACTATATACAATGTAACAAAGATATAATCATTTACAGTATTATTTCTATACCATACGTTAAGTTTCTGTAGAAAGTGCACTGTATCCTTAATTATACTTTCACATTTCGGTAAAAACTTAGCTAACACTAACTGTAAATATTTGGATATTGGTTCGGTCACCCAACCTTTACCCGAAACAATCGGTCTTAGTGGTGAGTCAGCCATAGATTTGTGTATTTTAGGTATTCCGTAGATTTGTGGGATTTTCGGACATGACACTGTAAAATAACTTAATAGATCTAAGCTGATATCTTGATTCAACTGCATTTCATAAATTGCTAAATTTACTTGGGATATTTGATCTTTCACTTCCAGAGGAGTCAGCCTCTTGAAGGTACATTCATCAGACAAAGAAGTAGAAAATTTATCATTATACCATACTTTATCCATCAACACAGTGGCACCACCTTTATCGGCCTGCTTTATTATAATATCATTATCATTCTTTAAGGATGTAAAAGCTTTATACTCATCATAAGATAGATTATACTTAGTATATTTTTTAGTACTACTGGCATACAATGCTCTAAGTTCCAACTCAACCAGCTCAATAAAAGCTACTAAGACAGGGGATAGTTGAGGCAGAAAGGTACTAGATCTTTTACAAGTTTGCTGTACTGCACAGGATTGTTTAAACATCAGTTGTAACATCACATTCCTAGCAAACAGCTTTACATCAGTGATAATATCAACAATACTATCCCTAAAAGAAGTTATAAACCTCATACCATTCATTAGTAAATCATAGTAAACTGAGTCAAATATTTTACTTGAAATATTCAAAGTACCTTTAACCAAATTTCCAGGAGCATCTAAAGCTGGAATGCTTGGATGCTGCGTTATATAAGTCCGCTCCTCTTCTCGGGAAGGTAACTTCCAAGTTATTTCAGTAGCTATTTGCTTATTAGAAAAAAGCTGTGGCTGCTTAACTGTTATCAATGCCGAGATATCTTGCTTGGCATTTTCGGACTGTCGTATTTTCTTTTGTTTACTTGCAGTGACTGCTGCACTGGTTTTTGCGTCGCGTTGTTCCCCTGTGCTATCCTCTCCTGTACTGTCACCTTTTCTGGCTGTTTTAGCCTGAAAGGTAAAAAAGAAGAGATATCGGATTGCTTGCTTCTTTCTTTAACCGTTGGCAACGCCTTGCCTGGTTGCACATTATTCTCCATTACACACTCTCCCATTGCATGCTCTCTGTCTTCGATCGGAACAGCACCGGAAGTAACCTCAACTTCCTCTACTTGAAATCTCGTCTGTCTTATTGAATCCTCATTGGCTACAACCGAAGCAAAGCTTTGTTTCATCTAATACAGTCTTTACACTATTCCGCCAATTAAACTGCTTCTTAACCTCAGTTCTGGGCCAGGAGACAATACGCCCATTTTTGAAATCATCAATGTCACGTTGCAGTTTACATTTTTTTTGAAATTCCAGTTTATTATCTAAAACATGAATTCTATTTAAGAACGCTTGAAATAATTCATCGGAGTCTCCTGCTGTTGATATTTTAAGTATTTCATTTTCCATTTTCTCTATGTCTTCCAATAGTTTATTCTCTACATCCTCAAAAAAATTATTCATTAATTTCATATACCCAATACTCAATTCAAGGTTTAATTGCTGCCACTGTACAAGTAATTCTTGGTACTGGTTTCCATAGGAGGGCATTTTAAGTATTCACAGTCCTCTTGGAACAACCCCCAGCTGTATATAAGCTAAAAAACTGAATCTTTGCCATTGCAAATGTTTATAATTTTGACATTGATGATTTCAAAAATGGGCGTATTTTCTCCTGGCCCAGAAACAAAAAATAAGAAACTTGACCAGCTGGATGTTTTTGAACTCCCGCTGACACCACAGACTACAGCAGTAGCGGGGGTTACTCAGCCAGTCAATGTGGATAGTTGTGTTAGCTTTGCTTCGGTTGTAGCCAATGAGGATTCAAAAAGGCAGACGAGATTTCAAGTAGAGGAAGTTGAGGTTACTTCCGGTGCTGTTCCGATCGAAGATGGAGAGCATGCAATGGGAGAGTGTGTAATGGAGAATAATGTGCAACCAAGCAAGGCGTTACCAACGGTTAAAGAAAGAAGCAAGCAATCCGATATCTCTTCTTTTTTACCTTTCAGGCTAAAACAGCCAGAAAAGGTGACCGTACAGGAGAGGATAGCACAGGGGAACAATGCGACGCAAAAACCGGTGCAGCAGTCACTGCAAGTAAACAAAAGAAAATACGACAGTCCGAAAATGCCAAGCAAGATATCTTGGCATTGATAACAGTTAAGCAGCCACAGCTTTTTTCTAATAAGCAAATAGCTACTGAAATAACTTGGAAGTTACCTTCCCGAGAAGAGGAGCGGACTTATATAATGCAGCATCCAAGCATTCCAGCTTCAGATGCTCCTGGAAATTTGGTTAAAGGTACTTTGAATATTTCAAGTAAAATATTTGACTCAGTTTACTATGATTTACTAATGAATGGTATGAGGTTTACACCTTCTTTTAGGGATGGTATTGTTGATATTATCACTGATGTAAAGCTGTTTGCTAGGAATGTGATGTTACAACTGATGTTTAAACAATCCTGTACAGTACAGCAAACTTGTAAAAGATCTAGTACCTTTCTGCCTCAACTATCCCCTGTCTTAGTAGCTTTTATTGAGCTGGTTGAGTTGGAACTTAGAGCATTGTATGCCAGTAGTACAAAAAAATATACTAAGTATAATCTATCTTATGATGAGTATAAAGCTCTTACATCCTTAAAGAATGATAATGATATTATAATAAAGCAGGCCGATAAAGGTGGTGCCACTGTGTTGATGGATAAAGTATGGTATAATGATAAATTTTCTTCTTTTTTGTCTGATGAATGTACCTTCAAGAGGCTGACTCCTCTGGAAGTGAAAGATCAAATATCCCAAGTAAATTTAACAATTTATGAAATGCAGTTGAATCAAGATATCAGCTTAGATCTATTAAGTTATTTTACAGTGTCATGTCCGAAAATCCCACAAATCTACGGAATACCTAACATACACAAATCTATGGCTGACCCACCACTAAGACCGATTGTTTCAGGTAAAGGTTGGGTGACCGAACCAATATCCAAATATTTACAGTTAGTGTTAGCAAAGTTTTTACCGAAATGTGAAAGTATAATTAAGGATACAGTGCACTTTCTACAGAAACTTAACGTATGGTATAGAAATAATACTGTAAATGATTATATCTTTGTTACATTGGATATAGTATCCTTATTTACAGTGATTCCTATTGAGTATTGTATAGAGAATATAAGGAGATTTTTATTGATGCAAAATGCTTTTCAATCTAGAGAAATTGAAAATATATGCTCTTTACTACATATAGTACTAACAAAAAATATATTTATATTTGGCAAAGATGTTTTTCAACAATTGACAGGTGTGGCAATGGGGACATCAGTAGCCAACACTTTTGCCAATTTAGTTTTATATATGTGGGAGAAACAGTTTATACTCAATATTGAGATGATTTATAGTAAATACATAGAATGTTATAGTAGATTTGTTGATGATTGTTTTTTTGTGTGGACTGGTAGTGAAATAGAATTAAATAATTTTTTAATATATATAAATAGTACCACTTCTTTTTTAGAATTTAAAATGACTTTTTCAAATAGGAATTTGGTATTCTTGGATGTGGACATCTATAAAAAAGTAAATAATTTGGAGACTATAATTCATAGGAAGGCAGTACATACAACTAGATATTTAAAGACAACTAGTATGCACCCCGTGCATGTATATAAAGGTATTTTGAAATCACAGATGATTAGAGTGAGTAGGCTAACCTCAGAAGAGGCTTGCTTCCTTGAACAAATGGTAGCCATGAGGGATGAATTTATTAAAAATGGGTATTCTAGTAATGATGTAGATAAGATTTATAATGAAATATTACAAAAAAGGAAAAATGTGTATAGTCCTGTTTTTACCTCTGTTCAGGGTCAAGAGGTTGAGCAGGTATTAGAATTAGATGGGCCACATATTGATAATACACTAAGATTTGTCACCACATTTAATGGGAACACCAAAGATGTATGTAAAATCATACACAAAACTGGGTAATATTAATGCCAATGCCTGAGTTGCAACATATATTAGGTCCGACACCTAAATTTGCTTTTAGAAATGGGCAAACGCTTAAACAAATGCTTTGCTATAAGGATTTTGAAAGTGGAATGAAATCTTTACGTAGTAAGATAGGAACACACAAGTGTTATAAATGCACTTGTTGTGCTGGTATATATGAAGGGATAAGTAATTTTCAACATCCTGTGACTCAGGAGAATTTTGCTATTAGATGTAGTGCTGATTGTACCACCACGAGGATAGTTTATTTAGCTACCTGCATGGAATGTGATGCATTCTATGTAGGTAAAACTACAAGAAGGTTAAAAGATAGAATAATAGAACATAAATCTGAAATTAAGAGAAAAGTTGAAACTGATGGGCTTTATAGGCATTTAATGATTTATAGTTCACACTCTTTTAAATTTAGATGTATTTATGTGTTAAATATGGGTATGAGGGGGGGAGATGTAGATAATTTATTGCAATTGAAAGAATATGAATGGATTATACGTTTGCAGGCTGATAAAATGCTTGGATTGAATAATAAAGTAAGCTTAAAACCAATATTAGTTAAAAAACAGGGAGAATGTATAATATTTTATGTTTTACATGTGTTTTTTAAAAATTTTAATGAGATGTGTTAATTAGTTTTTATATTCTCTTTTGTATGGCTGGTTTGTTCATGTGACTGTAATGTTTCTCCATTTAAATGCGATGAATAGACATTGTGATGTATGCTGATGAAGGGTGTAGACCTGAAAGCTTCATATTAAAAACTTCTACGTTTGGTGATTACAGAGTGTCTTTGGAAGTGTATGTGTAGAGCCAACTGTTTTGCCATATGTGTATTCTACGACCAGGGATTTGGACAGGTCACATGCAGCCAGAGTGTACCTTTACCATCATAGTTATTGTTTCAGGGGCTCTGTCGTGTTCAAGGATATGTGATTGTGTACCTATTGGGGGGCAGTGAGTTGAAATTACCCGACACCCTATCTGTATTGCTTATGAATGTTCAGCACTTGTTCAGAACATGTACACACTTCATGAGCTACTAATTACTTTATCACTTAAACCTACTCATTTCCTATGGGTAAACACTGTTTGTCCTTACATTTCCAGCATGCTTGCAGTACAACAGCTGTTGTACACACTTACCTCACATATCTTGTGAGTACTGGTTGACTAGACAGGCATGTCCAAATGCCAATTACCAGTGTTATTGCCTGTCTATATGATGATTGTGGGCAACATGTGGCAATATAGCATTCAGCTCATGTACACAGTCAATGCTCACCTCCTAACATATGACACTACAGCCTGTGGGAGATGCACATATTTAGCCATGCTGGAGGTAATGCTCTCTTCAACACAGACTTACCCTGACAATCATTTGGGGATGTTAAACATTTGCAGCACACACCACTCATCACATAGTCTCAGTAGATCTCCACCACCACAGGCCACACATAGTAAGAGTACAACATTTGCGGAGCCTCACCATACTACTCTATGTAGGCAACAGAGGCAGCCCCCATCACCAAACACAACACCAATTGCTTATAGGCCACAGACTCATGTGTGCCCATCAACTACAGCCAATAGGGTGTTATAACATACACAACACACTAGTCATAGGTGACTCTGTAGGCGGTCACACTGAAATCCCACTCAGCAGGCCACACAAGGTGATAGTCACTGACATCTGGCTGTCGGGCCTGTGCACTCAGGTCACTCCTCAACAGGTACAATATGGCTGTCATTCTCCACGTTAGTGTGAATGCCCTGAGATTTAACTTCCTGGACTATATGTACAGGGACATGCAATAGCTCTCCGATCTTGTAGCCCAGGCAGGTATCGCCCTAGCCCTGAGAAGCATCCTGCTTTAGTTCTGACTGATGACACAGTGGAACAACAGAATTATTCACATCAGCAGTTGCCTATGCTTCTGATGTCATTCCAAGGGTATCCAGTATCTGTCTGCTTTGACTGACATGGTCGACAAACCTCATTGCTTTGCCACAGATGGCCTGCACCTGTCAGCCCTGCGAATATGGTTAACATCTGAAGCTCTTGCTGCTCCTATACTGCCTGTTTTAGACACATTTCAGACACATATTCACCACCTTAACAAGTACAAGCAAGCAAAACCTGAGGGTATTGTTACTCAATGCTTGACATCTCCATCTCACACGCACTCATCCGAGGCACTCCTTATAATGGACCACTTTGATGTCTCTGCAGTGACCGTGACCTGCTTCTATACTCCAGAGAACACCCCTGCACTGACAGGCTATTACACAGACCACACCTTTCAGTCATGTAACCAGGACCACAACACCCACGGCAGAGGTGTGTCCATATGTCACAGGGATGTACACACCTCCATGCTGGTGGCTTAGCACGATGCATCAGAGGCAATCCAAGTGCAACTAACTGTGGCCAGAACTGCTGTACAAATTGTAGCTTGCTACGGATTCCACAACATACCCCATGGTTAACATCCCTCATTTCTTGGTGTACTGGAAAGTAGGGTTCACACAGGAACTACTGATGTGACACTGACACTACCACACACCTAACTGTGATACCTACTCATGTGCCGACACATTAGGCCAACACCATCGTGGGTTGATAATCTCCATTCGGCTGGGTCAACATATACACACCACCACCAAGACCAACAATATCGTGGACCTGGACATTACCAACATGTGTGACTGGTGTAACACACCTGGGGTATCCCCTCCTTGGTCAGTTCCGAATGTATGCTAATCACCCTTGTTATCCACATCACGGCACCACACCCTTCACAGAAAACACAGTACAATAGTTCTACAGAGCAAACTTCATGCTTTGTATGACAGGAGTAGTAAACGCCATGACACGTGTGCAGATGGATAATATAGTTACAAATGCAGAAACATTCCCAACTGCACTTCATTAGCACTTACACAACTGCATGGATCATGCTATCCCACACAGAGCCATGACAGTACCCACTGCATAATGGATGCCCGTCTGGGGGTCCACTGCCATGGACATATTGCACGACAGGAGGAGACAGTTGCAAAGTAGGGTACACTCCCAGGGGTGGGGTAGCTCCCTAGTCAGCCTCAGTTGGATTCTGGGATCCCTTCTTACATCCTCCAACACTAGCTATGTCAACATTACTGTGACACATTCAAAGGACTACCACTAAGCATCATGGAGGTATGTCACTACTCTCCATGGCAAATCCCACATCTGCTCTGACATACAACAATTAGGCAGACACATTACAGAACTGACTGATATTGGCAACAAACTGGCAGCTAACTTTACACCCCTCTCACACTCTCATGGGCCCACATCTTTACAGGATCAATGCAGAGTCCCTGCAGTCACAACTATGCCATTCAGACCTGCTCTCTCTAAAGCCTGTAACACACACTCCATGTGACCATCCTACATCCCAGGCTGCGTTTTACACAAACCTCAGAATGACATGGATCCCCACTTGGGCACCAGATTCACTAGTAGCCTTGTATCAGGCATTGTGGACCCTCACTGGTGCACAGCAACAGTTATCACACTCCACAGAGGTGGCGCCACAATGGACCAGAGGAACTATTGCCCTATACACCTAACTAGACTGTTCTGCTAGGCTATTGAGGACATCATCATGGAAGTCCTTCACAGAGACATTGTTGGAGTCCACACCTTTGATACCACCCAGGTTGGATTTGTTAGGTCCACAGCATGGCTCCTAAACCTGGTGGAGTCCTGTGAGACAGTTACCAAGGTCGTAGATGATCGTAAGGGGGTCCACACAGCCTACCTTGTCCTCTCATTGGCTTTCAACACCATTCACCATTCTGGTATTGTCACTATACACATCCACCTGCACAGCGACCCATACATCCTGGGATGTTATGCACAGTGACTCACGGACAGGACACACACGGTGAGGGTAGCATACCACAGTTCCTACTGTACATCACTTACAATTGGGATACCCCAGTCCTCAGTCATTGGGACCCTCATGTTTGTTATGTACTTCCCTGAGGTACATTCCAGCACAGACAGACTTTCCTTGAATAGGTTTCCAGACGACTGCAAACTAGGGGCCATGATTGATTCACCAGCTAATATACACACCCTCCATACGGATATCACTGTGACGGATACCTGCCATTTGTAACATGGCCTCAAGCAGCATGGCAGACGGTGCATAGACATACCCTTTGGATTACAACAATCACCCTGTGACTATCACATAGGTGGTGGTCCCCTACATACATGAGACATTATAAGGGATTGTACTACACACATAGATAGCACCCATTCCTTTGATAACCTATTGCCAAGAGGGCGTGGATATACTTCTACATGGCCACCATAACCTGTACTGGTTTGTAGCTGGAACAAAGCCTGCCATTGTACCTCTATACTCCTGACTCATGAAACACATTCAGGGGTACAACACCCCCATTTAGGGTGTACCTTAAGGGACAGCAATGGCTTTAAATACCACAACATTAACACACCAACAGTATTACTCACCTCCAAAGGATGACGTATGCAGCACAACTACTGGAACCCCAACTGTAATCATTTGCATACTCGGAGGTGAACTCTGCTGAACATACAAGGCCCATGTACACACCAATATTGATGGATATGCTCCACATAAGCAACATAAGCAAAGGCCACTAAGAGTGACATGTTCTGGGATATATACCCAAATGCTACGATGAGTAGCATGTGCTGGAGGGATACATTCCTGAAACAGACACTCACCATGCTTTGGAACATGATTCCTATGTACATCAGACAGGGACCCTCACTAGCACTCTTCATGAGGTACCTCGATGGGTGGATGGGGGACAGACATGCACACCAGGGATTACTGCAGTGGCTGTACTGTACACAGTTGCAGGAAACAAATGGCTGTGCTGTTCAAAGGCACAGGACAGTAACCTAGGGAGGTGCCGCCAGTGACAACACTGTATTAGGGCTTACAAATGGACTTGGCCAGACAGCATAGTACCTAACTGTGAATCTATGATGCTATTACATGTCCTTTGTGCATGGATAATTGAGTAGCTCTTCCATTTCAATTAGCTATCATGCTGTTACACTGTCTGGTGACTACGAGACATATGTATCCTGTTAGTGTGTATTGTACAGTCCAATACACATACCTTATGTTTGCATAATATACCAGTCATGCTATGTACAATATTTGACTTATCTACCTACAATACTGTACTTTACACATATTTGAAACCATATCCCATGATGCAAAGCATAATTGCACAGCAGGACCACTTTAGGCATGTTATTCTCATTATACGCCCATACATATGCCTACTGTTACCGTAGATCAACATACCCTATCCCCTGTTAAGGCACATAATTGTTGAACATACCCTACCACCAACAGCGGCTGTAGTGCAATTGTTATGTTTAAAGCCCTTATGTAGCATCCCTTGTGGTGTCTGGGGTGTTTACCTTGCGGCCCACAGCAGTACATACAATTTCTACAAGCATTACTATGCTCAACAACTACATAATACTTTTCCCACTGTCTGCATTGCGTACACTTTTATTTATACAGAACAGGCACTACATACACTAACATACTGAGTGTTCTACATACCTTCTTAGTGGTCCAAATATACAATACTATCTGTGTTACACCTTTCCTCTTTAAATGATTCAATGGTATGAGCATACAATTTGAATGCATGGCATGCTATCATTTTATACGTGGATACCTGTAACATGTGGTATCCTGCCACCAATTGGTGTTCCAGAGTAAATTATTACATGCACATCAGCTGTGCAGCTACTCCATTGGCCAATTACACAGCAACAGTGGGGTATAATTGAATACTCCACTTGGGCATTGTCCTTTTGCCCTACCTTCGAGGGAGATGGTCTGGATGTATTGTATTGTGATGAATTGCAACAGCTATATGGGGAGACACAGATACTTTGAAATCATGTCCCAGGTGGATTGTGTGTGACGGCTACAGTAAATAGTTCTACATGTGAATGTAGCTGTTATCTCAACCGTCTGATACGAGACTATTGCAAACGAAACCTGTAACCTCGGTGTCTGTTCCATTGTACAACAGCAACAATTTCACATGGCGCCATTACAATTGTGTCTCTCACAAGGTATGTTAACACTTCTGCAGATGTCATTGAGTGAGTGGATGTTTGTGATGTTATTACAGTCTGTACTGCAATTGTTTCGGGTGTGGGGCAGATGTAGGTTGGTGTACATAGCAGATAAAGGTTTGTGGGGACTGCATTTATACATATTCCATATGTGTGTGGGGGTCCCTTCCCTAATTGATGACCTGTCATTTAGTAGACTAATGCTATGGTTATTGCAGGCTTAGTCATTAAACCATTGTTAATTGGTTCCTTCATAGCATGCAAGTGATGTTGATCCTTCAATCCCTCCCAAATACATCGATATGTACTGAACTGTTGCTACATGAAAGCTGTCTTGTGTATTTCTGTCACAAGTATTTGCACTCATTGTTGTTGTGTTGGTGACTCCTACTCTTTGTCTTGGGTTGCCACCTTTTCAATTAGCCATATTGGGACATTTGCTGGGCACACATCAGGGTTTAGAGGCCGACACAATCACTGTCAGTACAAAGGATATAACTTACTTTTGCCGTACATTGAACCTTTTATTCTTGTAGCACTTTAGCTGCTTATTATGTTTCTTGTACAATTTACATATTTGAGAGACGGACATAACTATTTCATGCAACTATTACTTAATATATCGGACATCACTATATCCTACAATCACAGTACATTTGCCTTTTTTAATATTTGTTGTGAGGACACAACTGCCCAAAGAGGGACTGTCCCTCTCAAAGTGGAACAGGTGGTAACCGTATGCTTAAGGCCGGATATGACCACAACTACTGTAATAATCTACCTCTGAGTTTGCACGAACAGACCCACGATGCAAACACACACACACACACACACACACACACACACACACACACACACACACACACACACACACACACACACATTACAGTCCCACGGAAACACACACCACACTCTCAACACAAACTTATGCACACTACAGCAATCGGTCCCACACTTATACACAGTACCTACCTGGACTGCAGCACTGGCAGCAATAACTAAATGTCCCTTGACATTGTGATAATATTACTCTCAGTTATACTGTTCAGGTACTGTGATTTTTCAGTCTTTCAGCCTCGTGATTACATGTGTCGCTATGTAAAGCATTTGGTAGTTGGCAGTATCCTATTCATTTGTACCTCCATGGTTGTGTATATGTCGTTAACCTGCCTTTATATTCACAGATATATGTATTTCCGTATATATCGACATACATCTCTCTATCACCCTTTCTATCCCTATTATATATATATATATATATATATATATATATATATATATAGACAGGGAGAAGGAGAGAGAGTGTACACACCTTTCGTTGGGTACATGGCGGTGTATTCTGTTTGCTGAACCCCGCACTTTTGTGTTCTAACCTGTCACAATACACACCTGCCGTTGGTACTTCCCGGGTAGCTTGGTGGTAGGTGAGTGTGTACATGGTTGCATGTTCTACTCCTGCCAGTGGTCATTTTTACCTCTCAGAGCAGGCACTGTTAGTACATAGGTTCATAGGTTCATACTAGGCTATCTGCCCTGAGGCAATTATAAGCCTAGCCTGATTCTGTATGGCTTACGCCACCCCTTGATTTGAGTATACTGTGCCCTTTAAGGTTTAGTTTACTGTGCCTCTGTCTAATAGTGACACGGGAGTAATCCCTGGGACAAACCTACGATCCCCCATCCACCTATCGAGATTCTTCTTGAAGAGATTCAGTGAGGTGCTCTGCCTCACATGAACTGGAATTCTATTCCAGAGCGAAGGGAGCCTCTGGGTTATGAACCTGTCCCTCCAGCAAGTTCTATTTATTTCTGTGCTGAGGTTCAAGTCCCTCGAGCGTGTGGCTCTAAGGGATTTAGATTTACTGAGGTGGAGCATATCCATTAATTCTGGATTTGGCATAGCTTTGTATGTCAGTCATAGATCGCCTCGAAGTAGGCGGTATGCAACTGAGTAGAGCTGGTGTTTTTTTGACTGAATAATGCTGGTTTCACCTGTTCTGGACATCCATGACCATGATCTGTGCGGAATTCTGCAAAGCTTAAACCTGTTTTGCGCATATCCGTGTAGTCCTGTTTAAAAGATGCTTACCATCACTCGCCGCCGCATTAATCCACTAACATGTGCTTACACGTGCTGTAATGACCTACATCCAACATCCATTATTCGTGCCATCAGGATTACGTTACGGATCTTGCATGACGTGGAACCGGGTACATACACGACACAGTCAGTGGCTTTAGCATTTGGTTATCTGTTGTTTGTACAGGTGTTAATGATGTTTTGTATCTGGACTGTACTACGGCTGTTCCTCCATACTGCAGTCAAATGTGTAACTCAGTTTGTTTACATATGGATGATACCACTTCATGGTATGCCCAAGTGATGTTTAATGGATGTGCTCCAGCATTGGGAATCTATGTCAGAGTGAGCCGCACACTGTCATGTTCTACACCTTGACACAACCATAACTGGAGAATGCTGGTGTGGCGGATACCTGTCATGGGTACTCCCCATGCTTTGGCACTACATCCCTACTTACATTATATGGAGGCCCTCATTAACACACCGGGGAAGCCATGCAGAGTAGGTGGAGAACAGTGGTCACACACGTGGATCCGGATATTGGCTCTGCTTCACAGAGGGATGGTTGGTTGTCCGATGGGGTGGCGATAGCAGACACATTTTGGCTAGGCTGCTGCATAGCCTCTGACAATTGGGCATGTACCTACCAATGTACCTAGGCACCTATACATACAGTATCAACAATTGCTGTTAGCTTCATTTACTGTTCAGGTGTTGATTTTCCTTGTTCCAATAGCTGTTGTGTGTGCAATAGTTGAGGGCTGCCTATGTAGGATTCACACAGTAGGCCACCTATACATTACAATTTGCAGGTGGTAGTGTGTGTGTGTGCCATCTGTTTTACTGTGTGTGCAGGTGGAGAAGTGTGTCAGTCCGTAGGGGCCTACACTGTCAGTGTATGTGCTATACATTCCCTCTTTGCCAAGGTGTGGGCATATTGGGCATGCCTCCGTCTGCCTACTGGGGTTGGCACAGGGTGTTCGTGGTCTGAATCCCTCTGTGCCTGTGATGGCCTTGGCAATTGCGGTGGGCTGTGAGGGCCTTCACCATTATGTCCCTGCTGCAGCTGTTTCCACAGGATCATATTATGTAGCATGGCACAGATGAAGATGTGGGCACACATGCCTGGAGAGTCTGCAAGACTCCAGCAGATATGTCCAAGCAATGGAACCGTGATTTCAGCATCCCAAACACATGCTCTATGATGATTCTGGTTTGTGCGTGTGCCTCATTATGGCATTCTTGCATGGGTGTGTGTGCATTTCTGATGGGAGTCATCATCCACGGCTCCAGTGCATAGCCAGCATTCCCCACAAGGTGGCCATATGGGATGTCCACCCTGACAAATACCTGATACAGCTGTGAGGCATGCCAGATGTGGAGTCATGGTGGCTTCCAGGGCTGCCAGCACACACATCCCATGATAATGCCCTGAGCATTGCACACAACCTGGCAGTTGATGGAGTGGTATCCCTTGCGGTTTATGTAGCGCCTACCATGGTCTCAAGGTGGTGACTTGATATGTATGTGCGTGCAGTCTATTGCACCCAGTACCTCCGGGTAGAGTGCCACATGGTGGAAGAGATGCATATTGCTGGCCAACTCCTCCTGAGTTCGGGGGAGGTATATATGCTCACTGGCATGTGGTAACATGGCATCCAGGAACTGTTGGAGTACCCTTGATGCTGATGCCTGTGAGATCCCCATAATATCTCCAGTTGGCCTTTGAAAGGTACCTGTGGCTAGTATTCTCAGGCTTACACATACCTTCGTGTCCACTGGGATGGGTTCCCCTCTGTTGTTTCTGGCTCTCAGGCGTGGCTGGCACAGCTCCACTATTTGCTGTATGATGTCCCTGTCCACCCTGTAACACTCTACTATCTCCAGATCATGTAGTCCCTGGTAGGTTACCCTTGGTCTGAACAATCTTCTCCTCCTCCGGGGCCTGAGGTGGTTGTCAGCATCATACTCCACAACACCTTCAGTCTCCAACACATGCTGATGAATCACAGCTATGGCAGCTCCCAACATGTACATTGTAAAAGTTCCCCGTTTGTTTACACCGATGGTGCAGTGTTTGGGAATACACAAGTGTGTGTGAGGTGCCTTCACACTTTATACTATTGTGCTTTGAACACTAATGATGTCATAGGGTGTGTATGTACATTAGGAGCTGCGGATACTGCTATTGTGCTGCCTTTGGTGTTACATTACATTTAGCTGCCGTGGATTACCTCTTTCCCTTGCCTCCACTTTTCTTAAAAATTCCCCTCCCATTGTCTGGCATGCATCCAGCAGCCTGCTTTCTTGTTTTGTACTTTCCCGAACCAGGATTGTCTTGCCAAATGTGTTCTATTGCCAATCTACTGCAGGTTTGCTTTGCTTGGCGGTTACAGTTCTCTTTTCTTTGCAATCCGACACCTCCCCTATCCTGTTCTGCAGGTTGCTAGTAGCAGCTTTGTTAGCTGGCATCAATTGCCCACTGTGAGTTAATAGGTGTTAATTGCTCGGCTGTACTCCTATTACCCTACTGTAGCATTTCCTTATTGTCTTCCACTAACCTTCCTTTTTGGCCTGTGGTGCGTGGCGCGTGAGTCCACTTACTGGGATTCGGGTATGTTTTCATCCACGTACACATGCGTTTTCGGGCATCATGTGTGCTCTTAACTGAGCAAAGCTATACCTACATCCACGCCCTTGTCCTGTGGCTTTGCTTAGCAATGGGCAGCCTGGATTTGCATTGCTCCAATGTGCTTACAGCTGCAGTGGCACACCCCACTGCTGATGTCATGTATTCCTACAGACCACTCCTCAGTGTTGTAGCGCTGGGCCATATTGTACATCCTTAGGCCGGCGGGACGTTTGCAATTCATTATTACTTGCCTCATTTGCATGGCATTGACTACTAATTCATAGTTACCGCGCCAAACAATGTCACAGACCCTTAGCAACCCTTACAGCTTGGTTGTGATGTAGCATGCATGCAAGTGGAATTCGATCATACCTGAATCGCTCGGCGGCCATATTTGGTGTTATACCACCTGGCCCAAGCTTCATGAATACCGGGGATCATCTATTGTGTTTCTGATGGAAAAATACAGATAATTTGCTTGCTTATTTAATTTTGAAAAATACCAGTGAGTTGCTTACTTACTCACTTCTTTGTTTTACTTTGGGACCGTGCTGACCATTCTATGTAGTGCCAATTGACAGGGGTTGGGAGATGTGCTAGGAGAAAATCTTCAAAATTGTCACATAGGCTATATAAATAGACATAAAGAACAAAGACATTTTAAAGCACCAGTGGTAACAAAAAAAAAATTGGATTGAGACAAAAATGCACATTTGCACCAGACTATAAAAGGTAATGCAATCAACATTCAGAAGAATACTGTTTTTATAATGTTGCACTCAATAAAGCTGGCCTAATAATCTGCAATTAGATAAAGCACACCATGTAATTTGGACCTAATGTAAACAATCCTGGTCTTCTCTGGTAAACATGGTCAGATATAGTAGAAAAAGACAGATTAAGAATATGCCAGTGACAAAATGAAACATTGAAAGAAATTATGACATTCATTTATGTGCACCAGGCTAGATAGATGCCAAACGTAAGTGATGCTTTAGCTTAACCTGTATAAGAGGTTTGCAGACAGATGTCATGCATAAACTTAATGCATGTAACACATTCAAGTCAGTAGTTGGAATGAACCCTTGATAAACCAGTGTTATTACCAAACATGCTTACATTTACACAGTGACAGAAGCATATATTCTCAAGCTTCAACTACTGAAATACATTAAGAAAAAGAAAAACCTTACTGCTGCGAATGCTGTGTCTCTATTTTCATGTATATATTTCAGACGTCTGTTTCAACATTTTACTGATGAAAGTCACTTTAATGCTTTCAAGACAAATTAGGCAGTGCTGAGACTGCAAAATATGAGGACATCCATGCTTCAGAAATACAATACCTTTCAGAGTAAATTGGGTATTTCTAAAAATAAAACAAATAATGACTGCATTCTTCAATAAGCAGTCCTTCTGGCCTCGTGTTTAGAACAGATTAAATGTAATTAATTAATCTTTCATGTTTATGAATAACTTTATTGCCTAAAGCATTTCTCTCTAGATTATTTATGTCTGACATTTTACAAATAGAGTATATTGGAATAAACACTGTCTTTATAGCTGTTCTACATTATGAAATGTGAGTTCCTGTTGTGTTGCTTGAATGGTCATATTTCATTAAAGTCAAATATGTCTTTCAGATTCAACCATATTTTGATTTCCTTGCTTGCATTTTAATGAGAGTAAAAGTTAATTAAAAACAAACTTGTTTTGCATGTCAATATAGTCATTCCACACAAGAAATGTTTGCATTACATACATCACTGGGTTACTCTCCTGAAGCTCTGGCTCTTATTGTAATAGCAGGTTTAAAGTGGTGCTACTACAGGTCATTATAACAACAACTACACTGCTTCCAAGAATGGGTGAGGCCATTGCCTGTGCCAGCTCATACCAGGCATCTTTCTTAAAGGCTCATCATTCTGACTATCTGGAACAACTACCAATCTTTAAGGTAGCCATGGTCTCTGAACAGGTCCATTCAAGGACTAAAATTGTAGCACTATGCACTATTGTGAATCACATGTAAACAAGAGCAACACTGCATCCATGACACTATAACATACATATGTCAATACCCCTGAGCATATAGGACACATGCTTCAAGCTAAATACGATGCGCGTGGCTCATGTACATATGGATGGATAGTGCATTATGGACTGGCAGCTATTCAGTCACTAGTGTTATTTGGTTTCATTTGCATAACTGATGTGTTAACTGCCCGCACTTGTAATTTAAAGTGCCACCAGCATTTTGCCCAACACTGTTTAAAGCTTAATGTCTAAGAAACAGAAAAATCTGAGTAAAGTATCTATGAATAAGTAGCATTACACTTTTAAGACAGAGTCCTGCCTGGTGACATACCACATTCAGACCTATAAACCATGTGTTGGCTTGCAGAGGAAAAGAATCACATGTTCTGTTGCATGTTTAGGTGGAAGCCTGTCACACTGACATGGCACATTAGTCTTTGTCTGTGCAGAGAAACTGACGCTATGACCACAGGATACTGCAGGGGTGATAATGCACAAAGAAGTGTGGCTATTTCATTGCTGTGCACAGTGGGATTGACAGAGTATCAAAAGGGGAGTTGAGGCTGTGCATAGGAGTAATTACAGCTAACTACATTCAAGATATGGGTGAGGCCATGGTTATAAACATACGCATGCCATGGCATAGTTTCTTCTTTACATGCACATTTACTGGTATGGACACCTGGATGAGGCAATGCCTAGAAAGTTAACTAACAAGGAGCATGAACTGCTACTGCAGGCCATTTACATACATGGCATATGCCTCTAGGATAAAGGTGCTGCAGATCTGAAATACTGGGACTGTGTTTGGTACGAACTGGTGCAGGATATAAATGCTGTTTTTAGGCATAATAGGTCCCAACAACAGTTTTGATGAAGGGTTGCCAGTATCATGCTCTGTACAAAGGAAAAAACACAACACATTACAACATACAAGTCCATCACAGGGAGTGGACACAAACAGAGAAGCAGTTGATAGAGATCAAGGAAATGTAGTGTAGCTTTTCATACATGGAGTGGCTTGGATATGGGAGTATATCTGGCATTAATCACCTTTGTGTCAGTAGGAGAAGCAATAGGTTAATAATGTCCATTATACTAGACTAGACTCTAGCACATAGCACTGCGTGAGTCAAGGTATGAGTTTACCAAAATTTACCTACATTTGTGTCCTTCCATGAAAGTCTGATCTCAAATTGCAGCACCCTATAGAACAATATATGTTTTCCAGTGTGCTAAACAGGACTGTTTCCATGTGTACTACTATACGTGCAACAGGGGAATATGCATGCATGCATGTGTGTGTGTGTCTGTCTGTCCATGTGTGTGTGTGCGTGTGTGAGTGTGCTGTGAATGGTATTGTGTCCCTGCATGCTTTCATGAGTCTATTCCTGAATGTACTGCACATGAGGGCCACAAAAGGCTGATGTAAGATGAGCACCTGTGGCTAATGCTAGTGGCAACATGCAAGTGGTGAAGACTGATGACACAGTTGAACTGTCTGCAATATCACAGGGTAAGGGGGTCACTGACTTCCACTATACAAGTGATTTTCTAGAGGTACTTGCTAAACACATACCACAATGGAACATGACTGACATCCTGTACCTGACAGTCCAGTCTAGATCCATCTATGACCCAAGTCCATGCAGTGTCTGATATGTACACAGTCTTTGAGGTGAGATTTCTTACCTTAGGTGAGAAATGCAGAAGGGAAAGCACTGTCATGACTCCATGACTGACCCTGTTATGTCTGATACTTAATCAGCCAGAAAATGTTAAGATCAGTAAAAGAGGCACAGATGGCAGCTACACACAGCAGCGTGAAGATGGTGAGAATATAATGTGGCTTATAGGAAAAGATGCACAATCTGTGCAAAGTCTGTAGTATATTAACAGGGAAACAATAGTGAAGGCAGACTGAGTTAAAATTATGTGTGCAACTTCACAAAATTGCTCCAGATATAGTGTTGATCATTTCCTTGTGTCTTCTATCTGGTGGTCTGTTTTAAAGCAGTGGGAGAGTTTTTTCCTCTCTTAAAGATAATACAAACATGTGTTTTTAACCAGTGGCGGACTTAGGTCTGAGCACAGAGGCACACGTCACCCCCTTTTTAAAGCCATTGTACATTGTCCGGTGGCATAAAAAAAAAAAATGCACTGTTCTTTTGTAGGAGTCAGAAAATGCACAGTTAAAATAATACATTTTGTAATTTCTACCAGTGGTGGCAGATCTACTGGGGGTGATAACGCTCCCCATTATGCCCATTCATTTCGCAACTCTACCCCTTTTTGAAAGTATGCTATGTTCTTCCCATGTGTGCTTTATAACTGTGTCTCCTGAAATACTATTGAACTATGAGGATTAGTTCACTGACAGCTGATTCTCACAGTCCAATCATGTTTCAGAAGCCACAGTTATCCTGCTAAGAAGTACTGGAAGTGAAGCCAGCAGAGGTCTGACATGAGTCATAAACAAAAAAAAAATACTGAAACAACCAGAACCATAGGGTAATCCCCCGCCCACCCCCTTTACAGCTGTTGGCCAGAAGGCTTCTGCAATTTAAAAAATAAAAAACTTCTTTACCTCTCGGTGGCAGTGTCTTCCCCATTAAGGAGGATCTAAACATGTTCCACACTTACATGCAGAATTTAAACTGGTCATTCTGTTGAGAGAAAGTAAGTGCCTGTTCCTTTGAGAGAGAGAGAGAGAGAGTTTATGTGTGTGTGTGTGTGTGTGTGTGTGTGTGTGTGTGTGTGTGTGTGTGTGTGTGTGTGTGTGTGTGTGTGTGTGTGTGTGTGTGTGTATGTGTGTGCGCGCATGTGTCCATGAGTATGAACTCTTACCAACACTTAATAGATGTCGTGATTCCTTAAAACTGAAGACTTACTACCAATATTCCAAACAGATGTGTGTTGCCTTAAGGGTTAAAGTTCATAACAGGCATTGTAAGTGGGGAGCTGCGCAAGGTCAGCCATAACATAAAATTCTTCTGTATGTCTCCCACGTTCCAAACATAAGCTTTTGCTATAGTAAATAATTAGCATCTTTAAGAAGGGAAGAATTCTGCAAAATAACCATAATCATCATGAATTAAACTTTCACATTGTGCATATTTTATATGGAGTCATATTTTTTTAATATATGATTTTGTTACATCCTGGATTTCTTTTGCATGCATGTTTGCCTTCCTCACCTTCTTTTTGGATCCTATACTCAGAGTAAGTAGGCAAGACACTGATTTGGTTCTTTCTTAATGGTCTGTCTATCCAGTCATATGCATTGCAGTCACAGGCTGTGCACCAACTATCTTGATCCCTTTCAGGCAGGGCATCATCAATTTATGATGTTTGCCATTAGTTAGTCCATTCTAACTGCAAGTGATTCTTCCCAGAGTGTGTTATAACATGCATCATACAAATGCAGCATATTACTTATAAATGGTTACATAAATACAGCAGAACAAAACCCATTACAGATTTCATTAGGCCTGCATGTCAATATGCACACTTGTGGCAGTATGGTGCTGGAAGAAAGCTGGCAGGTACATCTAACAGCTATTTAACATAATGTTGTTTTTCACTTATTCCTTGCACTTTTCTTCTCTTTTCAGTTTAGTCTTCTCACATTGTTTCTCTCCCCCGTAGTGACATTTGCATGTTAAGTATCAACAGAATAAAAAAAAAATCATTTTATTGTAGACGTAAAGCTGTCTGACTTATATATATATATATATATATATATATATATATATATATATATATATATATATATATATAATGTATTATTTATTAACTACCAGACAGGAGGATGGATTCTTAACTTCTTGGCCTTTTTTTTAGCCAGGACCAAGGGCCAGTGCCAAAAGTAAACAAGCAGACACATAATAATATTAATTAAGAGATGCAGGATGTGACTTTTAAGAAGATTATCTGTCAAAATAATTAAAGTCAGATACTAAACAAATTCTATCATTCTATCGGCAAAATTCAGAACTGCAGTTTTGGAGTAGTCTACATGTCTCAATACTTTTTATATACTGTATTCACTAGGTTGCAGAGTGAAACACTGACTGGTGTTGGTGCCTTACAGTACTTGGTTCAACAGTTTGGTTCTTGGCTGTTGTGCCTTCTCTGTGGAGACTGTATATTTTCCCTGGGTCTGCTTGGAGTTTTTCTACATCTTCCAGTTTATTCCCACATCCCTAAGCCTTGTCAGTGGTGAACTGCCAATCTTCTAAATTAGCTGTGGATATACATGCTGTGTGTGAGCACGGTTTGCACATTCTGCAGTAGACTGATGTCCTATCTAGAATTAGTTTCTCTGCCTTGTAACCATAAACTGAATGAAGGGGTATTGCAGAATGACTGAATTAATGAACCAATGAATTAATTATTTCTGAATAAAGTATGTTTTTTGCTATTTGACAAGCAATTGAGCATGATGAAATGGTCCTTCATAACCAGCCATGTTAAAAAAAAAAACAGACACATGCACACATGCACATATTCATACACACACACACACACACACACACACACACACACACACACACACACACACACACACACACACAAAATCAGTTATTGCTGAAGCAAACAAAAGTAATATAGATAATATTACTGATAAACACCATATTTTGCAGTAATACAACTATGTAACTATGAACAAGTATTAAGAATTACAAGTATTAATAATTATTAAATACTAAGTACAAATTGTAGGTGGTGCAGCAGTAGCATTGTTGCCTCACAGCAAGAGGTTCTCCCGTTGGATTCTCAGCTGGAGTGCGGGGAGTGCCTTCTGTGTAGAGTCTGCATGTCCTCCCCGTGGTTGGGTGGGCATTCGAAAGATGTGTAAATGGGCGTGCCTTTGTTGAAGGTTGAACGTTGAGCTGGCACCTCGACGTTCGTGAAAAATCTACTGCCAATCATTAGCGGACCGGAGTTCCGCTGTGGTGACCCCTAACCGGGAAAAGCTGAAAGACAAACAACATTAAACACTAAGTACAGCGAATCATGCTGTAGCTGCCATATGACTAAGGTGTACATAGTAAGGGCATCTCTAGTCTCCAGTGTAGTTAGCCTCATACCACTTTTTGTTTGCTTTATAATATCACCTGGAAACCCTTTTTACTTTCAATTTTTTTCAATTCAGTTTTTCTTTTAATGCATGTGTCATTAAAGTAGCACCATCTTTTTATTTATTCAAATCCAGCATTGTTTAAGAAAATAATTATGTCTCAGTTTGCATGACATAGAGGAGAACACAGTTTTAGAAATGTTCACTGTTGGTTACTGCTCACAGCTTTACATCCTGACAAAATCTTTTGGTGAGGGCAGCAAGGTGCTAAAAAGCATAGTGGAAATCTTTAATAAAGTGTTAGTTGTTGGACAAATGAAGAGTAGGGATTGTTTATACTGAAATACTAGACAAAAAAAACAGAAAAGTGTGCACATGCCTCGCCAGTGAAGTACTGATGTTGTTATTATAACTTAACATTTGTGAAATTGCTTAGCCAGAGGCCTTTGACATTGGCTTTGACATCTGAGAAGTAAATACCAAAGAGGAGAAGGCCCAGACCCCTGAGGAACTCCCACTAGTGACTAGCCTCTTTGTGGAGGTGGTCTCACTGATTATGACTTCCTGGGTCCTCTTAGTGAATCAGCTAGCTATCCAGCATGTTATAAAGGGGATTATACCTAGTTCTGTAAATTTGTTGACAACACCCAAGTAAGGCATTATATCAAATGCTATACCTAGATCTAGGTAGGCAGTATGCACCGTTTTTCCCTCATCCATTTCCTTAGTGACCTTTTCAAAGAAGTCCGCCAGATTCAGTAAACATGACCTTCCTTTGACAATACCAGACTGGGATGGATCCAGTGTCTGGAGGTCTCCTTTGTTTTTGTTGCTAATTTCCATTACAATTCTTTCAATGGTTTTGCAAATAAGCCAAGTTAGACTAATTGATCTGTAGTTTCCAGGATCTGCAGAAGGTCCTCCGTTATGAAGAGGATGAGCATCACAATCCTCCATTCAGGTGGCACAAAGCCTGTTTTAAGAGTATAGAAAACTATGGACTCCAGGGGTCCAGAGAAGTCATATTCTAAACTGTTCAGGAGGCATCGTGGGATGTTATCCAGGCCCACTTGAGGCCATGTTCTTGGCATTAGTGAGTGCAGCCAGTACATGCTCCCTTGTTATACTTAGAGAGGTTAAGTTTGAGGGTTACTTTTTGGGGAGTTGGTAGGAGATGTGTGTGTGTGTGGGGGGGTAAAGCTGGAAATGGATTTGTCCATTAATAGGTTCTCTATATTGCTTGGTTTGGTAAATATGGCACCATTAATCAACAGTTCAGTATATTGCTGTGTGATTCCTTTGAGGTTTCTGACATAACTGAAGAAGTCCTTATGGTTATCTATCACCTAGAAGGCTATCTTAACCTCAGCGTTGGCTTTGCTTGACCTAATTAGCCATCTTAGTTGCCTACTTAATTGATAAGAGAGTTTTTATCTTTATGTAAATACCCTTCCTGATTGCCATATATATATTTTTTGTTGTAAATCCTGTTTGTTGTGGGATGCCACCAGGGAAATTTGTTTCTTGAGCTAGTCTTGGACTTACATCTGGTAGGTACAGCAGCTTCTATGCACCCATTGACATGGTTGTACAGAATTTTTGAGACCAATCCAGCCAAGGTTGCTGTATTCTTGTAGTTTTGAGGGGCATTGAATTTTGACAAACCATCACTTAATAAAAGGTAGTTTGCCTTGGAATAGTTCCTATCTGTTACTCGTTTTAATGGGATTACTCAGTTGACTTTGATTTTGAAGTTGACAGATGTGTGTTTGGACCTTACCAGGGAGAGCTTGACATCTGGGGTGGAGGGTGCAGCATTGCCCATATTTGTCAGCATGAGGCACAGTATGTCGGAGCGCATAGTGGGTGTATTCACAAGAGTCCTTGTATTCTCGAAGTGCAGAAATCTCTGTACCTGTAGATTTGAGGCTGTGTAGGATTCCCAATCGATAGAGGGGTAATTAAAGTCTCCCATAAGTAGGGTGTAAGGGTGAATGGTAAGTGTCTCAAGTCGGTACACGTATGCATTGTGACCATATTGGAGATGGAGGGAGACGTATAGCTGGCTAGGATATCCTATTGGATTTTGTCTATGTTGATCTGTATGTTGGGGAACTCCAGAACATCATCATGTTTGACCACGGTAGAAGTGTGCTTGTTGTTGATGTATATTGAAACACCTCCACCTTTAGACCTTGTCTGTACAGCTGCTGGTCTAAAATTGTGAAAAGCACTGAAAACATGTGCTACTGGGTACTGAAGGTATTTATATGGAAATGTCTGTTTTAGTAACAGCAACTATAAGATTAATATAATTACTAGATTATTTGCTTTTTCAGATTTTTTTCATAACATCTACTTTCTTAATTGCTGTGTTACTTTTAGTTAACTGAGCTTTACTGTTTCCACATAAATCATTATTTAGTTACAAAAACAAACTTGGCTAATATCACCTTCAGTGGGACTCTTTCCTAGATTAAAAACAATGCATATGCCAGCTATACCATTGGATGGGACTGTGACCTAGCATGGATAACCAAGCAACTATTTCAGGCATATAGGTTCATAGATTAGTACTAGGCTAACTGCCCTTGCGTGCCATTTTAAGCCTAGCCAATTATCCTTTGTGAAACTCAAACCCTGCACCTTGTGTTTGTAAGGCAAACACCTTAACCATTAGGCCACCCTCCCAACTATTGTACTATTTGTAAATATGCTGTGTGCTGCACAGGAATTACCTTCTTCTCCTACCACACTCACAGAAAAATCATGTGCAATGGAATGTATGTTGCTATCCTTTCACACATGATGTCACAACATCATAAGGTGATCTTTCCACATCCTCCAAACTCAGTATCCCAGTTTGCCACTCCCACCCCACTAGTCAGCTAATCAGACTGCGACCCTCTCTTTTGCAGATTCTTGGATCTGCCACTGTTTTAACCATGTTTGGGAGAATAGTGTTGGTAGTGCTCTGGATGTTAGCGGCTAATTACATATGGAAGATTGTCTCAGAGATATGGGCTGCATTCATAGCTTGTAATTTTTGAAGTGGCTTGCAGGCTATGCAGTTTAAATCTCCAAAGTCCTGGAGGATATATCCTTACTGAAGGTTGATGTTGGGTGTCAAAAAAGAATTGTTATAGCAGTATTGAAATTGGCTTGATAAGCCCAAGGAGAGTTTACAAGGACAGACATCGTAATTACAGCAGCACAGTGCCCAGATTATGAAGCATGACCATGAATTACAGGTACTGACTATGTGATAAAGATGACAACACTGAGAAAAGGAGCCATATAAATAGTATACATTTAGTAGTGTTCCCTGGGGGGACTGAGTCTGTTAACTGATTAGTTATGGGAGAATGTTTGACAAAGGCACTAGACCTACCTCCAACACACCCATTAAATAACTGATGCTCACCAGTCTTTATGCTGTGTCACCAGGCACGTGTCCTAGACAGATTACCTTTAGGCTTCTTCCTTATTCTAACTGAGAGTATATGTTGCACCAAGCTAAAGAGGGTCATCATTTCTTTACATGCGGCTTTTACAAAAGTCCTCTTATCAGTGAAAACTCTACCTTGGCTAGGCTTTTCTTGTACTTTTTACTAATTGGGTTGTCTGTGTGGCCTTTTTACTCTTTCGTTTGGATATTAGTTAGGATGTTTTGCTGACACCATAATTGTTATGGACATCAGCTGATTGTAAAACGCTATGTTTCTAAAGTATAACCAAACAATCAACTGTGCTGACAAGGTCATAGGAAGGCTAAAGTATGCATGTCCACATTTATTTGTTATTTATTATTTATTTGACATTTATTAACCGGGTTAGGCTGACTGGGTAAAAAAATTTCCTTTTTCAGCAGAGACCTGAGGAGAAAAGCTCCAAACATATACAATAATAAAAGTAAAAGTAAAACTAATACAAGTACCAAGTATAAATAACAGACCATATTTAAATATTTTTTGGTTTGGAGAGTTCCATATGAGTGAATATATATTACTTATAGTAACAAAAATACATATCCAACAGTTAAATTAAGGATAGTAGTGCTAGTATGAAGAAAGAATAAGAGGAGTGTGTAATTCTCAGTCTGGTGTAGAGCAAGGACAGAGCCATTTACTGATAAGGTTTGTTTTAGTGTTTGTTTAAATTTGGTGATAGTAGTGCTAGATGTGATGTTAACAGGTAGAGAATTCCAGATCTTGGCAATATAATGAGAGTAGGTGGATTCACGAGCATGATTATGTGCTGTTGAGATCAGTGAAAAGGGCTTATCATTGGAATACAGCATTTTACCACAGCAATAAGGCTTTAATAGGGCTTGTAGTAAGGCAGTTTTAGCAGAATGATAAAAAAGTTTGTAAGCCATGTTAAGCTGGGACAGATGTAATAGTTGTGGAAGTTCTAACCAGTTTAATTTCTTTAGAGCTGAGCAATGATGAGATCTGAAGGTAGTGTGTGTTGCATACCTAGCTATTTTATTGTAACAAGATTCTGGTTTTGCTAGTTCAGTTTTCCTGAGGTTAATAAAGGTAGGTGATGCATAAAGAAGGGTTGAGATCAAATGAGTTTGGGCAATAGCTACTTTTGTGTTTTTTGTGAGATGCTGCTTGTTCCTATATAGTGTACCTAATTTTTTGTGGACTTTTTTAATTGATTGAGAGATATGTATGTCAAATCTCATATTGGTATCTATTTCCACACCCAATAATTTGGTATGTCGAGTTGGCAAATTAGTAGTGTTGTCTGTAGAAACAATGTAAAAAGATCTTGTGGATATAGTAACTTTATTAGGATGGAATAGCATGAGTTTTGTCTTACTGGGGTTTAAAATTAAACAGGAGTTTGTTAGCCAGGATTCAGTTTTGAAAAAGGATGATTGAGTGATTGCTTGTATCTCTTGAAGGGTATTAGCAGCACATATTACTGTCAAATCATCAAAGTATTAGAAGATTGTGGCAGAGGGGGGTGTGGTACAGAGATTGTTTATAAATATGGAGAAGAGTAGTGGGAAACAATAGACCCTTGGGGAACTCCTAGAGTGACTGAAATTAGGGGAAATAGACATTGGTGCCAACGTACCGCTTGTTGTCTTCCAGTTAAGTAGCACTGGAACCAGGCAAGAGTAGAATGTGATAAGGCCATGTCAGAGAGGGCATATAGTAGTTTTTTGTGTTGTACCTTATCAAAAGCTTTTGATAAGTCTAAAAAGATGCAGGAAACATACTTACCATTATCCCTGTGGTTGTTAACTGTGTTTGTAAATGACAAAAGTGCTGTGGTAGTGCTGTGGTGTGGGCAGAAGCCATGCTGTGTTTTGGTGAACCAAAAACTGGCAAACTGTATCACAAAGAAGGAACAATAAAATGACTTTGTTAAATATACCAAAGTTAGTTTTATTAACTATAGCAACATAGGTTAAGTGCTTTCATCTGTAATATGTCATACTTCATCAGTTCTAGCAGTTCTTGTGCTACAGTTTGTCAATTTTCGGTTCTTGGTTTATGGTTACTAAATCAGTGGACAGAATGATATGAGGAAATTCAAGTATAATTGACAGGATCCATTGCCAGAATGGTAATTTTAGTGATGATATGTTTAGGACATTCTGTACTTGAGCATCAGAGAGCAGGTGAGGGTAGAACTATAGTGTAATGATGGGCACTAATATCAAAGTATATGGCCCTAAAGTATACCAGCCCTCTTTTCTCAGGAGGTCTTTACAGCTTTTGAAGCTATTCTGGCTCTAAAATATTAACTTGAGGAGACTATAATGCTACTTACATAAAAGAGAATGAAGAGTGTTACAGAAGTTGCTGACTGCAAATTTTACCTCCAAAGATGCATCCAGTACACCCACTGCAACTTGTAGTCTGCTTCTGTGGTTTCTAGAGTCTATGACCATAGGGCATTCCAAATATAAATAGGCTGCACAGGCCATCCCATATTAATCTACACTGACCATGGTGAGAAGGCATCAGTATCACCTGCAGTTACACTGCTTGCCACCCCCTGTTGTGGGTATTATCCTGTTGCTGGGTGCCATAGCTTTTCTCTTAGGAGCAACACAGTGTACATCTTATCAGGGTGCATACACATGGCCCTGTAGTTCTAATACCTCCTTTTCCTAGGCCAGATCCAGACCTAACAGCACTAATCAAAACAATGGACACCAGCAACTGATATTATGGGAACCCAACCTCACCACTAAAGGATGTGATTTCGGACTTCCCATAATCTACAGATGTACGTGACTATTATGCCTATCATCTGTGACTCTGCCTCACAATATTGTGCTGTTGCTCCCTGACACTGCATCTGCTCATCTGTAAAAGTGATGATAACTGTACCCTGCCTATCCCATCGCTTGTGTGGATACGGTGATATCTGATGCACAGCATGGCCAAACCATGTAGTACCCTGAAAAACCCATAATTTTATATTGTGTCATTTGCATCATGGTATATAGTTGTGTAGCAGATGCCACCTCTTTACTAGTGTGGTGCAGTGGTGCAACTGCCTCTGTCTTGGCTGTGGCTCAACTGTTGCATGCTTCTCCTCTGACTCCCACCCTGCCTTTGTACTGTTGCTGTAACTTGTATTGATTATCTTGTCATGATATTCAAATGCTGCTATAATTCTCTGTGCTAAACAGTGTGGATCAAGGCATCAAAACAAATGTCTTGCTGTATACATCTGGGATATATTGCAGTCCTCTCGGATGTTGGCTAAATATTGGCAGTATCAATTCAATAATCCAAATATGCACACAACTATGTTTCGGGTTTTAGCATCAGATGAATTAGATATATCTCCTTCATGGTCTGATGTTTGTTTATCAGGGACATTAAATACATCTCTAGGGCTTATTCAGCATTGCCTATAATACACATCAAACAACATGTTAGATGTTATTGTGGAAAACATATTACATGTGGCCTGCTCAAGGCATGCATGTAACTTGTGTGCATATGTCTGTCTACTTGGCGTATGCATGCACCTACCACACCCATGACCATTTGGGAAGTCACCTCAAAGGAACTATATATATATATATATATATATATATATATATATATATATATATATATATATATGGGTCTAGGACTAATGCTCGAATGGCCGTTTCACCGAATGTGAAACAGCCGGGCATACTCACTCAAAAGTGCTTTTCACCCAAGAAACACTTTCACACACGTAAGTATGCCTGTTGTGGAGATTGCACTACAGTGGGGATAAGGGAACATTCTCTTTTCCTCATTATAGTGCGACCTCGGAGTGAGAATATAAAAGTAGGGAGGGTGTGGGGGGTGCATGGGGGCTTGCCCCCCCCTGCAAAAATGTAACTGTCATTTTTTTTTTTTAACACAATTTAACAAAAGCACTTTTTTGGTGAAAGCGCTTTTGTTAAAGTGTGTTCGGTGATTGTGGATTCAGACTATTGAACTTTTGTTCAATAGTCCTAGATATATATATATATATATATATATATATATATATATATATATATATATATATATATATATATATATATATAGATATGTGTGTGTGTCTGTGTGCGTGTGTAGTTTTACAAGTCAGATGTGTCATGTATGGTAATCATGCACTGCCTGGGTTGTATATATATACACACACACACACACACACACACACACACACACACACACACACACACAGACACACACACACACAGACACACACACACACACACACACACACACACACACACACACACACACACACACACACACACACACACACACACACACACACACACACACACACACACACACACACACACACACACACACACACACACACACACTCACACACTCACACAGTCACACACTCACACACACGCAGACACACACACACACACACACACACACACACACACACACACACACACACACACACACACACACACACACACACACTATAAATAATGCCATTGCAGGACAGAACACTTGGCAATTCAGGAAGTGAAAGGCCATTCTGTGTATGTATCCAGGCCATCTGGATGAGTTGGGCCCTTGATAATAATATGAGTGCCCTCTATGGTACTCAAGACCTCAGGAAATTAGCTATTTCATTAAAGTCTCCCATAGTGTTGGTTCTTACCTCATGTGCCATGGGGAAACAGATATGCTGTTTCATAATTTTTAGTATAATGTCAAGTAACTCATTTATGATTTTTAAGTTGGACGCCTTCAATATCTCTAATATTCCATTCACACATTACTAGAAGGTCTCTGAAACATTCCTCTCAACCTCTTAGGACAAGGAATCTGAGCAAAGCCAAAATAAAGATGGGACAAGGGCCCAAAATCAGAAAAAGATTTTAAATATTGATCTTGCATGATTAAAGGAGAGATAACTATCCCAGCGGAGTGTAGCCTCCCAGACATCTCAAATGCGCAGGTGAAAGCTGCTCTCTCTAAAGCTAAAAACACAGCATCAATGGGACCGGATGGTGTCCCCAGCTGTGTGCTACACGAGCTAAATGAGGAATTAAACCCGCACATAAGGCAGCTGTTTAATCTCAGCCTTACCACAGGATACGTGCCCACAGAGTGGCATACGGCAACTGTGGTCCCACTCCACAAAGGCGTTGCCTCTACGGACCTTGGTAATTACCGCCCCATAAGCTTAACAAGTCTAGTTTGCAAAGCTATGGAGAGGATCATAATGGAGCTCATAAACAAAGATATAGGGGACTTGCAGACATTGGACCCGACCCAGTTTGGCTTCGTCAAGTGAAGATCATGCCTTTTGAACTTGGTCGACTTCTTCGAAACAGTCACCAAGGCCATTGATGAGGGAAAGGCAGTCCATACAGCCTACCTTGACCTTGCAAAGGCTTTCGACATAATACCCCACTCGGGTATTGTAGAAAAACTTACCAGCTTAAATGTAAACCCATATGTCACAAGATGGGTTGCAAACTGGCTTAAGGACAGAACCCACAGGGTTAGAAATGCTGGCGCTATGTCAGACTCCAAGCCGGTCACAAGTGGTGTCCCACAGGGCTCGGTCCTTGGCCCCCTATTGTTCGGCATCTACTTCTCAGAAGTACAGGCCAACATGGGAGGACTTTGGCTGACAAAGTTTGCAGACAACTGCAAACTGGGCACCATAGTGGAAAGTGCATCGGACACGGATATCCTTCAGAAGGGACTCACGGAAACAGATAGCTGGTGCCAGAGCCATGGCCTGAAGTTAAATGCCAAAAAATGTATAGTCATACCCTTCGGGAAAATCAAGGTAACCCCAAGCTACCATATAGGTGGCAATCCACTAAGCACAGAAGAGGTTATCAGGGACCTGGGGACCCAGGTTGACAGTGGCCTTTCTTTTGACACTCACGTTGCTAAAGTGGTTAGAAAGACCTTCTACATTGCCCACCTGATCATGAAGGGATTCACATCCAGATCTAGTGAGGTCATTGTTCCCCTGTACTCTTCACTTATCAGACCAATGATCGAGTACAATGCCCCATTCGGGATGTATCTCACCCGACATCTGCAGCAATTGGAGAGACCCCAAAAGTTCCTCACCAAAAGGATAAAGGGACTAAAAAATCTGTCATATGCTGCCAGATTGAAGAAACTCCAGCTCTATTCAGTTGCATACCGTCTTCTCAGAGGTGACATGTGCCTGACATACAAGGCCATGTCCAACCCGGAATTAATGGACATGCTCCACCTCAAAAAATCCAAATCCACCAAAACCACTAGAGCAAGCAACTTAAACCTTAGCACGGACATAAATAGGAAGTGCTGGAGGGATAGATTTATCACTCAGAGACTCCCTATGTTGTGGAATAAAATCCCGGTCCATGTGAGGCAGAGCACCTCGCTGGCTCTGTTCAAGAGAAATCTTGACCTGTGGATGGGAGATCGTAGGTTTACCCCGGGAATCATCTCTGTGTCACTGCTGGACAGAGGCACTACAAACTAATGGGCACAGTATTTTTTCATATAAGGGGTGGCGTAAGCCACAAAAATTTGGGCTAGGCTTATAAATGCCTTAGAGCAGATAGCCTAGTATAAACCTATGAACCTATGAACCTATAAAAGTTAATAGAATAATAGGGTTGCATTAATATGAATTTTCTGAAGGATGTGAAGTCTGAAACTTAGATGTCTGTCCTCATTTAATAGCTTTGATGCTCAATGATTTGTCAGAAAAATCCATATTTTATGAAGAACAGAAAAAATATGAGACAAAAGTTTGGATATCCTGTAAAATTTAGACAGATAAGAAGTATTCTCTGAAGCTATGCATTCCATCGTGCCCATAAGAATAAGCCTTCAAATATCCTGTGATTCTCCTTGTGGGTAACATAGTTTGACTAGGTCACTTACATTGTCTCTATCTACGCAGAAGTGGTTCGCTATCTGCTGATCTGTCATGTGATGGTAAAACAGGTGCTACGTGTATATACTCCATTGATGCAGAAATCTTCAGCATCATCTCTGGATAATACAGCAGGGTCTTAATACATGCTGCATTGTGGCTACTGCAATTATTATTATACCTCTGGTCAGGTACATCGCAAGTCTTGACATTCAAATTTAGAAAGCTCAGCTGAGCAATGCCACATTTTTACATGTATCTGAAATGGTCAGCCATTTTAGGTAACTTCATTTGTATAATCACTGTCTCTCATTTTGCATTAGGGTCCTCATTTTCATGGGATCATACACTTATTAAAATGGACTACATAGCCTGAATTTTTTGACCTTTGGGTACACATGCAACATGTGCCTCAGAATCTCCCACACAGTGTTCATGGGTATTACTCATGGCATTTTGTGATATACACTGTACTAACACTATGAATTACAGCAGTTATGGGTAACAACACAACACTAACAAGATAAATCAGTAAAACTAATAAAAAATAATGTGAGGTTGAATGAGACATGTAAGTGAAAAAGGGTAGCAGGAAGGGAAAAGTAGGATATATCAGTTTCAAAGTTTTCAAGCAAAAATGACATGTAAGCAAATCATGAAATCTGAACAAACAAGTTAAGAAAGTACAAGAACTAGATATGAGTCTTTCTATTCTTACTCCAAGCCATCATATGCATCACAGCTAGTTACTTAAAATTCCACCCTTGAACTTCAAATTTAGTGTTGATCTTGTACTGACGCTGCTACATCAATCACACAACAAAGGCATTCTAAATTCTTAACAATTTTTACTTCAGTGAATTGACAATACAGGTTTAAGTATAAAACAAATTGTATCTAGTTAGTCTGTTAGCTATAAATAAAAGATAATCCCCAAACAGGTGGACATTATAGGAAAAAAATGGTTGTTGGTATGAAATAAAATAAAATAAATAAAAATAAATAAATAAATCATACCCAGAGCTGTAGGTAGAGCGCCTGTCTACCACTCTAAGGTCCATTATTCCCTGTAATGCTCACATTGATGAGTTTTACTGCTCTTAGAAAATGACACTTCCTTATATCAATTGATTTTTTTCTTGTTTCTTGCTTTTTAGGAAAACAGTCCTTTCCCTGTTTAATTTTACAGCTGTATTTAGGTTATCGTACTTTTAGATGTACATGAGGATTCAATAAAATCCATGCAGGCTCCATGTAGAGTCAATATGTAATGTATCCTAGTGCACGGCCATGGTTCCTCACCAGCAGTGAGCCATGCATATAAATGATGACGCGCTGTAGAGGGAGATCACAATAACATGGATATTGAATCAGTGCAAGCAGCAGTGTACCAGCTGTCCCATACTTGTAGACTGTCCAGAAAATGTCTAGACAGGTGGTAAGCACAGGACAATATTTTATTTATTTATTTTGTATGTGTTGTTTGCATGGTGCGGCACGGTGCTTAACGATGCAGAACTGTGCTTATACATATACACCTGACATTTGCTATGTACCTAAAAATAGAAACCGGATGTAATCAATTGTATATTTTTTCTTTTTTTTTTCGTGTGACTTGTCCTGTTTGTGCAGAGCATTGTGGTGCTCAGCAATGCCGTCCAACATCTAAAAATAGAAACCAGATGTAAATTGTTTGTGCTTAGCAATGCACAAACCCGAGCAGCTTTGCTGTGCATGCTAACAGGCATCTTAGTGGTATATTTGAAGATATACTGCTTCCCTGTACTATCCAAGTAGCTAGATAGGTTGAGTCATGACCTACAGTGTAGTAGGTCCTGGGTTAGAGTCCTGACCAGTCATATGTTTTACATTTATTGCTGTGAAAATGCGTCAGTTGACTGAAACATCAGTTCAATTTAAAATTAAAAAATTGTTACATCTAGAAAAGATGAGCAATGCTAAGCACTGCTTAAACATTGTCAACAGTCTAGAACATTTGACCATTGCTAAGCTAGACTTTAACATGGCTTGTGCAAATTTGCACAATGCTCAGCTCTGCTAAAATGGTTTGTGCGAGTTTGCACAATGCTAAGCATCATCTCACCGCTTTTTTTGAAAGTTACAGTATGATGTTTAAGGGCAGGAATGCAGCCTATATAAAAGCAAATAGGCAGGAATTTCACACCATTCATTGAAGTCTTCATTTGGCTGTCAATATATCTGGTGGTCCTGGAGAAGGTGTGTGCTTTTGGGTGAAGAGGTGGGGTGTGCAGGAGCCTGAAACGTTTGCTGTTCTCCTAGTGAAGAACTATGAAATTCAGCTGCTGCAGGGCAATTATCAGGGCTCAGAGTGTAAGTCTGCAGCCTGGGATTGGTTGGCTAGGGAACTTACCAGTGCTACTGGTATCCCCGGTGCTGGTAAACAGTGTCATCACCACTATGATGACCTGAAGCAGAGGAAGAGGGAAACCTTGGACACCTAGGTCCAAGAAGCTCAGGGTGGTCAGACCTCACAGATATGCAAGTATGTTTCCCAGTACTTTAGAAATATAGAGGCTGAATCTGTGCAAAACTGGTATGCATAATGGTTTGCTTTTCTTACCATAGCTGCAGATGAGAGGGCACACAATGTCCAGTCCCATGCAAAGTGCCTGGCCAGGATGAGGTGAGAGTGTGGTAAGTAGGGAAACATCAAAGTAATAATGTAATGCGTAATGTAATCTTATAATAAATTAGTTACAGAGTTTGTAGTCTTAACAGTCAGTTATGACATAACTGGGGCATGTAACATGTTTAATAATGTGTCACTGCCAACCTGAAATGGTAAAGCAAGTTAAATCAGGTAAACATGCAGTACTGTGTAGTATAGCTTTCAGGCATCAGTTAATGTTGTGGTCTGCCAATATTAAGAGTCACTGTTCTGGTCTGCTCATTGTCTAAAATATACTTTAGGTTGCACTCAATTAATGCACAGGGTATATGGGTTATTTATTAGACATCCTACACAGCTATCCATGGTCTACATGAGAGACTTCAAGCAACATTAATCAATAAAATCTAAAGGGCAATGGTGCTTTGATATGTAATGTTTTCAGATAAAAAGTGTTTATTCCTCTGTTCTCTGCATGTGTGTTCTAATCTGACGCCAGTCAATTGTGAAATATAAATGAATAAAGAATGCAGCAAAACCTGTCTGAAATAAATGTAGTGCATTACTCAAAGTAAGGTTAAAGCATGTGTTCAGCTCATTCTTTCTCACATAATGCTATATATTCCACCCAGGCAATGAACATGGTATATAAATAAGGTTACTGAAGTCCTAGACTGCTATCCATGCATCTAAATGGCAGAATTTAGGAAACATTTTCAACAGAGTTTAAATCAGGTGTGCTTTGATAAGTAATCTTTTCAAATAAGTGTTCATTATTCCTGTATTCATTGCATGTGTTCATAGGTTCATAGGTTCATTGGTAGGTACTAGGCTAAAGGCCCAAAGGCCTAAGTAAGCCTAGCCAACAAGGTTCCCTGGCTTACGCCACCCAAGAAAGTTAATTTACTGTGCCCCTGTTGAGAGAGCCACAGATGTGATCCCCAGGGTGTATTTCCTATTTCCTATCCACTCATCAAGATTTTTCTTGAAGAGTGTTAATGAGGAACTTTGCTTGACATAGATGGGTAGCTTGTTCCAGAGTATAGGAAGTCTCTGGGACAGGAATCTATCCCTCCAGCATGTCCTGTTTATTGTGGTGACAAGGTTTAAGTCCCTAGAGTGTGTAGCTCAGAGGGATTGGGGATTTCTTCAGGTGTAGCATGTCCAACAGCTCTGGGTTTAACATAGTTTTATATGTTAGGCAGAGATCTCCTCGGAGTAGGCTATATGCTACAGTGTAAAGATGGAGTTTATTGAGACTGTCAGTGTAGGGCATCTGTTTGAGCCCAGTAATCCTCTTTGTGAGGTACTTCTGTGGCCTTTCCAGCTGCTGCAGATGTCTTGTGAGGTACATTCCAAAAGGGGCGTTGTACTCTGTAATGGGTCTAATGAATGCCAAGTATAGGAGAACAATGACCTCTTTTTTCCTGAATGAGAATCCTCTTGTGATGAGGTGCCTGTGGTGATGTGATTATCAAAGGAGAGACTGCTGTCCACCTGGGTCCCAAGGTCTCTTATCACACATTTGGTGTTAAGTAGACTGCCGTTTATGTGGTAGTTCATGGGTACAGAGTTTTTACCAAAGGGGATGACAATGCACTTTTTGGCATTGAGCTTGAGGCCATGCCTCTGACACCAGGCATCTGCCTCAATGAGGTCCTTCTGTACGATGTCCACATCATTTGGGGACTCAATTATCAGTCCTAGTTTGCAGTCATCTGCAAACTTTGTTAGCCAGAGGCTTTCTGTGTTAGCCTGTACTTCAGAGAAGTAGATACCAAACAGGAGAGGTCCCAGGACTGAACCCTGTGGTACTCCACTTGTCACTGTGTTCTAATCTGACAGCAGTCAACTGTTAATGAATAAAGAATGTAGTCACAAATGTCTGAAATGAATGTACTGCAATAACCAGAATATGGTTCAAGTCTGTGTTCTACGCATTCTGTCTGAAATAATGTTGTATATTCAACCGGGCATTGAACATGGTATATGGGTAAGGTAACTGAAGTCCTGGATTGATATCTGTGTGTTTAAATGCCAGATTTAAAGGAACATTATCAATAAAATTTAAAACAGGATTGTGCTTAGATAACTAACCTTTTCAAATAAGTTTTCATTATTCCTGTATTCACTGCATGTTTGTTCCATTCAGACACCAATCAACTGTTACATATTAACTAAGAAATAATGCATCATCACATTTCAGATATGCATGCATTGCAGTACCCAGAGTAAGTGTCAAGCCCCAGTTCAGATAATTTCCACAAAATATGCTGTACACAGCACTCAGTAAATGAACAGGGTATATGGTTAGGTCAGCAGATGACATACATAGCCATACATGTGTGAAACTAACAGATGTCATGTGACATTAAGCATTAGAGTGCAAAAGGAGATGGTGGATTGATAACTGCTGTATTCAACTAAAGTGCTCATTATTCATGTGTTCACTGCATTTGGTTTCCAATGTAATACCACACACAGCTATGCATGTGTGCAAATGTAGGGTTTCACACAAAATGTTGCAAAAAAGTTGTAAAGTAGAATAGTGTTTTGAGAATTTATGATGCTGAAATAAAGTGCACATAATAACTGCATTCTCTGCTTGTAGGTTCTAATCCCATGGCAGCCAGCTGACAAATAACCAACCATCTAGTTACTTAGTGTACACAAACACACCTATGAACTATCATGCTTTTAAAGAATGTAATGACTAGTGCCCCATAACACTGACCCTTGATTATCAGATACATGACATTACTTGGAATGCACTTTTATTGGCAAATCCATTTACAGAACAAATTGGTAGTAATGTATGAGCACACTATCTAAAATAGTTCCCTGTAGTTGTGCCTGTGTACCAGCAATTGCTAATGTTTGGCCCATACTGTCCCATGCTAACAGGTTGATAGGTATATACCTGCAACATCATCTGTACAAAAATTGCAGTCACTGTACTCACAACTGAAATTGCACATCTGTAGAAGTATGTATTATTAGTATGTGTAGTCATATTACCTGCAAAGTTAATAATGGTATGCTTTTTCTCTCTCCTCACCCCTTATCTTTTTTAATTATTTAATGTTAATCTTTTTTAATTTCTTAATGTTATTTATTATTATGATTGGATATTAATATAGTGTTTGTAACTAACTGTTATATTAGTCTTATGTATTATTTCATACTGATTTGCTTTTAACATACTTTCCTTAATGTTATTTATTGTTGTGTTCCTCATAATATTCTTTTATAGGTTGTTTGATTAATCAATATTTTCTTCCATTATGTCAATACTAACATGTGTTTGGTTATTTCTTTTGTTACCTTATATTTCTAATTAATTTACTACAGCACGACAAAGTAGGCCGGTTCCTGGTGATCCACCTACCTTGGCACCCCCGACTGTGGCACCGAGGCTCAGGACATCTGGACTGCAGCCTTGTGGTGGACCCTCTGCTGCCTTTGCTCCACCTGTGGTGTTGGGTAGTTCTGCCACACAGGCTGGGGATGGCCCCCCTGGGACTGGAGGTGGAGGTGGTGATTTTTTCACCGAGGAGGAGCTGCCGGGTATGGTGCATGGGTTGCTGCGCTGAACTGTTGGTGTACTCCTATGCTGGATGGAGAGCATGCTGTCCATCCTGGTGGGGCAGCCTGTCCCTGGACACCAGCATCCACCACTGCCACTACAGGGGGCAGTGAAGAAGCAGAGCTGACAGTCCCATGGGTGAGGACTTGAGTCACACTGCTATCGTGTGTGATGCTCAAGCCACTGGAATTCCACAACATCCTCCCCATCCAAGGTGTTCACTGCTCTCTTGTGTCACACACCAACCCTGTCTTGTCTGCCTGAAAATGCTTCCTCCCTTCTCAACTTACCTCCCCCACACATACCTATGTTCCTTCCCCAACATTCCACTCTCACCTTAAAAAAAAATGGGCACTTGTCCCAAAAAAAAAAAAAAAAATTCATCCCATACATAGCTCTCAATTTCTCACACATGGCCACTGGACACAATTTGATCCAACTGGATTGACAACATACTTATGTTGACACAAAAATCTGTGACAATACACAGTCATTGCTGTTCAAGAAATGGACAACTATGGTTCTATCCTATACCTGTCCTGCACATCTCTACTTGCCTTTCACTATGTTTTCCCCCTTGCTTGCACCCCATTTCACCACTGTCCTATCTTCACATTTTTCTTTGCTATTTCTGCATGACTCGGCGTGGTGCACTGTATTGTTTAGCTAAGCTAAATAGTGCTACATTAATATATGCTTTTGAAACAATATTAATCCCATTCAAAAAGTACACATGCACCCTATTTTGAACCCAGGACCATTACACCTGCAGAATAGTGGATCAATCTGCCAAACCACACAGCTTCTAATTAGCACAGATTTTTTAATGAAAATGGAGTAATGCTTTGGTTCCCGTCATTAAGCATGTTCAAGTGATGCCATCACACTGCACCACGCAAATCAGCTAAGAGATTAATAGAAAAATAGTAGTGTAATGGGAAAGTCAGTAGAAAAATATATCACTATAAATCCACACACATAAACTTAGATGTAAGTGAGGTATCTAGTAGCAGGTAACCCTGCAATTATATATACAAAATGTAAGAATACACTTGCGAAAACAATAATGGAAAATAGGATTTTAACTAGGACACTCGTATACAAATACAATACTCTAAAGCTATACACATAATAATATACATAAGTGCAGTATTTAACAGCAGATAGTGTAATTATAACTACAACATGTAAAAAATGCACCTGCTATTACAATGACTCTGTAGATCAGTCTATAAAATGCATTGATAACATTTCTTTTTGGTACACATGGTCCTGGATTCAATTACAGCTGCATCTAGCAATGAAAATACACATATGTGGACATCAACATTATAAACTGTGATATGTATGTCTGTCTCATCACCTATTTATCCACCCATATCAGTACATTTGGGATGTCTGCATCTAAATAATAGAGGTCATAGGCCTACAGATAGGACCGCTCTTTATGTAGTCTTATTACAATACTAGAAACTACAGAGAATGCCAGGTCATGCATTAACCTGAATTCCCAGAGGATGTTGAAGTGTGTAGTGAAATTGTAGCCCAGTAATATCTGACTGTAGCCCACAATGATTTGCTGGTAATATCACACACAACCACAGTTGCATAAGTAACATACATATATGGAGGTTGAGATAGACGCAAGGGTTACCAGCACACACTTAACAAGTCACTACCATGACATAACACATGACTTGGCAGCTGTCCAACTGCGTGACATCATGGTCAATGTAGCCCCCACCTTTTTCTAGGACACACCAAGCATTTTGCCTTTTATTGTGTTACTGATACCATTGGCTGACATAGTTACCTGAAACACATACCTTAATTCCCAGTGGGATGGATACCCTCAATATGGCTCAGCCTATTCAGCAAGGTTGCCACTGGTCCCACACGTATTCTTAAAGCTTGTTGTCCTGCAAAATGGTCACCCTCTCTGCCTATGCCTATTGCCTGCTGCATCACCTTCAGCTTCAAACTGTAGTGTATGTAGGAGACAGAATCCACAGCTACAGCCTTGGCACGGTCTGCGTACAACATGTTATATACACTGTGTATCGGTTTACTGTGGAACCTCTGTGGCTGTTACAGTTGTTGGATATGCCTGTGTAGTTACATACCAATGATGGCATTGCACTCAATGATAGGTGTGATGAGTGTCAAATACAGTGTAGCAATGACAGTCTGGGGGTTGCATTCCATACCTTTCTCTATAGGTTGTGCAACACTGAATGAATCCCCACATCTTACCAACTAGTGAAAGTCTAGATCACTCTTGTGTCCTTAAGGCCCTGACTAAGGGGTCAACTGTTGGAGGTATGCGAATAATACAGTATTTCCCAGGGGTGGATGACTTCCAAAAGTATAGTATTATGCATTCCTTGGCATTTAGTATTTGTCAATGGCTCTGACAACAACTGAATGTGTGTGTCAGCCCACTCTGGATAACTGTTGGTTCTGTGTGGGATTCAGTGACAGCTCCTAATTTGTAATCATCTGCAAATGTACTCGTTGTGAGGTCACAGACAGCGGCTGTGACTGCGGAGAAGGGAAGGCTAGGAGGAGGAGTCCCAGGAATGATTTGTGAGGGAAGTCCACTAGTGACTGGCCTCATTGTAATGGCTGACTACACAATGCTATCTTCCCAGATAATGACTGTCAGACACTTGGCTATCCACCGGCTGAAATACTAGTTTGAAAATAACCTGTACAGTGTTTCAACAATGCCTGATGGCCTAATCTCGTCAAATGCCTTCTCAGGCCATGGTAGGCAGGGGGAGTCACTTACCCCTCATCTATTGCATAGTTTAACACTCAGTGAAGTCCATTGGTTAGGGTAGGCATGATCTAACCTTGAACAAAACAAACTGGTTTTGAGCCAGTGTATGCATATGTACTACATTGTTACTGATCATTTACATGATAAGTCCTTTCATGGATTTAAAGATAAGGCTACTGAGACATCTGGGGACAGTGCTTGTCACTACATGCTAGTTGTCCTATATGCAACTAAGTATTGCAGTTAATTCCATCATGGTTTCCAAGAGGATAGTCATCCAAGATGTCTGTGTCTGTACAGAGCACAGGCAAACAATGGAGGGGGAAGTCTTACGTACCACCTGTGAAGGTAATGAGGGAGTGTTTACACAGTTATTCTGCAGTTGGGCACTACTTGAGCAGTGTGTACTGAAATGATACAATTACCTTGTGACATGCTGGTTCCTGGCTACTACTACTGCTGGTCTCACCACAACCACTCTCTCCTGGGATGCCATGCTCCTATACTTTGTCTCTTACCAGAAGCAAAATGTTAGTACCAAGCTGAACATGAGGAGCAGACACAGCCTGTCTGTTCATCCACATAGTTGTCCCACAATATTCAAGTCTCTGTAGGCTTGACATAGCCTTTTCTGTGTAGATGCCTTGATTAGCAACCAGAGCTGTCATGTATTATGTCTTGTATTCCAGGGCTGTTAGCATTTTATTCAGGTAATGACCAGATGGTGCATTGGAGCACAGCTGTAGTGTCACAATATAATGTTCAATGTCCAGTGACATAGATGTCCAAGGTTGCTCGAACAAGCACCAGAGTGGCAGTGACCCATGTTAGGTGACACTTTCACAGCAGTTCATGCAGCCTGACCTTAACAGCTTCATGGGGCACATCTGCATGACATGGGTCTGAGGCCTATTGCAGAGTGGCCACCTTTAGCCAAAGTGTGTGTACCTCACACATGTCCTAGGTATGTTATACTGTACATTTGTGTAACTGGAACACATGTCTGCATTCCCACATCATGTCACACAACATCCAGTTTGTTTTCTGGTTGCTTGCTAGGCAGTGTAGACTAGCAAGGCCAAAGTAATGACTGCAAAGTTGAACAAGTTCTCTGTGCATGAACAGATATCCATATCTTCACTGCAAGGTGTGCCTAGAGACAGTGTGTTTGAGGCTGTCAACCCCAAGGATGTAGCAGCATGACCATAACTTTGCTGGATTTGTACATTGTCAAATTTATTCATTATTTATTCATTGAATATTGAATGCATCATTAACTTATATATTCATATTTATATTTATATTCACAGATTTTATTATTGTATTATTGTTTCATTGATATGAGAACTTTATTGTAATAATAGGGATAGGACTGTTTATGTACGTTTTATATGTAAGGTTTGTATGGATACACCTTTAAATCATCTTACGTGAAATGTCCTTTTGGCGCCTAAAAGTTTATTTAATGAGTGCAGTATCAATTACTGTTGTTCTGAAGAAGTCTGCCTTTTGTCAGATGAAAGCACTTAACCTGAAGTGTTTTGTCATATTGTGTTGTTTGGAATAAACTTTGTGCACTGTCCAAGCCGAGGAGTTATTGAGTTTGCCATTCCACACCAGTCATTCAGTGTATTATTACATTGTTGCTGTGTTGGTGATTTTGTGTTGTTCTGGTATGGAAGGCACTATCGAGGATCCTCAGGCTACATTGGATAGAGTGGAGATTATAAAAATACAGTCGGAGATTTCAGCTTTAAAAAACGAGATGTCTCGTTTAGTGGACTTGGTCGGACGTACTTTAACAGCATTGGACATGGTCGAGGTGATTAACACAGGGGACCAGCAGCAGGAAACGCTATTGGGATGTGACTCACTTCCTGTTGTCAGCACAGCGACTGCTTTACATGTGGACACAAGATCCCAGTTTGAGATTCCAAATGGGCAAGCGAAACATGCTGATGACAAGAAACGCTTGTCTCATGAAAGACTATTAAGCCAAAGTAAGGAGTTAAATATTAGTAGGAATTCTACAAACGACTTTACATTTGACTTCAGCTTTTTTCATGCTCGGGAGGAGGCGGAATGGCTTGGGGCGCGTCCCAAACGCCCAATGACTCTAAAAACCTACTCAGGCATTGCTAGGGCTCATATGGACAATGCAAGAGGTACTGATCATATTATTAATATTTCGAGTCCTGATATTTTTAAAGGCAACAAAACTAATATGGGTAATAAACAGAATGTTATTAATCAAAGTAGATTTCATGTGTTGGACAAATCTAAATGTGGTGAGGTAAATGATTTTTTAGAACGTTTTTTGAAAGATGACTATGATTTTACTAAACATGATGTTGGTGTAGGTTATACAAATGGACAACATTTTAAAGCTGTTAAATCTTCTATTAAGGATATGATATTTTTGCTTGGCAAAAAGTTATTGTCCATTAAAAATATAAAAATTGAAAATGTGTATTTTTCCAAATGCTTGTCTATGAAAATTATACCTAAGGGTATTAGATTTTTTAAGATACCCATGGGGGTTGATTTGGATTTTAATATGATGAGCGAGTTTAATCAAATGTTTGATAGTTTTGGCTACTGTTATATGAAAGTGTTAATTAAGAAAAATGATGAAAAACTTTCACGGTTGGTACAGGAAGTTGATGAACTGAATCATGAAATACTTACCAATGAATTGTTCCCTAAATGGAATGAATTGTATGATAAACAGTTTGTTGTAGCTCAGCAGGAAGCCACTAATATCTATCAGAGAAAAAGTAGGAAAATAGCTCATGACTTGGATCAATATGCTAATAATAGAGTGTATATTTGGCCAAAAAGTTATAGGGAAGGTGAAAGTGATGGACATCACAGGTACGAAGATAGACAGACAGATAGGAAATCAAATTTTCGAGGAGGCAGGTATTTCCCCCTCAGAAAAATTAATTTACACCCAGCAATATGAAAAAGAGATAAGTAAATCTAGGTCTTACACAGAAGAACATGGGATAGATATGATGGAATTTTGTCTTGAACAAGAAAATATTGTACTTAAGCAAGTAAGTGATGGGAAGTTAGATGTCATAACACATAATGGAGTTGACACTGTCAACAATACAAATATTATAACTACATATAAAGGGTTCAAGGTGTTAAATTATACAAATGTTGATATATCTGAGGAATTTTATAGTTTATTTGCTAAAGGAATGAAATTTATCCCGATGGTGAGATTTAATTTAGTGGATGTCATTACTGAATTTAAATTATATTGTCGGAGATTGAATTTAGCCTTACAGTTCAAAAATAATGAAGTTGTATGTAATGGCAGCAAACAAGCTGTTCTTAAAAAGAAAAGTACATATATACCCTGCAGTAATTCAGTTGTACAAGTTACGAGAAAATGGTATGTCAGGATATCTACAGCTTTTACAAAGTATATAAGAGTGACAAGAATGTTATGTCTAGTATGAAGGATAATTTAACCGAAAGAGAATGTATATGTTTACAAACATTAGTAAATAATAATGAAGTGAGGGTTATGAAACCCAACAAAGGGGGAGGAATTGTATTATATAATAAAATGGATTATATTAAGGAAATTTATAACATCTTATATCAATCAGGGAATTACGAGGCCATCTCCCTTAATGAAGTAAATATTGGACATAGACGAATAGATTTAGCTGTGGAAGAATACCTAATTGATCATAGAATAACTGATGAGGTTTATCAGTTTTTGAAGGTTGATTATCCTATTTTAGCCACTATCATAGGAATACCCAAGGTTCATAAAAATTTGGAATGTCCTCCTTTTAGACCCATTATATCGGGAAGTAGGTCAAAAACATTTCCCTTGGGTGTTGCTATTGATAAGTGGGTGAAGCCTATTTACAATAACATCTCTCATCTTATCAAGGATTCTTGGATGTTTCTTAGACATTTGACACCACAATTATGGAACAAGAACCTTATTTATATTACTATTGATGTTATTGATCTTTTTTCTTGTATCCCCAAGGAAATAGGACTTGATTATTTTTGCCACAGCCTAAGGAGATACTCAAATTTGGATTGGGACAAAATTAGTCTTATTGTTGATATGATGGGTTTAGTGTTAGATTATAATTACATTCACTTTGAAAATTAATATTTTAGACAGACCAGAGGCATTGCTATGGGAGCTTCCTGTGCTCCCATATTCGCCAACCTTGTCATGCTCGAATGGGAAACCCAATTCCTATTTAATAGTGAATTCTTTCAATATATTGTATATTACTCAAGGTTCTTGGATGATCTCTTTGTGTTATGGAAAGGTCTTGAAGAATTGATTCAGTCCTTTATTGACTATATAAATAATACAACAGATTTTCTAAAGTTTACATATAACATTAACAAAAGTGGTACAGCATACTTGGATACATATGTTATGGTGATGGAGGGTTTATTTCTAGTATACACAGAAAGGAGACATTCTCCAACGACTACTTAGAATTTAGTAGTAACCGTCCTAAACATGTTTTTAAAAATGTATTCAAGGGGCAGTGCATTAGAACTGCCCAAATGTCCTCGACTAAAGAAATCTTGGTTAAAGAACTAGATTTAGTTAAGTCAATTTTTAATGTAAGAGGATATCCAGTTCCCTTATTAAATGATGTTGTTAGATATGTCAGCAAGGAGTGGGGTAAAAAGTATTTACCTTTATTAGGCCATTTAACACATGAAGTTCTATCTCCGGGAAATAAATCAATAGAGGGATTTGGCCATAGGGTTTGTGTGCTAATGTACTCCCCAGTAGTCCAGTATATAGAAAATATTGTAAGACAACATTGGAACTTGATCACCATGGATGATGATTTAGCTCAGGTTTTGGGTCCTCATCCCAAATTTGTTTACAAAACAGGATATAATCTTAAAAGGATTTTAGAATCCAATATATGTGGTAAGAATGGGGGGACATGTGGTACAAGTAAAGGCGGAGCATGCAATCAATGTTACACTATTAATGAAACAGTGGGTGTGAAATTGGACAATTTCAACAATACATATATACTATGTAGGGCAGGGAATTGTAATACTAAATTCGTCGTCTATCTGGCAACTTGCCAAATATGTTCAGCGTTTTATATCGGTAAGACCGAGAGACAGCTGAGACAACGCATTTATGAACATCTTTATAGTATTAAAAATAAAGATAAAAAGAATGCCCTATATAGGCATATATCTAAAAGTGGAGACACGCATCATTTCAAATTTGCAATTATTGATCAGGTTAGTATTACAGCATATGGGGGGAACATTAAAGCCTTTCTGGCCATGAAGGAGAGTAACTGGCAGATCATTTCTGATGCCACGAGACTTCCTGGCATCAACGATTCTATTAGTATAAAACCATTCCTACATTTAGCATAGTTTTTATGGTACAGTACTAGTGCACATTTTTATGGTTCTAGCTTTTTATGGATTTTTTATGATCAGATTTTTTATTTATCATTGTTAAATTATTGGCTTTGACAATAGCAATCGTATGTGTACAATTTAATTACATGAATATTGAACGCATCATTAACTTATATATTCATATTTATATTTATATTCACAGATTTTATTTTTGTATTATTGTTTCATTTATATGAGAACTTTATTGTAATAATAGGGATAGGACTGTTTATGTACGTTTTATATGTAAGGTTTGTATGGATACACCTTTAAATCATCTTATGTGAAATGTCCTTTTGGCACCTAAATGTTTATTTAATGAGTGCAGTATCAATTACTGTTGTTCTGAAAAAGTCTGCCTTTTGTCAGATGAAAGCGCTTAACCTGGAGTGTTTAGTCATATTGTGTTGTTTGGAATAAACTTTCTGCACTGTCCAAGCCAAGGAGCTATTGAGTTTGCCATTCCACACCAATCATTCAGTGTATTTGGAACAAAAATCTAATACTCTAATCATAGCTTGTGCTCCAATTTTACTTTCAACTCTACCTATACTGCTACCATGTACCAGTTTGGTTCTTTACTATTTTTGTACTTTACCAGCATATGCATTTTTGAAACTGCATTGAACTGTGCTGTAAACTTTATAACACATTTTTTACTCTACTAATCAATTTTATGCTAATTATGTGCTATTTCTTCCAAAATATTGTACTTTATTTTTATAACTATGTGGAGATTTTCTACCTCAGCCTCTGGAAAGAGTTTATGCATTTATTTATTGATTTTTTGGCCCAATCAGATTATAAAATACATAAGTCAAATAAAATCTTCATGCATGACAACATTTTCATTTGCTGTTTCTAGTGGCCTGATGGATGGGGCTGCTTAGCCAGTCAACTCAGTGAGCCTCACAAGGAAATGAGCCAGATTTTCAATGTGGTACCCAGCTACTGGTCAGCCATGATCCTCACCAACTACTACACTATGTACCTGGAGACTCATGAAAACAAGGTCTGTACCACTCACAGATAAGGATCCTTCACTCATCTTATGACAGGTGGTCAAAGAGGCCAATAGCAAGTCCTTCAGGTCAGCTTCCATAGGGTCACCTTCATCATCATACAGAGAGACAGGCCTGGGGATTGGTAGGGACCCAGCGGTTGTTATGGTGATCTAGCCAGTGCAGCTGCCATCTTACCAAAGCTAGCATCACAAATTCAAAAAAAAAGAAAGAAAGAAAAAGAAGACAACCAGATACAAAGGATTAGCGCATTTGCATTACTCATCATTAAAACAGTACAGTGCTGGCAGCAATAGACTACACTTTCTCCAGTACCTGGTAGTCCTGTCATATCTACTTTGACATCACATACTGTTTGCCTGCATTTCTTTAGCTGTTGAAAAACATAATAAATAAATAAATAAATAAAACTGAAATGTGCTCAGTGTATCACATATAACATAAATTACATATACATGCGATAGATCCAATGTATAGTGCTAAAGAAAAAATAAAATGCTTAAAAGTATAACGTAACTTCCTGTCCTAACCTGTTCAGTGTACTGAAGGAAAATGTCTGAGTGGTGCTTCTGCAGAGATTCCAGTTACTGTTTCAAAATAAACAATGCCAGTGAAAACAAATAAGTCATTCACACCTTGCATTGGTTCATTGTACTTTTTTTAAAGTACAACGTGTTGAAAGTCTCATCTAATGGAAATACTGTTTTCTAAGTTTAAAAACAATATCCCCTTAGTATCAAAACACATTTACTCTCATTTGGATTTTGAAGGCATGTTTTATTGAATATATTTTAGACCCTCAGAGAAGTTAAAAAAAAATGTTAGTAACAGACGGTATAATTATTTTGATTTAAACAAAAATATTGCAAAATGATGTCCTTGCTAAACATGCTGTATATTAATGAACCATTTTAGTGGCAAATAATGATAATACCCATTTTTAATGGTTTAGGACCACTGCACACCCACAGTCCCTTTTTAGGGGAGACCCTGAATTAATGCCTTGTTAAGTGACTTGCACAAGATTACAGAATAGACAAGTGAGGGGTTAAGGAGTCAAATCCTGTACCATAGGAACTACAGCTCAGAGCCTTAAATCTCTGCAACATCTATCAGACAAACTTTCAAACGTATACTGTCTACTTAAAGTATTTTGCATTACGTAAATAATTGTACATAGATAACCCAGCCACTGGGGATACACAAGTCAGTGCATTTCTTTCTGCCGGTCCCAAGATAAATGGGGAGGGTTGCGTCAGGAAGGGCATCCGGCGTAAAATGTTGCCAAATCATACATGCAGACAAAAGTACAGATATACATACCAGATCAGGTCGAGGCCCGTGTTAACAATGACCGCCACCAGTACTGTTGGCCAACAGAGTGCTGGTGGAAATTGGGCTACTGTTAGCCGAAGGAGGAGAAAGGCGGAAGGCATGGCCGAAGGCAGGTAAAGGCTAGGACTGTGATAGTGAGGGTCAGAACTTTGAATGTTGGCAGTATGACTGGTATAGGGAGAGAACTAGCTGATATGATGGACCGAAGGAAGGTTGGTATATTGTGTGTGCAGGAGACCAGATGGAAGGGGAGCAAGGCTAGGTATATGAGATGCGGGTTCAAATTGTTTTATCATGGTGTGGATGGGAGGAGAAATGGCGTAGGCATTATCCTGAAGGAACAGTATGCTAAGAGTGTTTTGGAGATGAAAAGACTGTCAGATAGAGTGATGTTTATGAAGCTGGAAATTGATGGTGTAATGATGAATGTAGATAGTGCATATGCTCCACAAGTTGGGTGTGCGATGGATGAGAAAGAAAAATTTAGGAGTGAGGTGGATGAAGTGGTGATGACTGTACCCAAGGGTGAGAGACTGGTGATTGGAGCAGATTTCAATGGGCATGTTGGTGAAGGGAACAGAGGGGATGAGGAAGTGATGGGTAGGTATGGTGTTAAGCAAAGGAATGCAGAAGATCAGATGGTAGTGGATTTTGCGAAAAGGATGGACATGGCTGTGTTAAATACGTATTTTAACAAGAGGGAGGAGCATAGGGTGACATACAAGAGTGGAGGAAGATGCACACAGGTGGATTATATCTTATGTAGCAGGGCCAGTCTGAAGGAGATTGGAGACTGTAAAGTGGTGGCAGGGGAAAGTGTAGTTAGGCAGCATAGGATGGTGATTTGTAGGATGACATTGGTGATCAAGAAGAGGAGGATGAGTGTGAGGGCAGCACCAAGGATCAAATGATGGAAATTGAAAAATGGTAATTGTGAGGTGATGTTCAGGGAAGAGTTAAGACAGGCACTGGGTGGCAATGAAGAGTTACTGAACAGCTGGGTAACTACAGCAGAGCTAGTAAGAGAGATGGCTAGAAAGGTGCTTGGTGTGACATCTGGAAAGAGGAAGGAGGACAAGGAGACCTGGTGGTGGAATGAAGTACAGGAAAGTATACAGAGAAAGCAGCTGGCGAAGAAGAAGTGGGATTGTCATAGAAATGAAGAAAGTAGACAAGAGTATAAGGAGATGAGGTGCATGGCAAAGGGAGAGGTGGCAAAGGCTAAGGATAAGGCGTATGATGAGTTGTATAAAAGGTTGGACACTAAGGAGGGAGAAAAGGACCTGTACCGATTGGCGAGACAGAGGGACCGAGCTAGTAAAGATGTGCAGCAGGTAAGGGTGATAAAGGATAATGAGGGAAACATAATCACAAGCAAGGAGTGTGTTGAGCAGATGGAAAGAGTACTTTGAGGGGCTGATGAATGAAGAGAATGAGAGGGAGAGAAGGTTGGATGATGTGTGGATAGTGAATCATAAAGTACAGTGGATTAGCAATGAGGAAGTAAGGATAGCTATGAAGAGGATGAAGAACGGAAAGGCTGTTAGTCCAGTTGACATACCTGTGGAAGCATGGAGGTGATTAGGTGAAATGGCAGTGGAGTTTTTAACTAGATTGTATAATGAAATCTTGAAAAGTGAGAGGATGCCTGAGGAATGGATAAAATGTGTTTTGATACCAACCTTTAAGAATAAGGGTAATGTGCAGAGCTGTCGTAACTACAGAGGGATTAAATTGATCAGTCACAGCATGAAGTTATGGGAAGGAGTAGTGGAAGCTAGGTTAAGAAGGGAGGTGAAGATTAGTGATCAGCAGTATGGTTTCATGCCAGGAAAGAGCACTACAGATGCGATGTTTACTTTGAGAGTGTTGATGGAGAAGTACAAAAAATGTCAGAAGTAGTTGCATTGTGTCTTTGTGGATTTAGAGAAAGCATATGACAGGGTGCCTAGAGAGGAGTTGTGGTATTGTATGAGGAAGTCGGGAGTGTCAGAGAAGTATGTAAGAGTTGTACAGGATATGTACGAGGGTAGTGTGACAGTGGTGAGGTCTGTGGTGGGAGTAACGGATACGTTTAAGGTGGAGGTGGGATTACATCAAGGTTCAGCTCTGAGCCCTTTCTTATTTGTAATGGTGATGGACAGGTTGACAGACGAGATCAGACAGGAGTCTCCGTGGACTATAATGTTTGCAGATGACATTGTGATCTGTAGTGAGAATAGGGAACAGGTAGAGGAGACCCTGGAGAGGTGGAGATATGCTCTAGAGAAAAAAGGATTGAAGGTCAGCAGGACTAAGACAGAATATATGTGTGTGAATGAGAGGGTGGATAGAGGAATGGTGAGGATGCAGGAAGTATGGTGAAGGTGCATGAGTTTAAATACTTGGGATCAACAGTTCAGAGTAATGATGAGTGTGGAAGAGAGGTGAGGAAGAGAGCACAGGCAGGATGGAGTGGGTGGAGAAGAGTGTCAGGAGTGATTTGTGACAGATGAGTACCAGTAAGAGTGAAAGGGAAGGTCTACAAGAGGGTAGTGAGACCAGCTATGTTATATTGGTTGGAGACAGTGGCATTGACAAAAAGGCTGGAGTCAGAGCTTGACATGGCAGAGTTGAAGATGTTAAGATTTGCACTGGGTGTGATGAGGATGGAAAGGATTAGGAATAAGTATATTAGAGGGTCAGCCCAGGTTGGAAGGTTTGGAGACAAAGCCAGAGAGGCAAGATTACATTGGTTTGGACATGTGCTTAGGAGGGATGCAGAGTATATTGGGAAAAATATGCTAAGGATGAAGCTGCCAGGTAACAGGAAAAGAGGAAGGCCTAAGATAAGGTTTATGGATGTGGTGAGAGAGGACATGCAGGTGGTTTGTGTGACAGAGCAAGATGCAGAGGACAGGAAGAAATGGAAACAGTTGATCTGCTGTGGCAAACCCTGACAGGAGCAGCCAAAAGAGGAAAAAATAATTTTACATAGATGTCTAAATTTTTATGCCTGATTTAGACTCCATTAACCCTCCTGCTTCCTGAGTTAACCCTTCATTTTGTCATCTCTTTTATTTTAAGCACTTATTAAAATGTTTTCAAAAAGAGAAAGGTTAATTGAGATGAAAGGGCTACAAAGTATTTTTTATCAGTAGATACATCGTTTGGCAATTTGTAGTTAATATGATCTCCACATGAACATCCTTGCATTGGCTTGACACCACCATGAAATAAACATTTTACTGTTGTCAAGCAATTAAAACTTTTTTGTTTTTATTGTCAAAATACCAATTCATCTTATAAAATGTTAAAATCCTTGTGTTGTATCTGGTCACCTGGCTTTATTTATTGTGCTGAATAACTTTCTAGTAAAATCATATCCCTAAAGGACCTGCATAAGTTACTTAATGAAGTACACTGAATGTACTTATAAGCAGTCTTAAAAAGCATGTGCAATGAAGAAAGACTTTGCTTCTTAGCTACAGTTTTGGACACATAGTAACAGGGCTTGCATCAGTAACATTGATATTTAAGTTGAACAAAACAAAAAGCCATCAGACCACCAGACCGATAGAACTATTTATTAAAACAGCAGTAACACAAGTATCACAAATTGAGCACTTTCGTGTTGAAAACCTTTCATCCGATCCTATTGATCCTACATCCGTTTTTGTGTAACATTGATATTTATATCACTGATTAAGAATAATAACACAATGTGTTGCTGTCAGTATTAACTTTCACCTGCAAACTGAGCAAATCATTCTGTTTACTAAGCAAATTATGTGGAGAATATCAGTGTGATGAAGGTAAAGCATGACAAAGGAGAATGCCCTTTAAGGGAAGACTAGTGTTTTTTACCCTCCTACCATCCATAAAGTGCAATTAAATGTAATTTTAATGGTGAGATCTAAATTACTTTGCTCATATCTTTAACCACTATCATATATGAGCATATCCTCCAACACTACAGGCATGTAACTGAAATACACAATCTCAAAATTTCTAGTCCAGCATTCAGCAGGACTATGATCTCAGTGCTAATTAATGTTCTTTAAAAGGTCATCTATAATCAGGTTCTAAAGCATCATAATAATATGATCTTTAGGCCAATGTCAAACCTGGATTTAGGAAGGGACACAAAACATTCAGTACATAAATAAAATGACTGTGATATTTGGATAAGTCTTAAATATTTAATCAATCGTTTGGAAGGATCTATTAATAAGAACTATCTTTATTGTTTGCTTCAGCATCTACGAAGTAGATAATTGCATATTCTTAATTTACAAGCTGAAAGAGGCTGAATTTTGTGAAAGTCTAGTTCACTGATTCTAGAATTATCTGGTTGTCTGTGCCTTCCAAATGGCTATGTTCCTTCACCACTCCATGATAAGTAGTTTTCTTACTGGAGTCTCCCAATGTATGGTAGTTGGACCCATCTTAATATCTATGTTTGTTAATGAGTTTCTGTTCCATGACCCTGATCTCCACCTCAACTTCTATAGCTGATGACCAGCCCTTGCTTATTTCTGGTCACTTTCTAAAGGCATTTCAGATGAAATCTTATCCGCAGTACAACAATTTGATGAGCTATTTTCCTTCAGATGGTGAGCTGCAAAAAAAAAAAAAAAAAAAAAAAGGTACAACTGTTTCTGGTTGCCATACATATGTTTGTAAGACAGTGCTGCTACTCAATATGAACTTTAACCATATGGCCCTGGCTCAAGTTGACCAGTTTAGATTAAATTTTAAGTTGAAATGATAGGCCCCTGTCTTTGTTTTAAAACTCCATATTGAAAAACTTCAAACAATGAGATATATTGAACCTTCACATCAGTTGCAAGCTTTCCATTTTTCTTTTTCTTGCAGCGTGGAAAGTCATTTGCATCAGCTTCCCACAGTTTGCTTTCAGCTTATCTCAGAATACATTGCATCTTCAAAAATAAAAACTCACACTGTGCTATAACTAAGTTCATATAAAAATTTGTTACCATCCAAAGTTACCTAAGTAATAGAAGCCAAGTGGCCAAAGAGAAATCCACCCAAACAGCATCTCTCCCTACAGATGTAGGAGTAAAATGTGATCTATCCCTACAGATGTAGGAGTAAAACGTGATCTCTCCCTATAGATGTAGGAGTAAAATGTGGATCGATACTTGGATGACTTCTCTTTGACAGAGTTTTCAACAAGCTCCAGACGGCAACAGGTCCATCCAAAATAATTCACTATAGCAGTGGTGCCACTCTCATATGCACGGCTCACTCCATACATGAGCTACAAATATCTATGCAAGATACATGCATTTCAGTCAAAAAACTGATTCCAGTCCCTCAATCTAATACTAAACCCCAGAAAGAAATTAAAAGTATGCTCTTCCATTCAAAAAACTTACCTGCTTCTGCAATGAATATAATTTCACACCAAAATATAAAAACAGATACCATCCCACATACAAACTGCTAGGAATCTCAACTGGCAATTAATTTAAATATAACATACACATCCAACACATCATGAAAAAGACTCATCAGAAGCTTGGTCATTTATATAGGGTCAAAAACTTTCTGACAGGCATTAGAGCCATTACCTACTGTAACATACGCCTTCTGCATAATAACTAATCTCCAAATACTAAACAAAACAATCTCATCCAGTGATACAACAAAACAGCCAAATTTTCTACTGATCTACCCTTAGGGAATCATCACTGTGCAACCTTATACAAGCTACAGTGGTAAGAACTACTCAGTCTCATCAAATTCTCACAAGTAAAAGTGGCTCACTCCCTACTATACCAAAATAATAAATACCCATCCATAGTTACCTTAAGGCAACAGTACAAACACCACAGGTATTTGCAATAGCAAGAGAAAGTGCTGGCCTCTGTCTTTAAAACATAAAATTCACTTGAGAATCCCCAGTACATGCATGTAGCATCACTACTAATGGACCCTTTCCTGCAATACGCCAACAAATTAAATCCAAACTAAATTTCCTCAAGGCCTTTCCATCTTACTACCTCCATGAAAAACTATGTAAGTGTCCCACACCTCCTGAATGAAACATTCTAAGCATTCCTTCCTTTCATCACACAGAATGTTAGCTTTCCTACCGCTCACCTTTCCAGTCTCACCTCTTGCATTCTTCCATATGGCTTCCAATGCATGAATTTATAAATACTCTTGAAAATTTTTTACTGATTGTTCAAGTCTTAAAAATGTATGTTATTGTAAACTGTAGCCACATATCTGATAATGCATGTTTGAAAACTTTACCTGCATATCTCATAATGTATGATATTCTGCCTTCCCTAGTACATAGTAACAATATATATAATAGCATTATCTATGTCTGTTTATGAATATTAAGATACTGATTTCCAAACTTACAGCTCATAAAAAGAATTGTTTGCATACTTATTAATGGATATTTTCTCCCCAGGCCTCTCATCCAAAGGAGTCTTGTATGGCCCAATCAGATCAACCCGATCAACTTATCTAAATTAATAAATAAAACCTTTTATTGTAAAAATGCATTATATTTATACAGTCTAGGTATGAGTCAAGGCTGAAATGAAATGAATAACTAAAGAAAGACGCACCCTCAGATTCTCAAAAGCTTGCATGGCGTGCATTATTAGTGTAAAAGGTAATGATGGCAATATAGCGGCCGAGCGATCCACGTACGTCCTTGTTTGAAATGCAGGAGCACTCTTGCACTAGTCCTGCATGTTCCCAGCCCCCATATGCAAATTACCCCATTTGCAGGTGAAAATCATGCAAATGAGGTAAATCTGCTGTCTAGGAAGCTGGAATCAGGCAGTGCAGGACTAGCGTAATCTGCAGAAATGTACTTGGTTAGTAACCAAGTATGGTTCTGCAAAATCCAAAACGGAGAGATGACAGCTCCAAATAAAGGCTGCATATCATTGAGGAAGCATGCCAATGGCCAAGTATAAGGCCACTGGCATTGCAAACAATACAAAATGCAAAAAATACAACTTTTATTTTATTTCCGCCGATCACGGATCATGACTGTTTAAGCATAGGGCAGCGGCGCGCAAATGGGATTGGTGGGAAAATAAGAAAATAAACCTAAAACAAGCATTCTAACTAAAATCAGTACTTTGCCATGCAAGTCAATGGCAGGCAAAAGACAACCTGATCAGTGAATAGTGGTTGCTAAGGAGGGAAGCTCAATGTGACACATGTAGCTATGCATTAGCAGGCAATCTTATGCAAATGAAGGGAAGGATAGTGAATCCCAGTTTTCCCCAGAATATGAGGCAGGTCCCAGCAGTGTAAGAGTATGAATAGTCGAGTGCAAGACTAGGAGGTAGGTGACATCATGGGTGGGTGTGTCAGGCATACTGTAAGCAGACTGGAGTCCTGTGACTTGGGTTTGCTCCTAGCTTAGCACAGCTAAGCTAGTGGGTGTATCTAAACCTGCCTAGCACTCTTGACAAAGTGTAAGCAGGTGTGTGAGCCATGCACTGGGATTTACAAGAAGAAAAAGGAAGTTAAATCAGGAAATAGCAGCAGTGTGCACATTTGAGTGTGACGCACCCCAGGGCTGAAACAGAAGGGCAATGGGAAGGGAAAACAACAGTAGGATGGTAACCAAGGGGTACTAGCTTAGCTGCCAGGTGAAACGTATCAGAACCAGCCAATTACACAGGCAGCAGACCAGCCCAGCCAAGAACACTACTATAAACTATGCAAACACCTACCCTTCTGTTTTTTCCCACACTCTACACCACCGGTGCAAACAAGCGAGGAACTTTTAACACTCACAACAGCAAAATGTTAGGGGCTGCAATAGCTTTCATACAACTTGTGGAAGAGGCTGAGGGTGGTGAGGATGTGAATGCTGTCAACCAACCCACACTGAGGAGACGGAGAAGAGTGTACAGACCCAGGGTAACCTACCAAGGTCTACATGAGCTGGAGATAGTGGAGCACTAATAAGGTGGATAGGGACCTCCTACAGCAAATTGTGGTGCTGTGCCAGACACGCCTCACACACAGAACTAACAGAAGGGAACCCATCCCAGTGGACACCAAAATATGTGTAGGCCTAAGAATACTAGCTGCAGGTACCTTCCTAAGGCCAACTGGGGATATGATGGAGATTTCACAGGCATCAGCATCCAGTGTACTCCACCAGTTCCTGGATGCTATTTCAGCACATGCCGGTGAGCACATATATTTCCCCATCACCCGTGAGGCATTGGCCAGCAAAATGCGTCTCTTCCACCAAATTGCAGAATACCCTGAGGTAGTGGTTGCAATAGACTGCACGCACATACACATCAAAGCACCACCTTGTGAGCAGGGTAGGGTCTACATCAACTGCAAGGGCTTCTCCTCCATCAACTGCTAGGTCATGTGCGATGCCCAGGGCATAATACTGAATGTGTGTGATGGTTGCCCTGGAAGTTATCACGATTCCCACATCTGGCATCTGACACAGCTGTACCAGAAATTTGCATATGGGGACATCCCACATGGTCACCTAGTGGGGCATGCTAGATACACACTGGAGCCATGGCTGATGACACCCATCAGAAATGCATACACACCCGAACAAGAACTCCATAATGAGGCACATGCACAAACAAGAATCATAAAACAGAGTGTATTTGGGATGCTCAAGTCATGGTTCCAGTGCCTGGACACATCCGGTGGAGCCTTGCAGTACTCACCAACTGCATGTACCCAAATCGTCCTTGTATGTGCCATACTACACAATATGATCCTGCAGAAACAGCTGAGGCAGGAACAGCATGGGGCAGGGCCACACAGCCTTCCACCATTGCCAAGGCCTGCACAGGCACAGAGTGACTCAGAGGAGGAACAACCAGAGCCTGCCCCAGTAGGCAGAAGGAGGCGTGCTCAGTAAGACCTGGCCTTGGCAAAGAGGCAACACATAGCACATACAATGACACAGGAGGGACCCAGGGAATAACATCTCTCTCTGACTCTCACACACAGTAGAAGGGCTGCCAAACATTACACTACTTGTGCCTAACCATGCATATGGAGTGGACTATGTGCATCCAACAAAGGCAGCCCTGCAGCACCACCCTCAATACTGGGATACCCACAAGATAAAGGACTCTCACATGCCAGTCATGAGGGTGGGGGTCACATACCCAACAACAGTCACAGCCAGCAGGACAGATGGTGTAGACAAACACAAACAATTGCTGTACTATGGCCTCTGAATGAGGGCTATGAGTAACCACCCCCCCCAGGCCTACACAGCCAGGCTATAGCAGGCCAGGTAGTGGGAAGTCAGTTGTGAAGGCTAGGAAGTCAGCAACTAATATGTAGGTGATCAAAAGGTAAGAACTGTAGTACATTGGTACATACAATTGACATACCAGTACAGTCCTAGCAAATGTGTATAAGTATCAGGTGGACCCCCCCCCCCATAGACATATAGTAATAGTCAGGTGTGCCCCCCACTCCTGTGTAGAAATAGTCAGGTGTGCCCTCCCCCCCTTCCTACATAAAAATATAGTAACAGTCAGGTGTGCCCCCCCACCAATCCTGTGTAGAAACATAGAAATAGTCAGGTGCCCCCCCCCCAATATGCAGAAATGTAGCAACAGTCAATGCCAAATGATCGATGGATACCCTGCAGACACAGCATGCTACCTGGCACTGTACAACACAAAGGTCAGCACTTCACTACAAACTACCTGGACATGATCCACACATGCAATACAGATGGCCTTACTGGGCATGCTCACACACTAAAACACATGAAGGCCATGCATGCAAACACCAGTGGACCAGACATATCTGGCAGTTGCAATTGTTAGTGCATACACTTATCAGTATGCACCACTCATGCCTTGCACACACAGTGGATATGAATACAGACATATATGTAAGGACAACACACTATAATAAGCCAAAAGTAGATGGACATAGATGTGTGGACGAGGTTGACCGTGACAAGGAGCCATCCAGGCCTGTCCCACCCAGCACACAGCCTAAGTGCCCTAAACACACGAGGTGCAGATGTCACTCACTGCATATACTAGTGACCAGTACCTGTCAGCACCACAGACTATGTGGTACATGTGCCAGCTGTGCAACATGACTGTACAAGGAAGTAGTCATCTAGTAGCTGTATACAAGTACCTGTAACATATGACCCCATATGTGGCCGCATGTGGTGTGTCACCCCTAGATGAATGGGTTATGGCCAATGCACACACCACCCACCCCATAGTGCTACTATGACAAGCCTGCTGAGGTCATCCAATGGGAAATATACATTTGGGAGAGTTGTAGCCCAGTAATCTCTGTAGCATGTCCTGTAACTACATACTGTTATAGTGTGAAAAAGTAGTTAGGTAGGAGGTCAAACCCCAAACTTGGCAAATGTGCGTGCGTGAGTCTTTGGATGTGTCTGACTGTGTAGAGAGCAATACCTTTTAGGCTACTCACACTCTTTACAATTCATATACCCACCTTTGGCAAGGCTGCTGATGTCACCCACCTAGTCATTCACCTCTGGGAAGATTGTAGCCCGATAATCTCCGTAGCACGTCCTGTAACTGTGGACTGCTATAGTGTAATAAAGGAATTAGGTGGGAGTTCTAACCCCAGACCTACCAACTGAGTGTGTGTGTGTGTTTGTGTGTTTGTGTGCATGTTTGACTGTGTAGAGAGCATTGCTTTTTAGGGTACTCACACCCCTTACAATTCATATACCCAACTTTGGCAAGGCTGCTGATATCACCCACCTAGAAATACACCTCTGGGAAGATTGCAGCCCAGTAATCTCAATAGCATGTCCTGTAACTGTGTATGGCTGTAGTGTAATAAAGGAGTTAGGTGGGATTTCTAACTCTAGAACTGCTAACTGTGTGTGTGTTTGTGTGCATGCCTGATTGTGTAGAGTGCAATGCTTTTTAGGGTACTTACACCCCTTAAAAGTCATATACCCAACTTTTGGCAAGGCTGCTGATGTCACCCACCTAGAAATACACCTCTGGGAAGGCTATAGCCCAATAATCTCGTAGCACATCCTGTAACTGCATACAGCTGTAGTGTGATAAAGTAGTTAGGTAGGAGGTCAAATCCCAGACTTGGCGACTGTGCGTGTATGAGTCTTTGTGTACGTGTCTGTCTGTCTCAGACTGTGTAGGGAGCAATGCTTTTTAGGCTACTTACACTCCTTACAATTCATATACCCACCTTTGGCAAGGCTGCTGATGTCACCCACCTAGAAATACACCTCTGGGAAGGTTATAGCCCAGTAATCTACATAAGCATGTCCTATAGCTGCATACAGCAATAGTGTGATAAAAGAGTTAGGAGGGAGTTTTATTCCCAAACCTGCCACCTGTTTGTGTGCATGTCTGACTATGTAGAGAACAATGCCTTTTAGAGTACTCACACCCCTTACAATTCATATACCCAAATTTGTCAAGGCTGTTGATGTCACCCACCTAGAAATACACCTCTGGGAAAACTGTAGCCCAGTGATCTCCACAGCGCATCCTGTAACTGTGTACTGCTGTAGTGTGATAAAGTAGTTAGGTAAGAGGTTAAACCCCAGACTTGGCAACTGTGTGTGTGTGAACCCGTGTTTATGTGTGTGTCTGTCTGTGTCTCTGACTGTGTAAAAAGCAATGCCTTTTAGGCTACTCACACTCCTTACAATTCATATACCCACATTTGGCAAGGCTGCTGATGTCACCCACCTAGAAATACACCTCTGGGAAGATTGCAGCCCAGTAATCACAATAGCATGTTTTGTAACTGTGTATGGCTGTAGTGTAATAAAGGAGTTAGGTGGGATTTCTAACCCCAGACCTGCTAACTGTGTGTGTGTTTGTGTGCATGTCTGATTGTGTAGAGTGCAATGCTTTTTAGGGTACCCACACCCCTTAATATTCATATACTGAACTTTTGGCAAGGCTGCTGATGTCACCCATCTAAAAATACACCTCTGGGAAGGCTATAGCCCAATAATCTCTGTAGTGCATCCTGTAACTGTGTACAGCTGTAGTGTGATAAAGTAGTTAGGTAGGAGGTCAAATCCCAGACTTGGCAACTGTGCGTGTATGAGTCTTTGTGTACATGTCTGTCTCAGACTGTGTATGGAGCAATGCTTTTTAGGCTACTCACTCATACTCCTTACAATTCATATACCCACCTTTATCAAGGCTGCTGATGTCACCCACCTAGAAATACACCTCTGGGAAGGTTATAGCCCAGTAATCTACGTAGCATGTCCTATAACTGCATATGGCAATAGTGTGATAAAAGAGTTAGGAGGGAGTTCTATATCCAAATCTGCTACCTGTTTGTGTGCATGTCTGACTATGTAGAGAACAATGCCTTTTAGAGTACTCACACCCCTTACAATTCATATACCCAAATTTGTCAAGGCTGCTGATGTCACCCACCTAGAAATACACCTCTGGGAAATCTGTAGCCCAGTGATCTCCATAGCGCAGCCTGTAACTGTGTACTGCTGTAGTGTGATAAAGTAGTTCGGTAAGAGGTCAAAGCCCAGACTTGGCAACTGTGTGTGTGTGAGTCCGTGTTTGTGTGTGTGTCTGTCTGTCTCTGACTGTGTAAAAAGCAATGCCTTTTAGGCTACTCACACTCCTTACAATTCATATACCCACCTTTGGCAAGGCTGCTGATGTCACCCACCTAGAAATATACCTCTGGGAAGATTGTAGCCCAGTAATCTCTGTAGCATGTCCTGTAACTGCGTATGGCTATAGTGTGATAAAGGAGTTAGGTGGGAGTTGTAACCCTAGATCTGCCAACTGTATGTGTTTGTGTGCATGTCTGACTGTGTAGAGAGCAATGCTTCTTCGAGTACTCACACCCCTTACAATTCATATACCCAACTTTGGCAAGGCTGCTGCTGTCACCCACCTTAAAATACACCTCTGGGAAGGCTGTAGCCCAGTAATCTCTGTAGCACATCCTGTAACTGCGTACTGCTGTAGTGTGAATTAAAACCATGGTAGCATTCCATCTCCAGCCACAACAGTTCTGGATGTTTTGTGTGTCTCACTGTCTGTGTAGGGAGCAATGCATTGTAGGCTAGTCATTCACAGTAAATTTCAAATGCCCTACTCTGGCAATCCTGCTGATGTCAGTCATTGTGAAATACACTTCTGGGGAAGGAGTACTCCAGTAATGTCTGTGGTGTGTACTATAACTGTGTAGTGCTGTAGTGTAATAAACTAGTTAGGTAGGAGTTCTACTTCCAGACATGACAGGTGTATGTGTGTTTGTAACCCCTATCCTGTGTAGAGGTGGTTGTGACTTATGGCCAATGTGGAGTGGGTTTTGCATATTTCTTATATGGTGGCCCTACTATATATCACAATGTCCACCATACAGGGATAACAGATATGCAATGGCTGAGAGGCTGTGGTGCAAAGCCATACCCGCACATGTGACATCAAAGCCAGGCAATCACAGTTAGCAACCCCAGTATTACCTAGAGCACACTCTCAACCCATGTTTCATGCACACACACATGCCTAGAGGCAACAGCCAATATATGGGTAGTACACTGCATATTGGCCACTGATAGTAACTATGGAGTGACAGTAGTGGGCTTCAGAGAGAATGTCACCCCATCCATCTGTCCAATATGCACGTATGTGCAGACAGTGCACCTCCCCCATGTTGCCCAATGGACACCTGCACCACCTGTGGGGGCATCACATGTCATCCAAAATGGACATACCATGCCTGACAACATGCCCTATATGGACAGATGCCACTGACACCAGGGAATGCTGTTAGCATGCTCTCAATGTAGGTGCAAGGTATACCTGCTGGCCATTACCAGTACACACCACAGGTGGGCAGGACTGGCACATCTGATGATAATCTGTGTTCACAATATGGGCCAGACACCCCAGGTACAGTTCCACATGTCACTGTACATGCATGTGGGAGGTGTGCGCATCCCAGACACCATCCATGTAAGGAACACATACATGGCAAGTGATGCACAGCATTGGCCACACACAATAGTCAGCCAGGTAACTAGATGGGGTATAGAATACCCACCTGTGTGGGCAAATACAGACACTACAGCCCAGAGCCACAATGCAGACCATCGTCATGTGGCCTGATGCCAAGGTACACCCATTGGCTAGCCTTGTACAGCCATCTGGCACAGTCAAACACCACACAACCGTGCAGACATGCACCCATGCATGTCAGTATTGGCAACCTGTGTGTTTGTGTGTGTGTGTTATATGGCGCATATGTTTACATCCACACTCCCTACAACCCCCATGGGCATACTGCAGCATGCTGTCTGATGCCAGACACCTCCCCATACCCATTGCCCATACAACCCCCATATGACCGGTGGGTTGCATGTGATACCTGCACAGTGATGTGATTTGGCAATCCCACTACTGATGAGTTGTACTGCTGGCCCTGCCAAGTGTGTCAATGTGTGTGTGTCCCTGTGAAAGTGTGGCTGTGTTGACGCTGGCACCTGTTCTTGTGGACATGCATGTGTATGTCACCTACCATATAGCTACTGTATCCCTGTTGCAGTTGTCACTCACCATCACATATATGTTCTGAGTGCTCCACAACAGGTAACCCATGTGGCACATCCATTAATGACATCAAACCGTGATAGCACTACATAGATGTCAGGGGTTTTTATACCCTGTGCTGGTAGGGGTGTGACACAAGCATGCTTCAGTTTTACTCTCCCACCCCTCCCTGACATGTCCTTGCCTCTGCCTGCCTCTCCCACCCCCTCTCTGGTGGATGTGGAGACCTACACCTGCTTTGCTTAGGCAGCAGCATGTGTATTTTTAGTGTTGCTCAAGATCAGCTGATGGTGTCTGCATGAATTGCAGCCCTCCCCTAGCTGATTGCATGTGAAACAGCTGTGGTAACATTCCCATAGCCAACTGCATGGAATCACACTCCAATATCTAGGAACATCATGGTGGTGTTGGCCCTTTTCATCCACTGTGAGCAGGAACTAGATCTGTCGTTTGGCAAGCAGCATCTCAGATTGATTGGGGTTTACCTCTAACAACATACACTGTGGAAAGAGGGAAACAAACAGGAGGGGGATGTTCCTGACCTGACTACAGACTGTAAGTGCTGCTATACTGCATTTGGAGTAATGTTGGTTTAACAGTGTTTGTGTGGATATGGCTGTCATACTTGCCTCAATACCTCCAACATCAGTTCCATGTTTATGAGGAATCCCCATCTGCAGGGTCATCTGCAGACTGGCCAGTGTTGTGTCTTTGGTTTCATGTGTCACCCATGGAGCATCAATCTGTGGACTGCAGAAGGTAGTGTGAGGATTGCAGCCTGTAGATGGTGAAAGCCGTGATAGTCACTGACGTCACATCCCTCACAGGATATATGTTGCAACAATCCCTGTTACAACAGTAAACGTATGCGGTTATCACAGCAGCATATCAATATTGGCCCTGTGTATGTGTTTCCAGCCACATGTCTGTCAACCTTTGTACATATGTCATGCATGAAGTGGTGCATATGTGCTGTACACCATAATTAGTGTCATCATATCTGATAACAAGCCAGTGATATATCCGACTGCTACACGTTATGTACAGTAGTTGTTATATTTCATAACATTACCTGGACATTCTGTGGATGTTTGTACAGTACTGAGGTCTGTGTACCTATAGTGTATGCCGACAGTGTGTGTATTGTTAATATGTACTTTAGCATGTGTACAGACTGTGGTAGATGTCTTTGTTCTAGTTCCCCTCATATCTGATGTTACATGCTGCTCCATTGTATGGTACTGTATTGGTGTACATGTTTGTAGGGTCATACACACACGTGTCCCATACCACAGACAGCAAGACCAAACTGTGTAGCAGCCCAGTATATATAGGGTCAGTCTGTGAGTGGCACATATGAGGATGGTGTAGAACAGATAGTCCATATATTGTAATATCATGCGAGCTAACCATCTGTGGCTGTGTTCACATTGGTTGTGGTTATGCACTTTCACACAGGTGTGTCTTACCCTGTGTTGTGACATGCCTGTTGAGCCTGCTTTATATGCAAGTACATGTGCATTCCCCCATAGGAGATGTAGGCCAGTGTTGAGCCAGTCTGCCTGCAGCCTGCACAGTGCATTCTTACATGCCTAGCAGCTTAGTGTACTACACAGTGAGATGTCATGTGCAGAAACATGCCAGATGTACCATTGCCAGGCCTCCCTTAGCAGTCATGTATGTCATACAGAGCAGTGGGATGCTGTGCAGATGTATGTCAATATCTAGTGGGTAGTATGTGGCCATGGCACCTCTGTACCAGTGGTCATTATCTGTCAGGGCAAACAGGGGTGTGTGAATGCATAACCTATGGTGGCAAATGTATACCAGTTGTTATGTGTTATACCCATCTACATGGCCGTCTACATCCATATTGTCAGGCATGGTACACATGTTTAGCACTAATGGCTTATGTGTATACCTCTGGACTGTACAGAGTGTGTCAGACTTTCCACATATATCGGTCAATATCTCTGCTGCAGTCCACAGCGGTATTACGTGCTAGCAGTGGTACTGTACAATGATGTCTGTCAGTAGCCAATGGCACACATGTTATAAGGAGATGTGACCTCCCACACACACTATGTCTGTGAAGACAATCCCAATGACAGTAGCAATAGTCTACTAACATACCTGCGATACATACCTGACGTCCCCTTCAACTATGACATTGGTATCATAGGGGCTGGGGTTGGACTACACTCCATGTCCAGGACATATGGTGGAAATATATGTACATATACTTATCCAGATAGCCATATATATGAATATATATATATATGATTTCACACGGGTACTACTCCAGTTACCACTGTCATGGCAACCACCCACTATAAATCCCCACATCATGTGGGCATGCTCCCTTTACATTACCTGTGTGATGGACATCCGTCCTGTGCGTGGGCATCAGTGTTACCGACAGCAGGTAGCAATACTTCTTACAAGAGAATGGCACACTCAGGGCAGCCACATATTTGTAGTAGGATTAGGAACTACAGACAGACTACAAGTAGATTTGTGTTATGCTTTGTATAGTACTGGTGTTACAGGGTGTGTGTGTACATACTAGTTTACGTTGGAATGCAGTCTGTCTGCATAGCTCACAACTGTGGGCCTATCCTTTTGCTGGCCAGAGCTATGCCTATCATGTCTTGTCTGTCCACCACAGAGGTCCTGTGTCAGATATTACACTGGCAGTGTGTGTGTTGAGTGCTATCGGTACATGGCTACATCCATATCTGTTTCTAACCTCAATTCCCTGGCTAAGGGTATGTTACAGACTATCCTGTAACACCAGCACCTTGCTTAGTGTATGGCAACAGTTGTCCACATATGTGCCTGTATTCCAGCCTCTGTCCATCACCTACATACCAAGCTTTGCACATATGTCATGCTGTAAGTGGTTGTTCTGTAGTGGGTTGTGAGTATACCACACTGCCATTGCTGCCATCAGTCTACTGCTATTGTATCCCCCACACATATGGTGGGGCTGTGGCCATATATGTGTGGGCGTCACCTTCACAATACAGGTGTGCTCTTATGCACTGTAGAGGCCAGTGTATGTAACAGTGGTATATGGCCCTGTATTGAGTCTAGGCAGGGAGCACCATAAATGATCTAGGCTGTTACAAAATGTGGGGTATCAGGGGTGAGCTGCCTTAAGGTATCTGGATGTACAGTACCATATACTTCATCTATAAATACATTACTGACATGGATCTGGTTAATGCAAGCCTACTGTCCCCTGCCATACAAACTGTTCTGTTTGTCAGTGTGCTCCTGATGGTATCAGGTATGCCCTGTTATATAGCAGTTACAACCCATGTGGTCACATGATGTCTTTACCACCTACTGAGTTTGTATAGTGTTTAGATAGAGGCTGCTGAACTATACACATGCATTACACATTGTTAATTTTTTGGTATCCTGTGACCCAGTTTGTCTTCAGTATTGTACAATTTGAAGGGCTTGGCCTGGACAGCAACAGCTGTGAACCTTTCCAGACTACTGTATTACGGTAACTGGTACACAGTTGAATTACTATGTTTATATGGTTGTCAGAGTCTGAACAGCTATATGACATGGCATATAGAACTGTAATAGTACATGATTAAAGGTTTCCATGTCTGCAGACCTGTGTGTGGTGCTTTTCCTATGACCTCTCTGTGGGTACATATTGCAGGCAATGATTGTCATTTGTATGGGTGGTCCATAGACTGTACAGTCTTTCAGGGTCTAATTGTAAGCATAGTAGCTGTTCCATATTGTGTGCGCCTCCTACTTATGTATCTTACTGTACATATAGCTGTGTGTTTATGTGTAGCCATATATATATATATATATATATATATATATATATATATATATATATATATATATATATATATATATATATATATATATATATATATATATATATATATATATATGTGTGTGTGTGTGTGTGTGTCTGTATCTGCATATCTGTGTCTGTGTATCTGTATCCGGGGGATGTTGATGGCTTCCACATATTACATTTCCTATGGGAGACAGACTGTACAGCATGATATGTTACCAATACCAGCCTGACATCATACAGGTGGGATGTAGTACTGGTAACATCATGTGCCCATGTTGTGTCAGGTCCTGGTTATGGGATCTGCAACACTTGGTAGTGTATTGCAGGGCGGACATGTTTGGCTGTGGGAAGGGTGCCTATTTGTACAAGATGTATAGTGTATGGGGCTTCTCAACCCCATTAACAGTGCATGAAAACACATGTGTCATTTGTTAATCTGCCATTGCTATCTACAGATTTATGGCCATATATACCTGTATAGGTATATATATATATATATGTGCTAACATATATATAACTATGTCCGTATATACCTACAAAGATATATATCTGTGTACACGTGTAACTTGCTATGAATATGTAGACATATAGGTGTAGACACATATATGTGTCGATGTAGGCATTTGCATTTATATATGTTCATATATATTGATATATATATATATATATATATATATATATATATATATGTATATATTTTCAGAAATATATATATCTACATATACAGATATGTAGTATCTGTTTAGATATTAATATATGCACACAGACATACATCTAGATGTTGATATACATTATTTGTACTGTTGCATGACTGGATTAGATGCTATGTTTCTGCAAACATCGGATTAATTTGAATTTGGCATGGCTTAGTGGTACATCACCTTGTCTAGGATGTGCAGTGTCCTGGGTTTGAGCTCTGCAGGAGCTGTTTATTTTGTTGCTGGGCAGAATGCGGCCCATTGGATACAGTGTGACTAAGGCACTTTTGAGCTGGGATTAAGTAATGTTTATGTTATTTGTTGCCACTGGGTGTTTCTGCACTTTCTGCCATTATTGCAGTTGTAAGCGGGTTTGCGCGGGGTAAGCACTACCTACACAGGTTAAGCAATATAGAAGCCAACTGAGTGTATGACACTGTAACCGGAGGTTAGCAGTGCTTAGCTCTGCGCAAACCCATGCACACCTACTTAGAACTGCTTTAAAGTGCCTTAATCACTCTGTACCCAACGACCCATCTCCTTCCCAGCAACAAATTATTAAACAGTGTCTGCAAGGCTCAGTCCCAAGACCCTAAACACCAGAGACAATGTGAATTACCACAAAGCCATGACATGTATACATACATCTGATGGCTCGAGAAACATGTCATCCAGCAAAATCATTCAACAGTAAAGAAAATGTACTTTAACATCTAGATGTATGTGTGTGTTTACACACACACACACACACACACACATATATGTATATATATATATATATATATATATATATATATATATATATATATATATATATATATATATATATATATATATATATATATATATATATATATATATATATATATATATATATATATATATATATATATATATATATATATATATATATATATATATATATATATATATATATATATATATATATATATATATATATATATATATGGTTTGCTATCATTATGTCGACGCATTTAGACGGTTATGAAGTATTCGAACATCAGATGTTCGAATACTTCATATTACAGGTGACATGAGCGAAGGTTTGCATTGCTAATGAACTGCATTTGCAATTCTAACTTTCGGTCATGGGAGGATCACAGTACAGTGCGGTTAGGGAAATGCATCCCTTCCTCACTGTAGTGCGATCTCAGAGTTGGAATATTAAGTTAGGGGTGCAGGGCGCAGCCCCTGCATAACTGTGTGTTTGGTTAGGTAGGTGATTATGGGAAGGGTAGGCGTGCTGTGTATCGCCGTAAATGTCGCAGTTTACATTTTACAATACACCCTTGTTTTCAAGTTTACTATTATTGAAAATGTTCATTTTCGATGCATAAATTCGAAAATAAAGACATTATTTATTTTTACTTACGAATTTATGATAGTAAACCTATATATATATATATATATATATATATATATATATATATATATATATATATATATATATATATATATATACCGCACTCTCTCCATGCATACATCTATACAAATCTGTCTACATACATATATATATATGTATGTGTATACAGATATATATCTATGTATAGATATATATGTATCTACACAGACACACACAGAGGTATGTCTAGGAAGATATATTATCAGAGGGTGCACACCATACTGAACAGCCAGTATCCCTACATTTGCAACTTCATCCGAAGGACATTACATGAGTCACCCATATCACAGACAAGTGTTGCCTGACACATATACCCACAGAGAAGTCAATGGATGTAACACAACACATAGGTTGGTATACATAGGAAAGGTTCAGCTGTATACTATTACAGTTGTATATGCCATGTCATATAGCTGATTATGCTTTGACATACATACAGAGTAATGCAATACTCAAACATATCCTTTATCACAGTAGTCTGAAAGCATCACATCTGTTGGTGTCCATGCCAAGGCCTTCAGGTAACCCAACAGAAAAGACTGACATGGCTACAGCATGACAAACTATCCACAGTATGTCAAGCAGATGTATAGCCCAGTCACCTCTAAATACACTCTGCATGCAATCCCTAGGGGAAAAGACCTGCGTTGACACTATGGGTGGTATCTGTCACATCACAATGCATAACTGTAATCATCACAATCACACTGATGGCAGTAAGCAGTAGGCCAGCAATGTTCAAAAGGTGAAATGTATGGTAATATACATCCGCATACCGTAAGGCAGCTTACCACTGGTGGTCCTCACATGTTGTAACACCCCGGGATAGTTATGGTGCATAACCCCCATACACTGCCTTACTGGGGCATGGCACAGTGTTACATACACTGACCTCTAGACTGCAGAGGTGTAAACATGTGTTGAGCAAATGAAGCCCACATATATATGGTGCATATGGTCTGTACACCATTAGTTATTGACAGCCTACCTGATAATCAGCCATTCAGATAACAGACTGCTGGACATGTGTGTAGTAGGGGTTGTTTCCAAGGACATTACCTGGACATTCTGTGTTTGTGTGGACAGTACTGTGGTCTGTGTACGTATGGCAGGGGTCTGCAGCCTTCAATATCCAAACAGCCATTCCTGACCCCTCACCAACCAAACTAATGTCATCGGGAGGCAAAACAGCTATCTGACTCCTACAATGAAGATAGCAGAGCATATACAGTTTCATATATAATTATACTAAATATAACTAAGTGTATAAGAACAATACCTAACATATGTCAATACTTGTGTTCCTGTGTTGGGATTGCTGTGTGTGTGTGTGTGTGTGTGTGTGTGTGTGTGTGTGTGTGTGTGTGTGTGTGTGTGTGTATGAGTATGTGTGTGTGTGTGTGTTGTGTGGTAGTGTGTCCAGTAATCCTCAGAGGTACAAGGACCCACTACAGCAGGGTTGAAGAGACACATGTGGCTCCAGATCAGCAGGTTGCAGACCCCTGGTTAACATGACTGACGATTGTATGTTTATTGCACTTACGACTCATGGGCTCTGTACAGACTTGTGGTAGATGCCATAGTTCTCTGTCCTGTTCTATCTGATGTTACATGCCACTCCAGTGTTAAGCTTGTGTATCATATGTGGCTGTGGCTTCATTGCCACTGGATGTGAGTATGCATTTTCTCAAAGGTGTCTGCTATGCTGTGCTGTGACCTGTGTCGAGCCTGCTATAATCGCAGGTACATGTGTATTTCCTCATACAATATGTATTCCAGTGTTGTAGCAGTCTGTCTGTAATTTGCCCAGTGCTTTGCGACATGCCTAGTAGCCTAATGTAAATACCTAGTGTGCTGTTATGTCCAGTTATTTGCAGGACATACTGCTGCCAGGCCAGCATAACTGTTGCGTATTTCTGACAAAGCAGTGGTATGCTGTACAGATGTATGTCATTCTCTACCGGGTAGTATGTGGACATGTGAACTCAGCCGCACCAGGTATTATGTATCTGGACAGACTGGCGTGTGTGCGTGCATACACTGTGCTAGCAGTGGGTCTGTACTATGCTGCCCCTAGGATGTCTGTCTGTAGGCAATGGTGCACATGTCTACAGCAGATGCAACCTCTTACACCCAACATGTCTGTTACGACACCCTTATGACAGTGGCAACAGTCTACATATATACCCACAGTACATCTTTAACATCCCCTTGCACTATGGTGTTGGGACTATTGGTATTGAGGTAGGACTCTACTCTATGTTCTGGACATATGGTAAACAGATATGTGTGCACATATATCCACATATCTACGTAAATATATGCACATATACATATCCACATACATATATGGCCATATACATTTCCACATACATATATGGGGATATATACATATCCACATACATATATGGCCATATACATATCTACATACATATATGGGAATATATATGTACATATAAATACCACACATATACATATACACAGCAATGACTTCAACAAGTGGCTAAGCGTCTGTTGTCATTCAAAGGGGATCCAGTATCTGTCTGCCTAGGGCAACATGATGTACAAATATGATGCTCTGGCAGAAAAGGTCTGCATGTGTTGCCTCTGGGATTCTGGTTACTGGCTACAGCTCTTGGCACCCCCGTAGCACTTTATCTAGGCAAGATTCAAAGGACAAATTCACCACTGTAACAGATACAAACATGCAAAACCAACAGTAATGCGACTCAATGTTAGAAGTCTAAACCTAAAAAGGCACTTTCTTGAGCCACACCTACAAATGGGGAACATCGATATCTGTGCAGTAACTTGGACCTGGTGCAACACTCCAGAGAGCACACATGTAATACCTGCCTACAACTCTTATCACACATGTCGGGAAACAAACCAAGACCACAACACTATAGGTAGAGGAGTGTCCATATTCACCAAGGTCATTCACAACTTCAGCATAGTGTCAAACACAATGCATCTGAAAATCACCAGATGCAACTAATACTGTGTAAGATTGCAATCCAAATTGTAGCTGCCTACTGATCTCCCTCCATGGTCCAAGGTTCTCACTACACCATTATAAACATACTAGACAATATTAAGATACAAACAAACACCATAATACTGGGTGATTCCAAATACTCTGCCATTAACTGGGAAAACAACTTGTGTACCACCACCTTTTGCCAACGGTTCCAGGAACTCATACATTCCAACTCCCTGTTTCAACTAATGCATTGTCCAATCAGGGTCTCCAATATCCTAGACCTGGTCATTACCAAAATGGGAGTCAGATACCCCACATCAGTGGTCACCCCTCATAGGTCAGGTCTGACCATTAGGTAATCACTGTTGACGTCCATATCCCATCCCCATCCACCAGTAAGGATCCTCCATAAATACCCTCTGCAAAGCCAATGCCATGCTACTCAAGTCATAAGTAACAAACCTCATTGCACCCATGGAGATGGGAGCTGAAAGTGCAACTGGTGAATTCTACATTAAGGCACTGTATGGGCACATCCACTCATGCATGAATTGTGCCATCCCACATAGAACCAAAACACTGTCCTCCTAACAAGGAAGCCAATCTTGTGCTCCACTGCCATGAACAGTCTATACAACAGAAGGAAGACACTGCTGCAGTTAAAAGGATAATCCCAAAATGCAAACTACTCCCTTACCAGCCTCAGTAAGAAGATACTATCCCTCAAAATCAGCCACAGCTTTTTACATAAACATAATTACCATAGGTTCTAAAGACAACCACAAGGCATTCTATTGCTATGTCCAGGATCTATATGACAATGCTCAGAACTGCTCTGTACTACAACAGATTGGCATTAAATATACTGATTCAAAGGAGTGTTCCAATATCTGGGCAGACCGATTTAGTGCCACATTCAGTCTCCCTCACCCCCTAAAGGGCACATCTCAGTAACAAAAGGTTGCAAAATTCCAGTAATCATGGCCACACAGATGGAAACCGCCGACTCCACTGCTAGGAATACAGCATCCATGGGACCAGATGACATCCCGGGCTGTGTAGTACACCTGCATCTCACCTAAGTGCCATGTGTAATCATAGCCTCACCTGAGGCTTCTATCCACTGAGTGGTGCACAGCTGCAGTTATCACACTCCACAAGGGGGAATCCACCTTGGATCCCTGGAATTACCATCCCATCAGTCTGACAAGTCTGATCTGCAAGAGCATGGAATGCATTATCACGCAACTTATTAACAAAGATATTGGCAACCAGCAAACAGTGGACCCCACCCTGGTTGGGCTTGTGCAGGGCTATCTTGTCTCCTGAACCTGTTTGACTACTTTGATTCAGCCTCTGGAGCTGTGGAGGAGGGTAAGGCAGTGCATACAGCCTATCTGGACTACCCCAAGGCCTTTGACAACATCGCCCACTCTAGATACATAGTTAAACATAAAAAGCTGGCCATAAACACCTGTGTCACTTGATGGGTTACCAACTGACTAACCGACGGAACCCAGACTGTAAACTTAGCCATGTCCAGTTCCCTGCTCCAGACAATTGACAACTGGAGTACGTCAGGGTCGGTCCTGGCACAGCTCTTGTTTGGCATCTACTCCCCTGAAGTACAGGCCAACACTACAGAACTCTGGCTAACAAAGTTCACAGATGACTGCAAACTGGGGGCCATTATTGTATCCCCAAATGATGTGGATATTCTACGACATGGCTTTACAGAAACAGATACTTGGTGCCAGAGCCATGGGCTCAAGCTTAATGCCAAGTAATGTATAATTTTCCCCGCTGGACATACCATGTACCCATGAATTACTACATAGATGGCAGTACACTAAACACCAGAAGTGTGCTGACAGGTGGACAGTGGTCTCCCCTTCATTAATCACATAGCCACAACAGTCAGGAAACCCTTCTATGTGGCTTTACATCCAGAAAAATGGGGGTAATTGTCCCACTGTACTCATCTCTCATTACACCCTGTATAGAGTACAATGCCCCATTTGGCATGTTCCTCGCAAGACAGGTGCAACAGCTGGGAAGGCAGTGGAAATACCTCACTATAAGAATCACAGGCATCAGACAGATGGCCTATGCTGACCTTCTAGACATCCTCTGGCTATACTCTGTGGCATATTGTCTACACAGAGGCTATCTCTGAGTCACATACAAGGCTATGTCAAACCCTGGAAAATGACATCTGTAATATGTGTATGTACTGCCATGTTCAGTATATGTGCCTATGTGCTGTCATTACAGTAGCAAAGGGTATTGAGTTTCATGTCTGGGACACACAAGTATATGAGGCCTGCATAGCACTGTTATCCATGTGAATGTGTGATGTGCAGGGATAGCAACCCAGTACACAGGCATGCAGTGTAACATGGCATTACTACTGTCAACAGTGCTGCCCCAAAGAAGGGTGGAGTGCTAACATTACTACTGACAACAAGCACACCTGTGTGCTCACTGTCATGTTCCTGGTGTGTGGGCTGTGTCACCATATATATCCCCTAATGGATAATAATCAGACATGTGACATGTAACTGTAGAGTACTGTCAGTACAGCACATGTTAGTGAGGGCTTATAACATGCAGTAATGGCATACTTATTGTTGTCAAACATCCATCTGTTGACACATTCATCCTACTGCATAGCTACTTGCCAAACTGATGTCTGTCAGTCCCTCTACAGATGTGCAAATAGCAGATCTCCAGCTGGGATATGTAGAGACAACCTATGCTTGATGACACCCACATGTGTGGACAGCTGAGTACTACCTGTCACATATAGGATACATCACCCTGTATGGGCCACATGCTATAGGTACCTACACTACACTATCACAGTCAAGTGAACATGCTTGGGTACAGGTCTCTATCACAGACACTAACCATGTGTTGTAATACATGTTGCATACATGTCAACTGGATCACCTCAGTGGCCATGTGCAGAAGGCACCCAGAGGATTGACTGATGCATGTCACTCTCAGCCTGCTGGTCACTAACATGGTATCTGGTGATAGATTGTCTTCTGGCACATGGCAGGTGGCATGATACCAATGTGCACACATCCCCTACACATCTAGTCCCTCCATGGATAACAGCCAGGTACACAGCTATGACCACCTGCAGCAATGCAGCACAGTATTGACATGTGTACATGTGCATTACTGAGGATAGCATTGTTTGTGTGTTAGTACACCCATAGTTGGAAATTCGATGGCAGCCTTCACAAACACCTCCACTCCCATTGCCATAGTCAGATGTGACCGCTGCAGTATTGGACATGACATGTAGCCTGTTACACTCCTCTCCCTAACAGCTACATGTGCCTAGCAGTACCAGCACAATAGTGTTGTACAAATGGGTCGATAGGCATGGGAATCCCATTGAGGTCTGCCACGTATGTGTATGTGTGCATGTCTGCATATCTGTAGGGTACACCATTCCAAGGCCACATACTCCTATTACAATACACATTGCCACACAGTAGTACAGATATTGTTGCTGTAGCCCATAGGTGTGGCATCGCAATGCAACACCCTACTATGCCTGTGGCATGTGCATTACATGCATATCCCTGTGGTACCACTGTTGTGATATGCAATGGGTTGTATTGGTGTCATGGACAATGTGTGATAGTGGGTATGTCAGGGTATCAAGATGGGTTCCAGTGTGTACAATATCCATTGGGGGATGTGGGTGCTGTGTACACTGTCATTACACTATGGTACACCCAGTATATGGCCAACGTACCACTCTCTGGTGACCACTGTCACCATCACCAATACAGGTAACTGATAACAGGATACAACCCAGTTACACATGTGCTGTTTGCAGCCTACCTGTAACACATTGGACACACAAACTAGTTAGTTAGCAACAATACACCCAGGTCTCTAAGATGTGTGTCTGCCTGTTATGTGTCAATGTGTATATGATGGTATGGCACACTATGTATTCTCCATATACAAACATTAAATCCCCCATTACCATATTGTACATATCTGTGGATGTTCTGCATGTAACATGTGACCTGGTACACACCTCACCCTAAACATGGTGTTGTGTGTGCAATGAAAGCCATACAGTTCAGTAGCACTACACACCTAGGTAGGGGTCTAGAAACAGTGTTGCCAAGTAAGGATGTGTGTGTATGTGGATGGGTTGACATATGTGTGCAGATTATACATGTACCAGCAGGCCACCTGTCAATGTGGCATGGGCAATAACTGTTATACAAACCTGTGAAAAGTGTGCAACTGTACACCAGATATGTCACAGCCATAGTGTCACCACAGTGACATAGCCTTGTGGAATATGACTGCAGACCATCCTCCTGCTGACATATGTACACCTACAACACAAATGGATAACATTATGGAGATAACAATCATTGTTACTAACAGCTGAAATGCATCATAGTGGCATGGCTACACTACTTGGCATGTATGCATTACCCATTACCCCTGACAACATCTCACACTGCAGTACATTGCAGCACTCTATTACAGTCACCGTGTGCATCAGAACCATATTAGCCTATCCCTGCATCAATGGTATAGATGACAGGGATGTGGCACAGGTATCATCATATGCATAGGGTGTGTTGCTGGTGTGCCAGAGGCCAAGGGTGGTCCATACATGTGTCAACATGTGTGCGGGTGAGGGATTTGGTTCATTAATTGGGACGTGGTGATGTGGTGTGTGTCAGTATGAGGTCACCCTAGGTGTGGTTGCATAGTGTGTGGGTATGCATGCACACAGTTCTGCTATGTGGCTGCCCTATACAGGTGTTGTTGGACAGCTGCAGACAATACCTGGCAGGGTGTGCAGTCCACTGCCTCTGGCCATGGACAAGCTGATTGTTCCTGCCAGGGGTTCCATGGGCATGTGCAGGTACAGACACTGAGGTGCTATTCTCCCATGATAATAACAGATGCCCGCTGGAACCATGTCCCACCTGGGACTGGCCAGGGCCATGTGCATGAGGCCTGCTGTGGAGTGGTGTGGTCAGCACCCCCAGTGGTGTGCTGGGGCTGGTACTGCCACTATGGGAGTGGCTTGGTGTCCTGACATGTCCAAGTTGACCGCCAGCTACTGGTGTTTCTGGCCTACATCTATGCAGCCTTTGCAACCCTCCCATCACATGTTCAAGCACAGACATACCACGGTCGAGGAGGCCCACCATCTTACCCCATCCCACCATCTATCCATGACCTCAGTCTGTTCACAGATGGCAGCAGCAAGTTCACGGAGGTTGCCACTTACAGATGAGAAAGCAGCCCTCTGCAGCCTCAGGCATTGTCTGGTGTACATTTCCATACGTGCCTCTGCCTCCATTACAGCCTGAGACATGCTCCTGGTGGTACCAGTTGTGGTGCCTTTGCCAGGGGCATGATGACCAGCGGCCCTCCCATGAGCACCACTGTACATCTGCCAATGTGGTGCCCTGCTGGACATCCAGCTATGCCAACTGTGACCTGACACAGTTGGCATGGACATCACACTTTCCTGGTCACTGGCACCAGCCACCAACTGTCCCTCTGCTATGGCCATGTGTGATGGGGTTTGTAGGGGCACTGTAACTGTGTGTGGGCTTGGGGTGGATAGGAGGACGATGACACATGTTGGTGCAGTGTCGGCCGCTGACAATCCCACCTGTGCCTCAATAGTACCATCATCATCATCAGTATCAGTACAGACACCTACCTCAGTTTGCATGCAGGAGGGACCCTGACACACCTCACCACCTGTGGGGGAAAAAAGCACACACTTTAAGACCTGTACAGCATTGCATAACAGTACACACATTTACACACACAGTCACACACTCACACAGTCCCACACTCATGCACTCACACACTCACACACACTCACACAATCACACTCACACACTCACACACACACACACACACACACTGAGAACCCACCTTATTAACTCCCTTTCCCTGGGTTTACAGACAGTCCCACATTCAGTTACATATGTTCCCCATCCTGCATGGCACTTGCTAACATACACTCATTACTACTACCCATTAACATATCATTCCTCTCCATGCCTACACGTGTGATCACAACACATGACCTGTTACTCCATATGGCCTCGCTGCTGTCATCCAGTATTACCCTGTGTATGTCCAGTCATGGTGTACATGGCCCCTATATGGTTGGGGCTGCTACATTCACTGCATATGTCACACCGGAGTCTCATACTACAGTCTTGCTCAGTCCATGCCACATCTGCTTCACGATCAACCCATCATGTGGACAACAGTAATACCTGGGTACCTTCACTGATGTGCTCTGGTAATTCCCCATTGCATTAATGGTGCTGCACATGTAGGTAGCTGGTTAGCTATCTGATGTTGGCAATATGATGTGTATACCTGGCATGTACTTTCTCTCCCAATGCATGTTCTGTGCTACAGACCTTGTTATGCTATCAGCTGTCCTGTGTTCACATATCAGACAGGTTGTCCTGGTGTCTCTTGTGTCACTACATGTACATGTACAGCACAATCCCAAGGATAAGTACTGCCATGTGATTAATCCTGTGCATACATGGACACCCACACAAACAGACACACATGTACACACACATCTGAAATGCATCAACCAAACTACACTCCACCAGATTGCACTTACAAACACAATCAATACCCCCCCACACACACACACCTACATGTGGGGTTGCACAACTTTTGTACACACAGTCCTCCCATTACCCTTCTGTCAACATGCATTACATATGGTGCTCAACAGCATGCAGTGCAACTATACTGACTTCATGCTAGCAGCAGTATACATGTGTGTGATGTATGGGCTGTGCTGGTAGGTGATGGCCCTTTCCCTTGTTAACACTTGCACCCATGTACAAAGTGTTACTGTGGACCTGTTCTGCACCCTACCATGTGCTGTGCACCATACCTCACAGGCGTACAAACCATTGCTGCATATGTATTACTGTGCCAGTTATGTCAGCTTCAATGGTCACAGCCCCTATGTGTAGAACAATGCATACCTGGGATAATATGTGAACAGATATCATTTGTGAATGCCTGATGTCTGCTTTACAGATCACAACATTAGCAGTGCATGTATGACCAGTGCAAGTCTATTACACTGACAACTAGCAGACCTTACCATGGCTGTGGGAGGGGGGTGCCCTACATATGTTCCACAACTCTGCATGGTCGCAAGGTCTACTTATGTGCACATCCCTTGGAGTGCACACAATGCTGTCACTATTGCTGTTGGGTCAGAGTTACATCTGCCACAGTTACTTAACCTGATTGTGTGCAAATACAGCCATGAGGGTGTTGTCTCACACACGTCCCTACTGTAGGCTGTGTGTCCTGCCATACTTCTCATCCCTGTGCACACATTTCACAATGACAGGATGTTAGTTATCTTGCCTGTGCCTGCTGTACCCTTTCAATACCCCAGCATGGTCTCTACTGTAATGCAGTGCATTTCACAGCAACAAAACGTGAATGTGTACAGCATGCAGTATGGGTAGGTGTGATAGATGTGTGCATGGAATATCCCATAGCTATTACATGCCCAGTGTATTGTCATGCATGAACATGAACCATACCCACCAGCTACAGGCTGCTGCCATGGTGGTATCCTGGAGGGACCTACATAAGAGTGTGAGAAAGTTGATGTCAGTGGCCACAGCTGTGGCATTCATAAAGGGTGAGTGCAGCATTACATTACATCAACAGTCGAAGTCCACAATACTACAGCTTATGCACAACTGTTTATTACTACTACACAGCAATAGACTATGCGTATGACATCTCAGATTTGCATGATGTACCTCTACAGATGCAGACAAGAGTGGTGTACTGATATGCCCTGGGACCTTACCTGCATGCTCCTCAGCCAGTGTGTCAGTGTCACTGACCTCCCCAATGCGCCCTGCCAGTTGTTGGTGCTGCAGGTGGGCAGATGCCACAAGGATGCTGAGAAGCTCCTCCACACAGGTGAGGGGTGGATGGGTGGGTTGCACCCCCTGTTGTGTTGTGGTCCCCCCATGTGGTTGCTGCACACCGATATACATGGCGAAGCAGGTCGGTGCAATGATGCCGGACCTCCTCATAAATGCAGTTCTGCAGTCCAACATCATTGACCCTGTGGACTAAATCGTTCCACAGGGCGGTCCTTTCCTGCTGATCATGGGCTGTTCATAGTGCTCTACCAAATGTTCAATGATGACTTCTGTGTGTGTGGGCCATCTTCCCTGGAAGACATAAAGATGGTAACAGGTCTGAGCAACTCATACAGCAGGGTTACCATAGCTCTTAATACACATCTTTGTCTCCGCCCACCATATCAGCTACAACAAACCGTTCACAGAATGCAATTGGTATGTCAGCTGCTTACCTACCAATTGGACATATGTTGTATTGTACCACGCTTTGTGCTATGTGTTTGTGTCATGCATTGAGCTATGTGTTTGTAGCCATGTTCCCTGAGGGGACACTATCTTTGCTGGCATGTTACAGACTATTTCACCTGCATGCCATTGTCAGTGCCACTACACACACACACATATATATATATATATATATATATATATATATATATATATATATATGTGTGTGTGTGTGTGTGTGTGTATGCGTACATATATGTGTAGATATATCTTGTAGGTTGTTGATATACCTATATCTATATGAGTGTCTGTGTATCTGTAGACATATATGTCTCAAAATATATCATAGAGATATTTATCTATATGTGGGGTGCATAAAGACATCAAATCCACATTCTGTAACTGTCTTTCATTCACAGCTGCACTGTTCTGCCTTGCTGCAACACAGACACACACAGACAGGTGTCACATGTGAACACAGACTAACATTAGGGTGGTATATATGGTGAGAGATTTCTGGTAAGCCTATTATACACCTATGGCATTTGTGCCTACTACATTACACATTAACATGACTGTCCTGCAAGTGGTGTGCTGTCACACCCATGTGTCTGTCATGACTGCAATACTTCCACCACCAGCTATTGCCCACACTAACATACCAAACACAGATATTATGGCTTACATCTTTGTCATTCATTGCTAATCTGCACAGTTGGCGGGTATGTCCCACTGCCTACAGGGACAGACAGTATTGTCCAGAGCAGTTGTTCAGCAGAACATCATTACAGGGACAACTACAGATGACACATATCAAACATTCCACATCATATATCCTATTAATCTATACCACAGACTACATTCAATTACATACATTTATGTTTTACAAGCCTTTTTGTTTTCTGACGGCTGTGACACCTTTCTCTTGTTGGCGTTTTTTTTTTTTTTTCTGTGTGTATCTCTGTCTGTGTCTCTCTCTCTCTCTCTCTCTCTCTCTCTCTCTAACTGTCTGTCTCTCTCTCTCTCTCTCTCTCTCTCTGTCCACTAAAGTGATTGACCTGGTTTAAATGGATTGCAGCATGGCTTTTGTAGGTAATGCACATGATCAGCTGATGGACTCTGCACCAATCAGTGTGCAACAGTTGCTAACTGCATGCAGGCTGTGTAATGATTCAGATAACCACTGTCATGGCAACCCAGTACTATAAATTACTGACTCATGTGGGTGTTGTCCCTTAACTTTCCAGTATGGAGGACACCCTTCCTGTATGTGGACAGCAGTGTTACAGACAGCAGGTTGCAATACCTTTACAGCAGGACTTGCAGACACAGGCCAACTACACATTTGTATGAGGTTCCAGACCTACAGACAGAGTGATTAGTGTTATGTGCATTGTATATTGCTGGTCTTGCAGTGTTTGCATGTACATAGTAGTTTAGGATGGAATGCAGTCTGTCTGCATAGCTCTCAATTGTGGGCCTATCCACATGATGGCCAGTGAATTGTCTGTTTGCTTTTGCCTGAGCATCACACAGGTCTTGTCCTAGATATATCACTGACAATCTGTCTGTTGCATGCCATCAGTACATGGCTGCATCCATTTGTGTTTCTGATGTCTTATTCCTGCATAAGGGTATGTTGCAACAAATCCTGTAACACCAGCAATTTCCAGGTGATATTGCAAGTATGGCCCTGTGTTCCTGCCTCTGTCCACCACATATATGGCAGGCTTTGTCCTGTTGTAATACAGTTAGGGATTGTTAGGTAATGACCTATCATTATTTACTGCTAGCATTCTTGCATTCATCAAAGACATATCGTGGACTCCCACAATATTTGTTGGTCAGGGTCCATACATGTGACAGATACACTGACATTACCACAAGTAATACATTTCCCCCTAGGTCTTGACTACAGGGTGTAATTGGAGGCTGCTGAACTACATCCGTAATTGTTGATTGTTACTTATCTTGAAGGCAAATCCTTTGTCTACTGTTGTACTAATTGAAGGCCTTGGCCTGGACAGCATATTATGTTATATATCCACATTGCTTGCATCTACTGTTTTGTGTGGACCTTGCATTCATCACTGATTAAATATTTCAAATTCTATGTGCTGTATGTAATGGCATACATTATTGTATAGTACACAAATAAAGGTTTTCTGTGTATGCATACCTGTGTGTTATGTCATCTCCTTTGAATTGTGAGTGGGTATTAGTTTAATGTAAGTATTCTCATTTGTGGGAATGGTTACCACACTACACATGTCACAGGTACCAGTTACAGGGCTTGTGGCTGAGGGATATACTTTGCACCCAGTACTTCCACACTACTTCTACATATGTATGGCTACTAATACCTTTTGTCTGTGTATATGTTTATGTACCTATACATATACACACACACACACACATATATATATAGTAGTTAGTAAAAGGGGGAAAAGAATTGTATTGGTAAAAGGTAAAAGACATAAAAATAAAATCTAAAGGGATAAGTAGAAAAGAAAAAAAGAATAGATGAAGTCTTATGGGTAATAGGGAAGGAATATAAGTGAGAAGGTTAGGAAATTATGTATGTCAGTCAATAGTAATAATAAAGTAAAAATACTTGTGAATGGCTGGTTAAGCCATGTGGTACACACAAAGAGAGGTGTAAGACAGGCATTTCCAATGAGTTGTATACGCTTTGCATTGGGTATAAATCTGATAGTATGCAAAATGAATTACAAACTGAAGGATTAAGAATTCCAGCTCTGTTAACATATACATATGACATTATAATAATTAAAAACATGTATAAAGAATTAATTATTTGCAGAAATGAGTGTCTAGAGATGATATGGGGTGGCTTAAAATAAAGAGAAAAAGGTTTCGGTAATGAGATCAGGAATATATATTTTGCAATGGATGAAATTTCTGTGTTAAGTATATAATTTGGAACTAAGTATAGACTTCCCATACATATCAAGCAGAGCACCTCACTGGCCATCTTCAAGAGAAATCTTAATGAGTGGATGGGAAATAAAAAATTCACCACGGGGATCCCTCCAGTGGCTCTACTTGACAGAGGCACTAGGAACTAAGGTTGGGTGGCATGATTCCAGGGTAATCCTATGGGCTAGGCTTATAAAGGCTCCATGGCCATTAGCCTAGTATACACCTAAATAGAATTCAATGGAAAAGAAACAATAGAAAAAAATAAACCTCTCTTTTCTTGAGAACATATAAATTATCATTAAGAAAAAGGTGTATTTGATAAATTCAGTACTGATGGGAAAACAGCATACTTATTAAGCGTATTTATGTTGCCAACAGTATTTGAAAAGGAATTATTATAGACATTTTTTTCATTTATATGGGGTTCTAGGTTAAACCCAGTAAAAAGAGAAATTTTTGTATGTAAATAAAGGAGAATGAGATTTAGGGTTAAGTATCTCAGTGGTATATGCTGATCAGTTAAATTTGTACAAAGTGTTAAAGAGGACAAATGAAAATGATAAGAGATTTAGTAGTAAAATTATATAAATATAAGTATCATAAATTTAGGGGTATAGTAAAAAAGAGTAAAAGAGAAAAAAATGTATAAATGAGGACTCAAAATATTACAAAGAAAATATTTTTGTGGAAAATAAAACATTACTTTGTAAAACCACTGGAAAATCTAACAAATAAAAAAAAAACAAAGCTATAAAAATAAGAAGCAAATGGTGTAATTAGAAAGTAGGATGTTAAGATTTTTTTGTGGAGACTGATAACAGATAAATGGCCAGTAAAAGGAAAAATGTCATATTTATTATTATTTATTTATTTGCAGTTGGTTTACCAGGATAGTCCATTGGGCCAATGTGAACCCGTTTTCAATGGAGTCCTGGGAAGAAAAGCTCCATAAACAATCAAGGTTACAAAATTAAGTAGATAATAGTTTACAAGTGTTATAATACAGCGCAGACCAATTAATATAACAATATGACATAGATTGAAAATATACAGTTAGATTAGACAAGAACAAACATTGCAAACAGTATAGGTTTTAGATAAATGAACAGGTGGTGCAGAATTTTAAGGAATGATTACAAGAAATATGCAGGAACATTAGTATATAGAAAGTTTAAGTAAGAGGTGTAGACTAGAATAATATCAAGTTTGCAAGTAAATAACAAACAGTTTATGAGTTTGAGGAGAAGTTAGATGGAGCAATGTTAATGAAAAAGGGGAGAAAGAGAAAATTTGCAGTGTGAGTTATGTGGGGTGGCAGCTGGAGCATTCCCACTGGGATACTAGGTATGAGTGAAGAGTTTTTTTGAAGATAGAGTAAGTAGGGGTAGCATGAATGTGTGGTGGTAGAGAGTTCCAGAGTCATGCTAGGCTAAAGGATAGAAGGTGTTTGCCTGGGGGGCGAGCTGGTTTGTATATTTCTAGAAGATTTTGGTTATATAAAAGGAAAAATGTCATATAAAAAGAAAAGTGACAGAATATGTTTAAGTTGTTAAGAAGAAGAAACTATGAAGCATGTGTTTTTGAAATGTAAAAGAGTAAAAAAGCTATGGGGAAAATTATGTAAAGAAGATTTTTTTGAAGAAGATATAAAAGAAGTGGATAAAATAAACATGGATATGACTAAATAAAGTAAAGAATATGTTAAAAGAACAGATACACATTTATTTTATGTTATATGGGTTATAAGGAATGAGAGAATAAAATTAATGATATTTAATGGTAAATGGATTTTAGCAACAATATTAAACAATATTAAATAAAATCAGATGGTGGTTATGGAAAAAGAAGTGGGTGTCTAGCAGGGATAAACATTTAAAATGATTGAGTAAATAAAACAGAGTTCATAGGATTATAGGATCATGGAAAGTTACTAGGTTAATGGCCCTAGGGCCCTAATAAGTCTAGCCAAGTTCTGCCCGTGTTTCCACAATCAGGGGCTATTGCCCTATCCAAGAGAGACACAGGTAGAACCCTGGAGTGAATTTATGGTTACCCATCCAATTGTCCAGATTGAGCTTGAAGAGGGCCAAAGAGGTTCTCTGCTTGACATGAAATAGGAGACTGCTCAACAGGTGCTGTAACCTCTTGGAAACAAATCTGTCTCTCTAGCTGGTTCTATTAATGTCACATACCAGGTTAAGATCTTTAGAGTGAGCATCGCATGAGCCATTGCACTTACAAATATGCAGCATTTCCAATAAAACAGAGTCGTATATTGCCTTATACACAAGGCAGTGATTGTCTCTGAGTAGTCTGTATGAAAAGGAGTAAAGTGACAGTGATTTCAGCTGATCTACACAGAACAAATGCTGAAGACCCTGAGTTCTCCTTGTGAGAAACTTTTGTGGTCTGCCAGTTGCTGAAGGTGCCTGTAAAGGTACATACCAAATGAGGTGTTTTACTCAATTATTGGCCTGATGAGGGAAGAGTACAGGAAGGTTATAACTTCCTTTTTTCTGCAGGCAATGTCTTCACGTGTGAGATAAGCAATATAGAATGCCCTTCTTACCACTGTGGAGACATGATGATCAAAGGTAAGGTTGTTGTCAACCTGTGTGCCCAGGTCGTGGTAGTTAGTCGGAATGTCATTCTTACCAAAAGAGATGATAATACATTTTTTTTGCATTGCATTTAAGGCTGTGACTTTGGCAACGATCATTTGTTTGTGTAAGACCCTCTTGTTAGATATTGACATCATTTGGGCATTCTATGACCGCTTCCAGTTGGCAGTCATCAGCAAATTTTGTCAGCCACAGACCTTTAGCTTTTGGTTGTACTTCAGAGAAATAGATTCCAGCAGCAAAGATCTCAGGACAGATCCCTTTGGAAAACCACTCGTTACAGATCTGCTGTAGGAAGTGGTTTCCCCTATTTCAACTGTATGGGTTCTATCAGTGAGCCAGTTAGCGACCAACCTAATGATATAAGGTTTTATACCTATCTGGGTGAGTTTGTCAATAATGCCTGTGTAGGGAATAGTGTTAAAAGCCTTGGCCAAGTCCAAGTAGGGTGTATGCACAGTTTTCTCCTCATCCAGGGCTCTTGTGACTGTCTTGAATAAGTTCACCTGGTTTAACCGGCATGATCTCCCTTTGACAAATCTAAACTGAGTAGGGTCAAGTGTTTGGAGACTATCTATATTTTTGCTGATAGGGTCCAAGATGATTTGCTCCATGACCATGTAGATAAAGCTAGTCAGGCTAATAGGTCTATAATTCCCAGGATCACTAGAAGCACCACCTTTGTGTAAGGGGATAACAGTTGCCATTTTCCATTCAGCAGCAACAAAGCCAGTGCTTAGACAATGATTGAAAAGAGTACCCAACGGTTTTGCTAATTCTTTTTGGAGCCCATGTAGGACACAGCCTGGGATGTTATGAGGTCATAAAGATGCTGTGCTTTTAGCCTTCAAGAGGACATATATGATCTGTTCTTAAGAGATACAAGGTGGAGGACAGGTGGAGGGAATATCATTGCATCAAAATTTCTCATCTTCTCTTTGTTGGTGCTTTAAAATTGTATAGCTAATCAGATGAAGACTTGAAAGCACAACTCCAAAGTAGTCAAAACTTTTTCAGATGATATAAGAATGCCATTTGGTCTTGATAAGTCTGCAAAACAACCTTTAAAGCAGGAAAACTGAAGCACCAAGAAAACATCAGTTTGGGACAAGAATGAAATATAAAAGAACTTGAGCAAGACATAGTGCATAAATATTTGGAAGTAGTCAAGAACTGATAAACGATCAACAATAAAACATGAACAAAGGCAAATAAAACTTAGTAAGGAATATTTTGGAAGACTTAATTAATCCTAAAGATAGCATTAACATCTAGGAACAAAATTCAAGCTATAAACCAACTTGCACATCCTGTCCTAACTTACAGTTTTAGAGTGATTGACTGTACTCAAAATATGTTGCATAGATTTGATAGGAAAACAAGAAGGATGCTTCATGCTCACCGAATGATTTAAAAAAATCAGTGCGTACCAAGATTATATATTCCTTGTTCTGAAGGAGGTATGGGCCTCCTTGAAATTGATTACATGTACAGATCTGCAATCATGGAACTGTACACATATATGCTGACCTCACAGGACCCAAATATAGTGAAAGTTTTAAAACATGAGGAAAATAAATCTAAGATGACTTCCCTTTTGTCTAGAAGAAGCATATCAAAGTCAAGCAGGAATGGAAATCAAACCAGAATTAGATAAAAATCAGGCAGCAATTGAATATGTCAAAAGACAAAAGAAAGAATATAAAGTGAATGACCAGATGAGAAGGCAAGAAATGTGGAAAATGCATAAATATAATTGCAAGTAAAGAAAACTTCTGGAAAAACCTCATGTTGATCAAGATCAAATGCAGGAATAGTTAAGAAGAGGCAAATTCAAACCAAAAGATGAAAGGTTAATATTGGCAGCCCAAGACAGTGGGCTGTACACACATTGGTTTACAAAGTCCATTGAACATGTCGAAGAAACAACCAAATGTAGG